>NC_133025.1:64155833-64459750 GCF_048771995.1 Taeniopygia guttata
ACTTTATTCTCTTTTTAAGGAGGAATTACCGCCTCCTTCGTTCTGTTGTAAACAGTAGAGTGAGGGCAGGAAGGGGATGGAAGGAGAACACAGCATGGTGTGAGATTTAACATCCATATGAGAAATTCTAGTCCTTCAAAAGCAGTACTGAGTAGATTCAAAGACAGGAACCCTCCTGCAGGTGTTGTGACAAAGGCCCTTGTGAAAGGTGCTGCTCAGACTTGTGCTGGCAACTTGCTGAGGATTGTGCAGAGTGGGCAGTCAAAGACTTAATACAGTGAAGAGACTCTTCCCAGCTTCCCTGTGTGTCCTGCCTCTGCGTGGAGTCACTCTGGGCATATGAGGATGTGGGCATGATACTTCATTCCTTTCTGTCACGAAAGTAGTTCAGTGTTTGTGCTTGGGAAAGCAAGGAATATTCTTCTTTGCTACAGGAATCTGTTTCTCTTTTTCCAGATTTCATCATCCTGTCAGTGTGGGCAATGCTGGCCCTCAGCGGGATCACTGTGCAGCTCCGCCGGGAGAGGAGTGAGGTGCCCTTCCCACCACATCCCTATCTCACCTGGAAGAGGGAAAGGGAACGCAGAAGCACCAATGTCTTAGACCCCAGCCATCATATCCCTCCCCTGAGAGAGAGGATCCACAACAAGCTGCTGCATATCAAAGAGTTCTTCCAGAAAGACCAGCCAGCTGGGGAGAGAACTCCACTGCTTCTGTAGCTTGCCAAATAACTGATGGGAATGGAGAGGGAGGATCTGGGAATGGTGAGATGATTACCAGCAACCAGCAGTGGTGCAAGATTTACCACTGCTAATTTGTCCTGCTGAATAAGAGATTGCTGCTTGGCAGAGCATTTACCTGTCTAGTACACTACATGCTGTTTGTGGCTCCTCTGTGACACACTCTGCCTGCTGCAACCTGCTTGTGTCCAGCTGCAGAATCCTGTACTCCTCCTGCCAAGGACAGGCATTGATCCTGTGGGGTCTACCTTGCTGTTTGGGTATGTGAAATATCAAACAGGCCTTGGAAAGCAACCTGCTGATTGTTCCCTTGCATGTGGAAATGTCTGCTGAGGCAGTGCCCAACTCACTCCCAAGGGTGTGGGCAGCCTGTCCAGCTGTGAGGGGAGAGATAGGGACTGGACATACAAGGAATTCTTCCATCCAGAACTGAACATCTCCTTCTAACAGGTACAAAACATGTGGCTGCAGGCACACTGGTTTCTACGAAGTGTTACTGAACCTTGCAAGCTGAACTGAATGACTTGAATTGAAACTGCACTGAGTTAACTGTCTACATGTGCACTGTGGGGCTCGGGAATGGGGACTGATCTGAGACAAGAAGACTTTTTCCTTTGCTTTTGGTTGCTTTTGTAGCAAGCCAGCCATCTGGTCTCTGTGCAGAAATGGCTGCTAAGAGAACACAAGAGGTTTGTCTCTGCTTTCTGAACAGCCTGTTCTTGTTTCTGCTCTGTTACAGTATCTTTTCTAATGGTGCTGTCATAAAAGAAAAAAGTAAATAAGCTTTTTGTAGCCAATTGCAATTTTTTCCCCCTGGAGTTGGCTGAAACACTAATTATTTATTTTTAATCATCTTTTAATTTTGACTTTAAGGGGTGAAAATAGCATTCAGCTAGCAAGATACTGACCAGGAACCTTGCTGACTGAATGTGTTCCTTACCTATTTGAATTGCATCTGCCCAAAGCAGAATGTACTATAAAAACAGATGAGGGACCAATCTAATGTGGTGGCTTTATGCTCTTATTTAAAAAAAAACCAACCAAACAAAAACCAAGAGCCATTTTCAAAATGTCAGCTGGAGCAATGTGTTTTTGGCTCATCCCAAAGAGACCTGAGGGTGTTCTACCTGTGCATGTCCCTTGTGCCCTGTCCTGGTCTCCTGCGGAAGTCTGTCATGCACTGAAGGATGGCTCAAGTCTCACATGCTGTGCTTTGACACAGGGTATGGTGACTCTTCCTCCTCCTCCTCCCTGTGTCTGTGTCTGAACCTTCAGTGAGGGCAGCTGAGTGCACAGTCCTGCCTGTGTGAGGTGAGTGGCTGCTCAGGTGCCTGCATGGAGTCTCCATGAGGGAATTCCTTAAGCTCTCAGCCACCATTTTAAATTCTTGGTAGGAAATCTGTAAGAAACAGGAAAATGGCAAAATAATTTTTTCTGGGAACTTTGTTGGAAGTTAAAACATCTTGGCATAGACAGGAATGAATGACTTTTAAGTGGCTTTTCTTTAAGGAGTGAGAGCTCAAAGACAGTGTCTGAGGTAACTGAATCCTTCTGATGTTTAGAGAAAAATCTCATCCTTGCTTGGAGCTGGAGCACGTTCCTCAAACAGCAAAGCAAGGCTGAAATCCTGCAGTTTGGGTGTGGTTTCCCTGTGCTGTTGTGTGGCACATGGGGTAAACAAGGAGCTCTTCCCCAGGTCTCTGCCCATCCTCCCTGCACTCATCCTGAGCATGTCTCTGCCATGTGTCATGGCAAGCAGCAAAACCTTCTGTGGTATAGAAATGCTCTTAAACATGTTTACCTTGGTGGATTTTTATAACTGCTGCAATTAACATTGTGCAAGAAACAAGTTTAACTTTAATTTTCTATATCTTTTATAATAAAGATGTCTTTTCAAAGAATATTGAAACTAAAGGGGTCTCTTTGAATTCAATGATGCTTTTACAGTTTAGCCTCTGTCTTCGATCTTATAGGGAGAGTTTGCTTTGAAAAAATTCTTCTGGCGAAGGGCTGATGTGAGGGAGCTTGGCTGGCATTGCAGTGACACCCAGAGGCTGAGAGTGTGGCATGTGCTCTGTGCAGCCACTGAGGGAAGGTGTGGTCCTGAGAGGCTTTTGTTTGGAGAGGTTTGTCAGATGATGCTCTGGAGAACAAAGGAATGATTGTCATCCCCTTCTTGCCTGAAAACTGGTCTGCAAGATCACATAGGAATCTTCTAGCAGAAGTAGACTTTGAACTCTTTTTCTGAGATGCTGACTTGGAGATTGTGTTTCCTTTTTTGGTCCTGCCAAGAGATGGTTCGGGAGTTTTACTCACTAAGCCACAGTGAGTAACAGTGGTGATGATCAGCATACATTAACTGATCCACTGTGGTGTTGAAGGGCTATTTTCAAGGCTTTTTTTTTTTTGTATACCCCTTGAGGTGCAGGGTGAGATGTGTTCACGGTCTCTTTAAGGTGCCATCCAGTACAAACCCTTCTATGATTCTGCGATTCCCTGCTGTCCTTGGTCTGGAAAGACTTCCAAAGAAGAGGGAGCCCCTCCAGAAGAATCAGTAGGCTCCATCTCAAAATATGCATTTTTCACTGAACCTTGGAGCTTTTCATCTCTCTGCCTTCTGACCCGTCAGCAGCTGTAGGTCTGCAGTGATCTTGGCAGTGTTTTTTGGGGCGGGCTTCAGTGGAACTTTGGTTCCTGGTTGGTTTATCCAGTGAAGAGTCAGCATAAGAAACACTGAGCCTTTGGGTATGCAAGGTGAGTATTGTGTTAGGTTATTGTGTCCTTACTCAGGAGCGGGAATGCATAGCTATATTGATATATTCAGATTTATTTGGATTTTGCCAATGTCCATCTGGTTGCCCTCCCACATCCTGGACTAGTAGCTCTCGTACCAGTTTTCTCTGGAAACAACAGCTCCTTTAACACTTGTGTATTCAACAGATGCTTGTTGTTAATTATATTTATTTTATTGCTCTGAGCCTGTCTGCTCCAGCCCCAGCTCAAGGCAGCCAGCTGATTCCTGCTGAGCACGAAGGCCTTTGTGCTTCCTTGCATGCTGGGAGAAGTCAACTTCAAACCAGAGCAATAAAAGAGCTCATTTTGGGGGCGAGAGGGAGTGGCAGGAGATGTTTGTGTGAAACTTCCCTGCCTGCTTCAGAACTAGGTCCTCACAAGGCTGCCTTGTCAGAAAAAGCACCAGTTCCAACTTTTCCATGTTATCTAGTGTAACAACAGACTATTAATATGCTCAAAATGAGCTGGATTATAGATTTCTTTTAATCCTGAATGCTGAGAGTGAGGGTGAAAGCCATATGCAGGAAGCAAAGAAGCACAGGTAGAGAACTGTAGAAGGCAGCTGCTGTTTGCTTAGCCAGGAATGTAATGAGTTGCAGATGATGAGTCATTTAAAAATTTGTTTACTGTGTTCCTGAATGTAGTATTGGAAAAGGGAAGGTGCTGATCACCCTGCATCCATTGGTGTGCTGTGTTGAGCTCCCAAGAACTGACTTCTCAAAACCAGCTCTACTGCTGCTCACTGCTGGAAGAGCCAGTCTCATGTGTATGGATTGGGAGATTTCTGGTGCTGAGAACACCGCGGGGAAGTCATTGTCCGACATTCATCAAAAAAGTAAACCTTCACCTTGGGAAATGGAAAGACTGCAGCTGGAGTTGGTGGGTTTCCCCTGTGCCTGTTCTCTGGCTGGTGCCTGAGAAGTGCTGCCAGCACATGCTTCTTCCAACACTGCAGTGACAAAGTGTTTCCCTCCTTGCTGAGCAGTTGGTTAAGGCAATTGTCTGGTGAGTTTTTCCCTGAATGTGGGAAATAAGGATTTTCCTGATAAAAGGGCTACACTGGCTCTCAGTGTCTGGGGACAGAAGGTGGTTGCAGGCAGCAGGAATTCGGGTCTCTCCTCCCATGCTGTTCCTGTTCAGCCCCCCTTATGCTAAATGGTCCAGAAGCAAAGGAATGACTTGATGTAGTTTTGTACACAGCATCCACTAAACCAGCATTTAGCTGACTTGTGCTCTCTTATCAGCTTGGCTGGCTAACAGGTGTGTGCAGCTGATTTGTCACAGAAGAACTGATAAAAATTACAAAATACTTGTCCAGAGAAGCTGTGCTGCCCCAACCCAGGCAGTGTTCAAGGCCAGGCTGGAGAGGGCTTGGAGCAACCTGAGATAGTGGAAGGTGTCCCTGCCCATGACAGGAGGTAGCACTGAAGGAGCTTTAAGATCTCACCTTCCCTCTGCCTTCATGCTGTGAGCAGCAGCACAGTGCTCTCCTGGCCAAAATGACAGCCGGTTGTGCCCCGGACACTCAGACTCCAGGCTCTCAAAAAAAAAAAAAAACAAGTTCAAGTTTTGCATTCCAACAGAGGACTTGGAAATTCTTCTTTTAATTAGAAAAAGTGCTTAAGAAAACTCCCTAAACCATTGGGCATTTACACAGGGATCCCAGTACATGTAATTATGTAATTCTCCATGAAAACAGTGCCATTGCTTCTGTTTTTTAACAATCTTCTAATCCTATGTGCTTGTTAAAAAGTCAGTGCTGTTCAAAGCTTTTAGATGTACAAACTAGCCAAATTGAGTTTCAGTCTGCCCTCAGCTAAACAGCTGCCACATAGAACAGTTTTGGTTAATTCCTTATCTTGTGTTGCCAGCATGGTGCATCTCAGAGCCATTACCTTGTTTTAGTCATGGAGACATCCATGTTTTCAGTCAACTTTATTGATAAAATAAGTTTACTGTACAGTACACAATTCTAGCCATAAATCCTTTTCAAGCCATCTGCATTACAAAAATAACAGGTATGCAATGAAAAATAGTCACTCCACACACTGTGAAGGCTCTTTAAAATCCTAAAGTGATCAGGGTAGGGGAATGAAAGGGAAGACGTATCAAATGTGAAGACTAGAAGTAGATAAATTAAGTCACTTTTTTTTTTTTAATTTACAAAAATAAACACTAATCAAGCATTATTTCATAATAGAGCAACCTCAAAGTACTGCCACAGACCAAGAACCCTCTTCTATATTTGGAAGCCAAACCAGAAATCAGCCCTGAAGCTGAATTCAGCATCAAATGGATAGAAATGCCTCTTGACACCAGTGCATGGCTGAAAAGATGCTTCTAGAAACAAGAACTTCAACAACTGAACCCAAAATTCCTTGTAAGTTTGCAACAACAGAACACTCCTGTGAGAAAAGATGTTGCTTCTGGTAAGTCAGCAGCTTGCAAGCCATGGCAGAAATGCAAAATCTAGATTAGAGAAGCACTGGCAAAGCTTTACAGATACTATAAAAGCAGACAAGAATATTTTGTGCTTGAGCTAAAATGTTCCCCCAGAATTTTCCCACGGCTGTTTCACAAGTCTGGAAATGGCCATAAATTTTTCCGTGCATGTGAATGTCCTCAGTGTGTTCTTAAGCCTAGCAAGAAGCCAAGGTGCTCTGCAGAGAAGCAGCAGTTTCTCCATTTCTAAAGCAGGCTGTGAGAATGTGGAGACCTGATTTACCTGTCCTGTCAGCACATGTAATATTAGTTCTCTGAAAATATGCATTTACTGCCTGCTAATTCTCCTTTCTCACTTATTTCCTCTTAAAAGCACCACGGGAAGGAGCAGCAACAGAGATAACAGAACAAAAGTACTGAGCTGCTCCTAAGTCGGTTCAGTGCCTCTGAAAGCTCCCCCTTAGGCCTATGCAACATTTACCTCGAGCTCAGAGAAGTTGTGCTGCGGCACAGGAAGCTGTACTGAAGCTGGCAAACTTGGTAGTGTTGGGTGCTTAGTCCCTTCTGTGCTGCTGTGACTCAAAATCAAACTTGACTAAGTGGTGGCTGATTTCAGGATAGCTCAGCTCATGTTGCTTGGTGGGTTATTGAACAGCCAGAATGTGACTGTGGGTGGCAGCTGTAGTTCCACAGTTTTCTGTAGCTGACAGCTTTCACTCTGCTTAACTCACTTTAAAACCTTCTTGAGGACTAGTTAGTACTGGAGAAAGGAAAATGAAGAGTATTAATTGCAGGCTGCCAACTCTGCCATGAAGCTGCTTCTTCCTTTCCTCCACCCCCCTTTTCTGCTGCCACTGCTTTTGTGCTTTCCAGTTGCCATTCCGCACTCGGAGAGTTTGGGCAGGCAACTGGAGAAGAAAGACACGGGACTCATGTGGCTTCTTACTGACAGAACGGAGCTGGATTTCCTCTCTTAAAGGTAAAAGCTGAGGCAGAATTGTATTGCTGCCTGTGTTCCTGAGAACAACAAAGTGGGAAAAGCTCTTTCCATGTTCTCACAATACAGTTCAGTGAACGTATTTGAAAGAGTTTTCTTTCACTTAAAAACCCCAAACTGTTGATTGACAGCATTCCTTATGTTTAAAAATTGGCCTTGTATTTGAAAGTGATACCCCAAGGCTAAATAACAGAAATCCTTAAATTTTATGCTGCCGGTGTGCCCCTCCCATCAAAGAGGTTTGTTGCAAAATGAGAAGTTATTAAAACCAAAACAAAAGGAAAAAATGCTATGAGGATCATGCACAAAGCATATTCATAAGTTACTACTTTCTAAGGCAGAGATCAGACTTGAAATCTTACCTTTATTATCTAAGAGTTGCACTGAACTTTGTATGAGCAATAATTTATATAAATTACTTGAAATCTCACCTTTTATCTGTAAAACAAGTTCATATAAAAAGAATTTGCTATTCAGCAAGTGCATTAATCCATTTCCTACTGAGGTTAGATCTATGGCAATTAATCTGTCACTGAGGGTATTGCAGAACACCAGCTGAATTTAGGTTACAAAGTATAAAAGCCACTGAGCTGGAGCTGGATGCATTCTCTTGCTGGTGCCCTATTCAGTAACAAGTGCTTGACCAGTGCCCCCTGATGCTCCATTGGTTTAAGTGTGCAACTGAAGCTTGCTGATTCCCAGAGTCCTTAGCTTTTCCTCAGGCTCAGATCACTGCTTGTCACTAATCCTGACAGGGACGTGCTCTCTGATGCATCATCTTTCTTGAGGTTCAGAAATGATTCTCTAGTGATTTGAAGAATTTCTCTCAAGCCTTTGTTTTCTTGCTAAAACCAGAGAGAGAAAAATACATTAGTATGACTCCAGAAAGAAATGAGGGTAGCTGTTAAACCTCCCCTCTACTCCAAACTAATGCATAAGGAGTAAAACACTGACTTGAAATCAGTGCTGTGTCATCTTCTCCAAGGGAGCACATGAGGCTTCTGACTCTCCTGCTCTCTTGGATCCCCCTCCTTGAGATTAATCTGTAGTGGTGCTTCCCCTGCTCCAGCAAGGCAAGGGTAACACAACAGCAGTGACTGACTGGGCCAGTAACTCCACAAAACACCTGGGAGGATCTTTACTCCATTTAATATTTGTGCCTCTGCAGCTTTCTCCTCACCTCAAGCTGGGTGATGCGCTCCTGCTCTTTGCAGCCGTGCCTTTCATCCACCTCAATGGCTTTTCTCATCACCGCTGCCATCTCTGTAATTTGGTCCACGTGCACTTGCAGCTCCTGAGATAGAATATTTAGTAATATGTTAGTGATATATTTTCTGCATTATTAAAAAAGCAAAGCATTAAATGTGGTTTACCTGCTGTGACATTTTTTATCACAGACCTCAATTCCAGAAAAGAAATTCTTTCCAACTCTACAGTGTGGGCAGCCAGAGTGGTCCTGTTTATTTAAATAAACCTGGTTTACCCCACAGTGGAATCTGATAGAGGTTTAACCAACTGCGATCCCTGGCCTCAAAATGGCTACAAGATGGTGCTGTGCTTGCCCTGACCAGGCCCTCCTGTGCAGCAGGAACTGATGTGTGTTATTTTGGATATGCAAAACTGCTCCACTCCTGTGAGAACAGCAGGGAAAGCCGCATTCCTTCCAGGTGTTTGAAACCTGATCTCCAGTACCAGTCCATGGACAGGCATTTCTCTCTAAAAAAGAGCAGGTGCAGTGATCATCCTTACTATGTCATATATTACAAAACTCAAACCTGTCCTCCACTCTCTATTTTAGATACTTTTGCTTGACTCCACCTCCAATTCCAGCTTATTTGGTTGGGCTCTGGACATCAGAGGTTCAGGATACGGGTCACTGCTGCCTTTCCCTGCAAAGCTACATGAGAAGCCTGTGCCCATCTGGCATTCACTGCTGCTCAGTTGAGCCAGACAGTTTAAAGGTATTTCCAACAGCTTTCATTTTTCAGCCTGTCTTTTATTCCAGCTCTGCTGTGATGCCAGTCTAGCTGTGCCTGACCTGGCCTTTGGACCAAATCCACAGTATTTATTGGCTAATATCAGGAAAAGCAGGACAGGAGAGCTGAACTGAAGGACAGTAGAGACTAAAGCTAAATCCCACCTTTAAATGATGAATTTGATGGGAGATCCATACAGCTGGCATACAGCCATACAGCAGCTGATCCATACAGTTGCCTTTAAACTACCACAAAGAACTCAGTTGGAATCATAAACTTATCTGACCAAAACAAATACCCTTTACTGAAATAAACATCAGCCCTCTCCCCTTTGCCATTCCAATTGCCCAAGCTATAATTTAGCAATTGTTAAATGCCCACTCTCAATGTGAGGGGGCAGGGAAGAACTTGCTGGTAATCTTTATTTTCTTCTCAGTTTCTACTGCAGGTGATGACATAACATTTTTTTTTAAATAACTCCCAAATTTAGATTGACAGGAAGCTGTGGTCAGGCAAGGATGCACCCTTGAGAAAGACTGAGTGGGAGCTGTGGGTTTCAGGTATACTGCTATTCTCCCTGCTTCCTGCTTTCACAGCTCATGTGGGCTCTGGATCAATAGAACTTCAGGCCTGTTCCAAGGTCACTGATGTTAGGTTGGATCCTAACACAAAACTGGAAGGCTCTGCTCTGGAAGGCCCATGTGGAAAACTTAGATGGGGTAAAAACAAAGAGTGCAGTGACAGTGAAAGCCTCTTTCATACACATTGGGTTTTTTCTCTCTAAAGAGATAAAAACCAAAAAGGGGCCACATCCATTTTTGTTTCAGCTGAGCAAATTCAAACAGAACACTTAGATCGGGGTCATTACCACCAACACACACTTTTGCATACAACACTAACAAAACACTGTTGTTCTATTTAAAGGAGGTGCTTCTTCATCTGCAGCAATCAATGGTCTTGTAATATCTGTAAACAGGCACTAAAATAACAGCTGGCACTCAGGAAAACAGCATTACTGGAAATACAGAGCTTAACTCCTTGGGTATAATGGATTTTTTTACTGAACAAGAGAGAGGTATTTAAGAAGTGTTTCAACATTGTTCAGTCTTCCTGAATATAAAGCTTGAGCCAGAGAATAAATAATGAAATTCCAGAAATCCTGTGTGTCAGGGTGATAAATCTTTTTCGTCAGGCATTCAGGAAGGAAGAGGTTTAATTAAAGTGTTGAAGCCTAAATCTCCTATTCCAATTACTTTGTGAGATGTTATTTTTTCTTTTTTCTTTTTCCGGCCTTTCCATTGAAGTGCTCCTAAATGAACTACCACAGTCCATTTCAGGATGGATTTCATTTTACCCTCTTGTGTTGGTTCTCCTGAAGCTGAAGCAGATGCTATACCATATTCTGAGGTAACTTCTGTTGAAAATTATCTTTATCTGTTATTTTTCAAGATTTTATGTTAAAGATACAGTTCTAATCCAATAATATTTTTTCATACTAATGGCAATAATTACACACATAGGATGCTGTAAGCAGGCAAGAAAGAATCAAAATTTTTAAATTCTGTTTCCCAGTAAGCAGACCCTAACTTTGCTTTTCAAACTTAAATTACCTGAGGGCAAAGATTATTAAACACTTAGAACCTGTTTGTCTACACAGCTGCATTGCTCTAATGATTATGTTACATTTTCAATTAAATGTAATATTTTGCTAAAAAGCTCCTGTTTAGATCTGTTAGTGACCCAGAATGAATTCTCCCAAAATTTAATAGTCCTTTTAACTGCTGAATAACTGAACATATGCTTGTGTTTCCTGCTTTATCCAGTTAATAGTCAAAAGGTCTTTTAATTTTTACAATTTATTTACAATATTTAGGGGAAAAAATATTTGAGTATTGAATTTAAAAAGCTTGTTCCTCCTACTCTCCCTAAGCACAAGTTTAATAATTATTTGTTGGTGTCACAAGCATAAATTAAAGGTAGTCTAAAAGTCTGACTATTACTAACCTCTGGCAGTGTAACAGGGCAGTTGCCTTAAAGACTGACGTGAAAGAAAAGTAAATTAAGCAAATGCAGTACTGAAATGCTACCTGTTGAAAGTTTTAATAAATGAGAAGCTGGTAAGGTTGACTTACTCAACTGATAGTTTCCTGTTCATGTTGCATGGAGTGGATTATAAAAATTAGGACTCGTTAGTAGTACAAGAGCACAAAAAATGACACGGAGTTTTGAATTGATCCCCTACAAAGTAAGGTGCTAACTAAAAAACAAAGCAAAAACCCTCAATGAAGTTATTACCTTGGAATGTTGCTCTTTTAACTTCATTATTATACTTGGATCATCCTTTTTGCTTGCCATAAGCAACCTAAACATCTGTTCTCTGTACTTGCTCATGATGAGTTCCAGAGCTGACTGGTGCTCTTCCAGAGATGTGCGCAGTTCTGCCAACAGAATTTAAAATGCACTTAAGAGTTTAACACAGAGTTAAGTTAATTTAATTTAAATGCAGTCTAGAGTTTAACACAGAGAACCAAATCAAAATGCACATGTATTGCAGCTTGAGAAAACCGAAATGAGCCCATAATTGAGTGTCCCCAGTCCCTGCACCATGAAATCAACACAGGCTCTGCCAGTGGCTTTGATGGCGACCAGCCTGGGACAATTCCTGGTTAGTAACAAACAGTCTTTTGTTAGTGTGACTTCGTGTTCAGCCCCTGTGGCTGACAGAAGCATCTGGAGTGTGGCTGAGCAGCTTTACCCCAGCCACTAAAAGCCACACTCTATGAAAGGCAGGAAAGAGTTCACAGGTCTGTCTTAATCTGCAGCTGGGTAAAACCAGAGTTGAAAAATGCTCCTGTTCAAAATCTACTGAGACAAAGGATAAATAACTCCTGAGTTAATGCAAGACTCATCTGAACTGAGCTCACTGAATCCTTTGCTGAGTGGAACTGTTAGAATATCTAAGGCTTTCCTGGAGGAACAGTGCATTCCTAGTGTACAGAATTCCAGATGGAATTATACTTCTCTGCTTACACCATGACTGTTCCTATTATTTTCAGCACTGGTTAAACAGTCTCCAAAAGGATCCCTATCTTGCAGAATTATGTTCTATTTATCTCCTCACTCGTGCTGGAGATTAGGTAAGGACTGAAAAAAGTGATTTTTCCCAAATCTCTTTTTCTTCATCAGTCCCAGAGTTTGGACTTTAGGACTCTTGAATTGAATTATGATCAGTTAAATTGACAAATTGAAATTAGAAGAAAAAATTTCTTGTAGAGATCTGTTTTGAAAAAAGATCAGTGTTAAAAGTCTCACTATTTCCAGTGCTACAGGCTGGAGCTTGGAAAGGATAGAGTATTTATATTTTACCTTTGTTTTCCTGTTGCAATTCCCTAATCTGTCTGTTTTCCTGCTGGATACCCATCACTAGAGTAGACCGAGGGCGATGTCTTGCTACTTCATTGAGCTCTTGGATTTCTTCCTGGTACTGGTTATTACAAAAACAAACCAACAAGGCACAGCACATTTGATTAACCAAAGGTAGGTATTACCCAGCAGGTCACAAAGCACCAGTTCTACTGTCAGTCACAGTCTGTAACCAGGAAGACAATGCTTGCTTTTAAATAATAATATCAAACACACACACCAGAAGGTGTTGCAGACATGCTGTCCTTTAGAGACACAAAAGCATCACCTTTGTTTTGAAGCAAGTTTCATACCTTAGATGTGTGTAGTGGATGCTATTTAACCTTCAGTTAATGCAGGCCAAGTTCACCATCAGGCAATTTAAAACTCATAGATTTGTGGTGAAGACAAACCATGAGGTATTAACCTCCTGACATTTACTGTGGCTTCCCAAAACCTTAAATCACCAGGCTGTGTGGGTACAAGTCACTGGGGCCCGAGTCAATGGATCCTGACTCCCAACAGATGGGAATATGTAATACTCTTGATGTGAAGCCATGAAGCATCTGCCTAGTTTTACAGGGCTGAATTGCATGCAGGGTATTATGATGTTATAGGTCTATTAACATATCTTGGGTTCATTAAAGGGACAGGATGGACAGCCATATGGAAAGTCACAAGACATCTTTATGTTTTCCCAGGAGCTGTCTTGTGAAAGTCACACTCAATCTAACAATGTGCCCTAAGCAGCTTAACGTCAGAATAGAAATGAGCACAAAAAAGCCCAAGAGGCTATTTGGAAACAAAAGGAGACAGTGCAAAGACAAAGTATTCCGTACAGAAGAAAACATGCCAGAGCCTCTGTATGATTAAATGGGCATGATGAAATTAATAAAAATGTGTAGTATTGCATTGGAGAGCAAACCAAGAGATGCCACAGAGTGGTTTGTAAGATACTAAACCCATTTCTACTACTGTTCTTCAAATAAATGCTTGCTTTCAATATTTGAACTGGAGTAACTGTGAAAATATTTTCACAGTTTCAAACTATATACACAAGCTATTTTGAGAGGAGAGCCACACCTCTACTAAAAACACCAAGTCTGCATTACAGGATTATCCCAACACCACACTCATTCCGTGCTGCACAGAAGCCCCCAGAGCTGGAAGTGCTTCCATTCCCAGGAGCAGACCTGTTTCATGGCTTCCACCCGCTTGCTGAGCGCCGTGGTCTGTTCGATGAGCGCCTCGGCCGCGCTGTCGTGCTCCCTCAGCCGCTCCACCAGCGCCTTCGCGTCCGCCAGCGCCTTCTCCATGGTGCAGCTCATTTCTGGACACGACAAAGGCAGCATTGGCACCACTGCACCTCTGCACAGCCACCTGGGCATGGTCAGCTGCCAGAGGCAGGGCGCTGGGCACAGCAAAGCTGGGCACAGCAAAGCTGGGCAGCGCACCTGCTTCTGGCAGAGTGACACACAAAGTAAAAGAATGTTAGGTGAACTCATTCATCCTTAATGCTACTTTTTTTTATTTAATGTCCCCTCCTAACAGATATACTTCAGGATAACTGAGGTATAAATCCAGCACAAAAGAGAATGCTGAAGGGTTACAGTGGCCTGGAAGATTCTGATGACTTATATCAGCAGAGAAGGAGCAGCTCAAACTGACGGAGTAGAGAAAATTGCTCAGGGAAAGTTCAGAAGATGAAAGGCTCGTGTTTTGTTCGTGTCTACAAATGAACACAAACATCGCTGCATGGAACAGAACTGTGACATTTTCGACAGTAGCTCAGCTAATGTAAAGAAGCAACTGCACCCTTAAAACATCACTCTTCTACCTGCAGCACTTGTTCACAGGAATTACACATTGCCAGAACTGCAAACTTGCAAAATGCTTGTGTCTATTGCCAACAATACTGGCCTTTACGCTACATTTTTCATATTCATGCTTCGTAGGTTACGTTTCAAGAGTAAGATTTTCAGCCTGTGTTTTTATTTTCTTTTAAGGAACCTTGGACCTAGCCTACTGAAAAGGAAATCTATTTAAACTCCTTGAACAGTCTTCAGCAATCAAACAGCAGTGATAGAGGTTTAAAAGATTTATGGGCCTTGTTGCTATCAGGTTTGATATTTGGTTTGGGAAATGTCCTAACGTACACAAGAATCAACTAAATCGATTTCTCAGCCAGGCTGTTTGCAACAGGAAAGATTTTTAGAGTCTTTCCTCAGCTAGCTACATGAAAAAAAAAAATCACTTCAGGTTGATATTCTAACTTTCTCAGGCACCTTTACAAATCATAGCCCAGGGTCTTTAAGGCTAACTTAAAGAAATCCTCAAATTTGCCTCAAGTGACCTTTTGCTCCTATCCCAGGTAAGCAGTAGAAGGAAGGATATTTCAAACACTAGACATTTTACCCGTGTTTAGTGGGATTCATGTGCTATCTAAAGCATCAGTATTTTAGCATGTACAGGGTTCCTGTTTATCAGATAATGTTTGCATTTTCCTTTCCATAGGATGTATTTGAGATAGCCAGGCCTCCAGCAGACTGCTGGCCTGTCACAGGTGGTTGATTTATTCACCCTGACTTAGCACTTGGAGCTCTTTCAAATCTGACACGGAAAGCAATAACACTGCACCGTTTTTAGGGATCTGCTTTTCTTGCTCCTCCCTCCAGTCAGATCTCCAACAGAAATACCCCAGACAAATTATGACCTTCCCCACTAACTGGCTGAACTGCTGCAGCAATTGACTTAGTGAGATCCATGTTGCTGCTGAAGAGCAGCCTTTAATTCAGCTCACAGTCCGGGAATTCTCTGGCCAGTATAAACAAAGCCTCTGAGGCCTCTACATGAGCTGGGAATCCATTTGGCATTCAGACTACAATGCACTTAACACCTCTGATGATTTGTCTGCATTCGCATAAATTTTTAAACAATGTATGTTTCACATATGCACTTTCACTTTTTTGCCCTAGCCCAACCATGTCAGAGAAGTTTGTTTGTGGCAAAGCCACTGATGTTTCTTTTCACAGGGAATGTGCTAGGAAAGACCTGTGGAATGCAGCCACACAAATTCTGCAGTCACTGTCCCCTGTCAGGCCAGGGCCCAGCTCCAGTTTCAGGCAGCATTTGTACCTCAGAAAGCACAATCACTGTTTGCATCATGGTAATTCACAGTGGCCCCAAATCATGGCCAGGATACCTTTCGATATCCACAACACCGGTCCTAATCCTTGAAACTTAAAATGTTTTCTGGCTGCTTGTGAAAAACAAAACCTTTGCCCGATCCTGAAACCGAGCTAAACCTGTGAGTTAGCCTAGATATTTAGGGGGAGGAAAAAAACCACCAATTAATCACATGCAATTGATTTAGGCAAATTCTTATCATGTATTATTTTTTATGAGCGTGCCTATGAGCTGAGGTTAATGACTCCTGAGCCCTGCCCTGGCAGAGATGCCCAGTTGCACAGATGCTCATTGCTGCAACCTTGCCAACAGGTAGCAGAGCACCAGGTCACCCCATCAACACTCCTACCACACACTGCCACTTCCTGCTATTTGCTAATGCCTTTCATTACCAAATTAAACACCAAAAAAAAAAAAACAACACCCAAGAATAAACATCTCTGTGCGACCACCGCCTTCTCCTAACTTTCTCCCTGTTTCTTTTTCTTTTATCCTTACTGGAAGCCACCTTTTCCCACAGCTTGTGGGTTCTGTTACCACGGAGACCAGTCTGGCAGCGCTGAGCCAGAATACAATTTCCACGGAATTTCAAGGAATTTCGGCCGGTGCAAAGGTCCCGGCGTGACAAGAGCATCCTGGGGGTGTCACCGCCGCATCCCGGCATGTCCCCTCCCGGTGTGACAGGGTTGTCCCGGGGCTGTCACCGCGGGCAGCGTCGCCTCCTATCCCCGAAAAGCCACCGCGACGCTGAGGGCGACAACGCCGCCGGTGACATCTGAGGGGTCCCCGGCCCGCCCGCGGGGTCTGAGGCGGGGACAAGGGGGACAAGGGGCGTCCTCCTCCTTCACGCCCCTCAGGGCGCCCCGGCCATGGGGGCGTCGCAACGCAAACCCGCCCGCGCTCCCGATCGCCCGGCGGCGGCCACAGCGGCAGCCCCCCGCCGTGTCCCCGGAGCCTCCCCGTAACTCACTCATTCCCGGCGCTCCGGCCGCGCCGGGGGTGCGCCCGCACCGGCGCCGAGCGATGTCAAATGGCGGCGTGAGGGGCGGGCGGCGCGGCGCGTCCCCGCCAGGGGGCGCCGTGCGGCGGGGCGGGACCGGCCGCGCTCCGCTCTCGCGAGAGCACGCCCCTCCGCAGCCGCCCGCTCCAGATCTCGCGAGAGGTGCGAGCCGGGCTGTGAGCCCGGAATTGTACGGCAGCAGCTCCAGCGGGACGCTCGGGATGAAATAGTTGCACTGTGGTTTGGATTGCGGAGAAATCCTTCCCTGTGGGGTGCTGAGGCCCTGGCAGAGGGTGCCCAGAGAAGCTGTGGCTGCCTCTGGATCCCTGGCAGTGCCCAAGGCCAGGCTGGATGGGGCTCTGAGCAACCTGGGAGAGTTGAAGGTGTCCGTGGCAGGGGGAATGGACCCGGATGGGCTCATAGGGTCCCTCCTAGGCCAGGGAATTGTGTGATTCTGTGATCGTATTCTTGTCTCATCTTTTAAAAGAGACAGTCCCAAAATGAGTGGTGCTGTGTGGCTGAGAGCCATCAAGAGTGAAGTCAGCAGTAACTGGGAGAAAGCTAATGCCGGTGATCGCAACCACCAACCTCCTCCTAAAAGCAGACCCCGTACTCAAATGGAGAGAACCCCGGCTGCGCACTAATGAGCGTGAGAAGCCACCAACACACCCAACAAAAGGGCTTGAGTACTAATTAACAGACAAATTACGTAACTTGCAGCCCGTGAGCGCTGATGTTTGTTAAAATGCATAAACGGTGTGAAGTTTTCGGTGATCGGGAAGCCTTTTGCGGGCCTCCTCCCGCCCGGAGATCTCGCGAGAACACGGCGGCCGCGGCGGGGCCCGCCCACAGGGCGTCCCGTGCTCTCGCGAGACCTCGGGCTCCTCCCCCGAGCGTGCGGGCGGCGCAGGGACGGGCGGGGCGTCCGCCCCGGGCGGGACCGGCGTGGGCAGCGGGAGCGGGAAGGGCGGCGGGGCCGTGCCGGCCTCGGCATGTCGGGCGAGTGATCCCGGCCGGGCGCTGTGGCCCGGGGAAGTGCGGACAGGGGCCGGGCGCTCCCCCCGGGGGAGCCGCGGTGCCAGCGGCGCCCGTGGCCGCGCGGGGCCCCCGCGGGCTCAGGGGTGGGCGGAGCGGGGGGGGCTCCGGCCGCCTCTCCCACCCCCGCGGGCGCCGGGCGCGCAGGCCGGACCCGGGCCCCGCGCTCCCCGCCGAGCCGCCCGAGGAGGGGGAGCAGAGCGCCGCGGGGACATGGAGGGCGCCCGGCCGGAGGCGCCCGCGCCTGGCCCCGTCTAGGGCGCCCCGCGGGCCTCGTCCCTCCTCCTCCTCGGAGCGGGGCCGCGGCCGCGGCCGGGCGCGGCGAGGAGCGGGACCGGGGCTGCTGCAGCACAGGAGGAGCCGGCCCAGGTGAGGAGCGCTCCCCTCGGGCCCCGCGGCGTGCCCAGGGCAGGCTGAGGGCGCTCGGGCTCAGCCAAGGGGCCGCGGGGAGCCCCGGCAGCCGCAGCCGAGCACGGCGCCCCAGCCGGCCCCGCTCCTCGTTTGGTTTGGTTTTTTGTTGTTGTTGTTGTATGTATTCTATAATTCAGCAGAAGTACATAGAAAAATAAGTTTTTACGCTAGAAATTGACGTTTTCGGTAGCGCTCAGCGAGAGGACGATCAGTGGCCCATAAACGAAAACACGGGAAGTTCCACCTCAACATGAGGAAGAACTTCTGTACATAAAAGGTGACAGAGCCCTGGAGCAGCTGCCTGGAGAGGGAGTGGAGTCCCCCTCTGGAGACATTCCAAATCCACGTGAAGGCATCACCTGCTCTAGGTCACCCTGCCTTGGCAGGGGGTTGGACCCGATGATCTCTGGAGGTTCCTTCCAGCCCTACCTGCTCCGTGATTTTTATGATTTCACACTTGGTATATTTGTCAGTGAGATGTTGAAATACAAATGCAGCCGTTCATTTAAAAATAAGATGTGTTTAGCAAAGCGAAGACTGAAAATCGGCTTAAAATTCCAGTTGTCCTACTTAAAGGTCTTTGAAGTTTCATAATTTTTTTTGCATGTTACTTATTCTAGGAAATAAGCTTTAAATAGGAAGCAGTTTATCTACTTCTTCTTAAAGTTGGTTTTAAATAGAGAAGTGGGACTGTGCATTTTTGTTGCTTTTTCAGCAATATGATTCCACTTTTCTCTATTTTTCCTCCTGAGAAAAAATAGTTTCTTCTGATAAAAAATGTAGTCTACTAAATATGGACTCTAAAACTTGCATATTTCTAGGATATATGTGTAATTTACACGGCCATCTTATAATGTGTTTTGTTTTTGTTTTTTTTTTTTTCACCGTGTGCAATTTCTTTCTGCTTTCCATGTCTGTTTCTTTCAGGAAGAAAATGAGAATATTTTCTGAGTCTCACAAAACTGTTTTCGTTGTGGATCACTGCCCCTACATGGCAGAATCATGCAGGCAGCACGTGGAATTCGATATGTTAGTGAAGAACCGCACCCAGGGCATCATTCCTCTGGCACCCATCTCCAAGTCCCTGTGGACCTGCTCTGTGGAGTCGTCCATGGAGTACTGTAGAATAATGTATGATATTTTCCCTTTCAAGAAACTGGTAGGTTCTGTCAGCCATGCTGCATATCATGCTTGGTACAATAAGGGATGTTTTCGTGGTTTAAGTCTTTTAATGTCTTTGTGTTGTTTAGAATAAAGTATCAAGTTGTAATTTATCACTTAAAATTTGTATTTCTTGTTTATATACTTTATCGTCTTGTAATTGGTTTTAGTAGTATATAAATCTCATTACATATTTAATTTTAGACTCTTTCATTGTCTTAATGTCATTTTACAAGCTTGTGCAAAACATGGAGAGGTGCTTCAGGGCAACTTAGAGCTTTATTATTGTGCTCTCCCAAACAATTGACTTTACAAAAGCTTCAGTGAGGTATTGTCTTAAGTTGAATTTTGTTGCTAAACACACATGAAAGCTCTCTCTAAGAGTTTTGGTATCAGCATTGAAGGAATTCTGGGCTTTAAGAAGAGTAGGATTGCCCTGGAGCTAACAGTTTGGAAAAGTGGGAGGAGAGCTTCCTGGCACACACAGCTCCTTGTTTAGAAAACCATATTTTTTTAGTGATGTTTGTTAAATCTTGGTAGACATTTACCCCATGATTCACTGTTACAGACTTTGGAGAATGATGTGCAGTTTACACATCAGAACACATTAGAATTTACTTTATTTTGTGGCTATCCTTCTGAAAATGTAATCTAATTCTTAAAATACTAATATTTTGAAAATCTTACTTGGTGTAGAGAATGCTTTTCTGGTGTACAAATATAAGTGGAAGTTGTTAATCATGTTACTAAGGGGAAAACTGAATATAGCAGGAGTGTGTGATTTTTGTGGGTTTGTTAGTTTGAATTTGGCTTGTCTCATTGCATATTATCTCCAGATTACCAGAAAAAAAAGGGTGCAATTCATGTTTGTTAAATTTTGGGAAGTAACAATATAATGGCTGTTACCTTAATGTGTTTTTTTGATCCTTGTAGGTGAATTTCATTGTGAGTGATTCTGGGGCTCATGTGTTGAATTCTTGGACTCAAGAAGATCAGAACTTGCAGGAGGTATGATTTGTAACTGTTCTTTTGTTATTTAGTTCAGACTTCATTGTGAAATAAACATTGTGTTTGATAGGAAATAACTGGTTAATTACAATATTGGTGGATCTAGTCTGAGATTGTTGTATAACAGAATTTCAAATAGCTGCCTGGGAGCCTGGATTATTCTATAGACAAAATTTAAAAATAATCCAGTATGTTTAGGTAGAGACTTAAATATTTAAAATAAACATGATGAAGAAATTACTTATATATTTTTCTGGTAATTTGGTGCTGCTTCTTGAGTTTAAATTCTTTTAAAATATTTGCATGGGAGGCAAATAACTTGTGCTAAATACGTTAATTGTTAATATTCTCTTTATGGCCATGTTGTTTAATCCTGAAAGGGCTCATTCTCTGAAAAATTTACTTTGAGGAAGAAGTGCATTTCCAAATTCTCAGGAAATAAAAGCAGGAGGCAACTAGCAAGATTAGAATATCTTCTGGGTGTTGGATAGAAGTTGTTATTACGGTCAGGTATTTTCCTGTAATAAATGAGCCTGTTTTATCCTGATGAATAAATTGAATTGCAAAGGATAATTCAGGGCCAAATGCTCGTTAGTTGTTCCATTTGCTGTTGATGTGCAGGTGGAAGGTGTCAGGGCTGACTCGTGGGGGTGGTTTGGAAGGCAGGGGCCCGTGGCTAACAGCTCTGTGTTTGTGTTTGTTTGCCCAGCTGATGGCAGCGCTGGCGGCCGTGGGGCCGCCGAACCCGCGGGCAGACCCCGAGTGCTGCAGCATCCTGCACGGGCTGGTGGCCGCCGTCGAGGCGCTCTGCAAGATCACCGAGTACCAGCACGAGGCCCGCACCACGCTGATGGAGAACGCCGAGCGCGTGGGCAACAGGGGCAGGATCATCTGCATCACCAACGCCAAGAGGTGGGGCGCCTGGGGTCCCTGTGCCCCTTCACCCCCGTTCCACACAGGCCCACGCGGCCTGACGGCAGCTTCTTTGCACTGATCCTTCTTAGAGGATCCTTAAGCACTTCTCACTTTAACAAAGGTTTTTCTTCATGGGGTTCTGACCATAAAAAGCCAATAGATTTCCCGCTTTAAGTAGAAGAATATTCAGGGGCTTTGAACAGGAGGATTGATGGTGCAGCCTTAAAAGAAATCTGCCATTTCTTTGTAGTGACAGCCATGTTCGGATGCTGGAGGATTGTGTTCAGGAGACCATTCATGAGCACAACAAGCTTGCAGCTAACTCTGACCAGTGAGTATGCTTTTTACAGAGTTTCTTGTATCCTCTAGGAAGTATGGATGTATTTCTGTCACAAAACTCTGATGGACTATTTGAATGAATGTGAAGTAGAAGGTGGTAAATCATTATATTGCTAGCTTAGAGCTGGTGTATGATCATTGTCTTTCTGGTTTCATCCTTCATAGGACAGGATTTCTTTAGGTTGTTACCTTCTACATCTGCTCCAAAATAGAGCAGAGGTACAGAGATTAACATAGATACATAACTCTGCCTTGTTCCACATTTTGTTTTTAATCTCTAATTCATCTGGAGCAGTTTTTCTTGATAATTCTGTGTTGCTTTCATGTTTATCTTCCTTTGACTAAAACAGCTAACTTCTTTGAAACTAGTTTTAGTTTCTAAATTACTGTATTGCCTGGAACTTCCCTTGAGATAAAGGAGTCTTGAAATACAGAGTTCATCTCCTCTGATAAGTCTTTGTCCACCGTATGTTTTGTCTCATTAAACTCTGAAGTGTTTTTCTACAGCACTGTGTTGTCTTGTAAAATTGTTGTAGGTTGAGATCCTGTTCCTGATTCCTCAGTTGCTTCAATAGCAGAAGCAGCAATCTCCTATTTTTTCCTGCTGCAGTTGCAGATTCATGGATGTATAGAGGATCCTGCCTAAGGAATTAGGTGTTAAATCCATTGTAAAGACAGGGATGCCTCATTCCTGTAGGTAGAGATGTGGTGCAATGTCTGTGTCACTCCAAACTTCCAGCCACATTAGAATATCAGCATATATCCTATGACATGTCCCATCTCTCGGTGGTGTTTGGTAGTTGTTCTCATGTTCCCTGGAATCCTCTCATTTATACCTGCACATAGAGACACAGATCCTCTGTAGTGTCAACATTCAGCTGAATAAAGCTGAACAGATTGCACCAGTTAAGAACTTGACTCCATTGATGGGTCCAAAACAGAAGCACAGCGCTATAACATCTGAGGAGCAAGAAGTGTTAGGCTTTTATTTTTATTCTGATAACTTACTTTGTTTGAAGTCTGTGCTTTTGAAAATCATATCTGTAACCTAGTTTCTGCAGCACATGTTCAGAAACAACATGTTGCTAACATACATTATGATTCTGTGTTCTAGATATCAGAATTAGTTTAATTTAAGGAGATAGCCTACAGCGTGGCAGACTAAGCAAAATTATTTTATTTTTAAGTCTAATGCAGATTCAGAAATGTGAACTGGTGTTAATCCACACGTACCCAGTTGGTGAAGACAGCCTTGTTTCAGATCGTCCTAAAAAAGAGGTGAGTAGCTTAAAATGAAAAAAATTATCCCAGGATTAGGAACCATGTCAGACTGAAAATAGTGGAAATTATTCTCAGCTCTTCAGTAGCAGAAGCACATGTGGTTGTTTGAAACCAAGTACGCTAAAAAAATCTGTAATACATTCTGCTGTTCAGCAGTCTGCTCTGCATTAATGTGCTGTCTGTAAGAAAAGACCCCAGAAAAATAACTTAACATGAAAAGCATGTAGTGCTGTGTGGTAGTTGATATATAAAAAGGACTGTGTGGGGTTACCTTCCTGTGATTAATTTTTACAAATCTCTGCTGTAGTTGTGCTAGAAATTGTGAATGGAAGATAACGAATTGACTACTTCCCTCTCTAAGGCAGGCACTGGGTTTGGATCTCGGGATTTTTTTGTTGTTGTTTTTATTTGGGGTTCTTGTTTTGGGGTTTTTGGGGATTGTTGTTGTAGTTTTTGTTGAGTGTTTTTTAAATTTATTTCGTTTTGTTTTTAAGCCCCAACCCAGTGTTCCTGTTGTCTAGGGAAAAATCAAATACACCTTCTAGCTTGTGTTTATTTGCCTTGTGTATGTATGATGCACTTACAGGTAGACATGTAGAAATTACTTTGCTACTGTTACTCAGCTGGTAAAAGAATGTAAAACTAGGCCAGAACTAGTGTTAAGATTTATTCCCCATGTTGTGATACTAATTTTTCCTATTAACAATTAGTGATTCAATTTTTTTAGCACACTTCTAATTTATTTTTACCGCTTTTAAGAACTGCATCTATAGCACTTGGCATAAGCTCGAAATTCAGAAGGAAAATAGTTTTTGCTTCTTGCTTGATCGTTTCCTCTGGTGTGGGTTTTTGAGTAGTTTTAGGAGTATAAATGCTTTTCTGAGAGTTGAACAGACTGTACTGTTGAATGATATCACAACCTAAACTATGAATTCCATGTATCAATTGATTTCAGCTCTCTCCTGTTCTAACCAGTGAAGTGCACAGTGTCCGTGCAGGGAGGCACCTGGCTACAAAACTGAATCTTTTAGTACAGCAACACTTTGATCTGGCTTCTACCACAATAACTAACATCCCTATGAAGGTAATACTGTCTCCAGTTCTGTGTTAACTAGCTGCATCACTTCTAAATTTGTTTGAAAACTTTTGATGTTTATTTTAATTGAATTTTTACATTGTTTTTCTCTCCATATCATATTTTCTGTTTTATTTTTTTTTCTTTTATTAGCCCACATTCAATGTCTGTGATCAGGTTAGTAAAAATGAAGTAGGGGAAAAAAATAAAGAAGGATCACAGAACAAAATATTGTATTGCCAAATCTCAATTTTTGATGTAGCAATACAAATGTTATTTCAGTTCTGTTTGTATTACGTTATATAAATACAGTCTTGTTTACCTCAGATTAATTTGTCTGTGATTCTTTTGTCTTTTTCTAATTGTGTTTAGATATTCTTGACCCTTGTGCATTATAGTGGCATAGTGAGTCTCTTTTTCCTCTGTTTCATTATCATGCCCACCCAACATAAAGGTGTTTGTAACTAAAAGCTGCTTTTTTACCAAGGGTTTTCCAGTGGGTTTTCTACTCTGAAAATCCATAAACATGAAATGGGGACAGGATATACCTAGTTAAGGAAGATAAACAATTAAGCATCTTGTGGTAGAAGTTATGTCCATATTTTTAAATTTTTTGCTACTTGGAGGGAAATTAGTGCAGTTTAGAATGTCAGGTGTTAAGGAGACAGTAATTTTCTGATCAGACAGCAAGAGACAATTGAGACAGAAGTGTCAATATTCAAACAGAAAAAGAGCCATGGGCAGGTAATCTTCATAATTTAAAAAAATTCATTAAGTTGTAACACCGTCAGTCATTGCATATTTGAAAACTAGCCATATTGTGTGGACTTTATAAGTTAAAACATGATATCAAAATAATTTTCACAGTTTTTGTGAGAGTTTGACTTGGGTCATGGCATAAATGTGACTTCAGTTTGCAAATACCTTGTCTGTAACTCTCTGACCTGTGTGCTGCTGGTGTGCCTCTTCCTTCTGCCTTTGTCCTTATAGTAATAGACTATGTTGGGCTCTCTGTGGTTTTTGCTTTTTTTTAGTTGTTTTTCTTTTTAAACTTGGAGTAAATTAGCAGTTACTGTTCTGTTTTTGCTGATCCTCTGCAGCTGTTTGAAGATGCAGTGTCCTCTTTACAAAAATGCATTTTTTAGTAAAAAACTTAGAGCTGCAAGTGCACTTCTTATCATAAGCTTAAGAAATAATACGTTTAAAGTGTGAGTTTTGGTTTGGATTCTGGAATTTTGGTTTTGATAAGTAATTGTCACTCTACCTGCAGAGTGAGCCTTTGTTGATGCTCAGTAAGTTGTAACTGCTGGTGATTATGTAACATTTTGTAGGCTTCCTTAACTTCACTCATTTAGTTAAGTAGTCAAGCCTAGTTTTTACCTGTATGTGATGCTCTGCACCCTGACATGAGGCTTGTATAAAGAAGAATAGGGTTTAAGAAAAAAAAAAAGAGGGAAAGCAGTTGGCTGCATCTTTAAACTGCTCAGAGAGCAAACTCTCCTCAGCATTGCAATCCTGTTGTTGTTTGAGGCACTTGGAGACTTTTTGTTTTCTTCTGGACTGAAAGACAAATACAGAATCATTCATTTATGAGAACGGTGGCCTCTAGCTAAAGTCATTCTATTTATGTCTGCCTTTGTCTTTTGAAGGAAGAACAACATGCTAACACATCAGCCAACTATGATGTGGAACTGCTGCATCACAAAGAGGCACACGTGGATTTTTTAAAGAGTGGTAAGTAGAAATGGCCCTCTGAAGGTGGCTTTTGATCAGCCTCTTTGGGAGTATTCACAAAGAAAGATTGGGAGCTTCAAATCCACGTAAATTTCAGGTTTAAGTAGCAAGTATTTCAGTTATTTCTTGCAATCCAGGAAACTTCATTTGTAATGTGGGCATTGGAGTTTTACTCATTATTGACATATTTTAATACAGCATTGAGAAAGAAGGCCAAATTCACTTATGTTCAGGATATTGCTGAGATTTATGGGGCATGTCAGTTTCTTACTGACATGAAAAGTAGGTGAGAGACCAGATATGCGGGGAGATTTTACAAAATGAAGTCCCTCTTGTGGATATTTGTGCAAAATTTTGCCTTGCACAATTGAATTTTGTTAAGTAATAATAATTGGCATCACTTACATCCTACAGGCCTGTTTATGATGATAATTGCTTTGGAAAAAGCAAGACTTGTTTGGCTGGTGAACTTTTTTGTTGTATTTGAAATACCTACTATTTTTTTTTTTTTTTTTGTAAATTTGGAATTGCTACCTACTATTCTTCTGAGTTGATTTTTTAATAGCTCAACTGAACTTAAAAAAGCACAACACTTAGCCTTTTTCAGAACTATTTACATCAGAAACTTTCTGATGTAAAACTGTTAAAAATCAGCTTACAACTTCTGTATTGGTAGAATTAAATGTCATATGATCCATAAGTAGCTGTTTTGGGGAGTTTGTGCTTTTTTTCCCATTACTTTGAAGAAGAGGAGGTAACTCCTTTGTCATCTGTAAGTGCTGTGCTCCAAATTTTAGGGGAGTGGATGACAAAAGATTGATGAAGAGCATAGGGTGTCACAGTAATGACCTCAGCCTCACCTGAACTGGTGTTATGATGTTGAAATCTTAAAGCTTTATTGCCAGGACTTGGAAGCAGTTTCATAAAACCTGCTGGCTCAAGGGATTAGGTCTCCTAGGAAAACACAAAAGCAGACTATGACTACATTTCCTCTTTGCATTTTTCCCATCACGACTTTGAGAGGAAAAAGTGTCTTCTTAGGTCCTGTGAATTTTGGATTCTTTCATTTGTTTCTAAATATGGATTTCAGCTGTAATAGCTCTGATGCTGACAAAGCAGGAATTCAGTTACAGTGGTCTTACTTCTCTGAAATGTTGCCAAGGAGTTTTCAGGTTAAATAAGTTTGGCCTTTAGATATTCTGAGAGATAATTTCTAAAATTGTTGCAGTTAATTTCAATGATAAAGTGTTTCTTGTATGTTAATATTTTAATAATATTTTTAATAATATTTTAATAATAAAGCATCTGTGGTCAGTAGAACACATTGAGAGAATTCAGGCTGAATCTGACATAGCAAAGAGACAGGATGATGAGACCAAATACTTCTTTCCTCAAAAAACTAAACTTGTCAAATGTACTTTACATTGGTTTAATTGACTTTGGGAATATAATATGTACAAGCAACAGCCAGCTCTGACATTTGAGAGTTCTGATTTCTATGTGGAAAATTCTGAAAAAAAATATATTTTCTTGAAGTCCTGAGCCTTTTAGCAGGAAAAAATTGCCTGTTAACAGATAGAACTAAACATATGTGGAACTTTCTAACTGTCAAATCAAAAAGTTAGGTATCTAAGTTTTAAATTTGGATTACATTGTGTGTATGTTCATGTTACATTTTGTACCTTGAAAGTTTAGAGTTGTTTTGCTGTAATAAAGAAGCTCTGGTTGATGCCCGCTCTTTCTGCCTTTCTCTGCAGGTGATAACCACGTGGGTGGCAACAGCAGGGAAGGGACATTTAAAGAAACTGTGACGCTGAAATGGTGCACTCCTCGAACCAACAGTGTGGGTAGGTGATATGGAATCTTCCAGACCTGGTTGGTCTGGAACAAATGGTCTTGTACAAATGTGACAGGAGAGAAAGACAGGGCAGAGCTGAGATAACGTAGGAATTGTGTGGCCATGCAGCTCATGCGCCCTATTAATTATTAGCAATTTATTATGACTCGTTGAGCCAGCAGGCCAAAAATAAAGATAAGAGAAATAAGAGCAGACTGACTGGTCAGTGAAGTAATTCAGGAGATAAAGAACTGAGGTTTCTGCTGGAAACAAAGCTTGGGAATCCATGAGATTCTCAGAGCTGTGGATTCTTGGGAATCCTCTCAGTTAGGAGGTGGTAAAAGGACTTTCAGATTGAGAGGCTTCTAAACTTCTTAGTTCTGGTCATTGTGGATTAGCCTCCGCCTCTTCCATTCTTTGATTTTGTGGATTTTTTTTTCTGTCTCTGGAATTACACTCCACTTTTCTACTCCTTTATTTTTCAGAACTGCACTATTGCACTGGAGCATACAGAATTTCACCAGTAGATGTAAATAGCAGACCTTCTTCATGCCTTACAAACTTTCTCCTTAATGGTAAATTTGTGTCCTTGGCTAATTATTCAATATTTTAATTTTTAATTTTATAAATGGAGCATGTAGCACATTTTGATTTGTATAGCAGTAATGTATATATACTGTAAAAATACTATGTTTATTTTAAAATGTCCTCTAAATAAGAGAAGAAAGTTGTTAAATGTCCTCAGAGGCAAATGTGTTTTGAAACTTAAAGACGGGAGGAAAGAAGTAAAGAAGGAACAAGTATTGAAATGGAGGTTTGTATGTTTGCAAACAAAATGGCATTACAAACATCCTTTTAATGGAATGTTTCCTTCAGTCAAGTCATTGTCTAAACATGCAGAGGTTTTATTAAGCACTATATCTTCCTGTATTTTTCTCTAGAGATTGTGTAGTGAAAATGACCTTTGATTAATAAAAATGGTAAGAACCAAAATTAATAGCATATTTCAGATCAGCTCAGTCTTCTGATTTTTGCCTCCTGCTATTAAGAAACTTACTTGGAGAATGCACCCTTTAATGATTGGTGTATTTTACTGAAAATAAGACCAAGGGAGTTTTATTTCTCTGTCTGAAGAACAGTATCCATTTTAACCATTACCAAGTGGTATCAACTGATGCTTGTAATACTCAGGAGGTAATCTTGTTACTTATTGATAGTTGCTTTTAATGAGTGTTTCTGCAGCTGGGCCGTTTGAATGCCTTAAGAATATATATTTTTTCCGAAGGAAAAAAGATTGGTTGGTCTAGGAGAGGCCTTCTGGTGTTACTTTGTAAAATTTTAAGAAGCACATATCCTGTTCTGTGTCAAGAGATGAGGAGATGGCAGTTCCTTTTTCAGCTGTGTGCAAACACCACCTTGGTGGGTTCAGATTCTTCTTGGCTGTGCACAAACGTGTATTTATGCAGCTCAAAATTTAAAATTGCAGCACACGGGAATGAACGAATAATGAATGAATGAAAATGATCTCCCTTCCACCAGGTCGCTCGGTGTTGTTGGAACAGCCACGCAAGTCTGGCTCAAAAGTCATCAGCCACATGCTCAGCAGCCACGGGGGAGAGATTTTCTTGCACGTGTTGAGCAGCTCCCGCTCAATTCTGGAAGATCCCCCCTCAATTAGCGAAGGCTGCGGTGGGAGGGTCACTGACTACAGGATCACAGTAAGGGTCTTTCTGTCCTACACTGCTGCTTCTCTCACATGACAACAGATCCAGGGCAGTAGATGTGGGAAGGAAATGTTGGAGTGGATTGCGTGGTCAAACTTCCTTTGTAATAAATACCTTGATAGATATTTGGTAGAAAATACTACATTTGAATGTTATACCTGCTTCATGAAATACTTTGTGTGTCAAGGAATGCATCCTTAATGCCCTAGCAGTGTTTAAAGCTTGTTCTGGTTCTAGAAAAACATTTTTCTTGGCGAGTTTCTTCTGTGGGTTGGATACACATAGGACTATATTGTGCTTATTGTCAAAGGATAGATTGCACAGGAGTGGTTTGTACAATGAATAAAAAGATGAAGTTGACAGCTTTGAACCCTGATATCAGACAATCAGCTGACATGCCTTTTATTTATGCTTTATTTTTTTCAACACATCCTTGATATCTTTTGTAAATAAGCAGAAGTTCCTTCTGGAAACATATAACACTTCCCATACATTAAACACCTTGCAGATCTGGAAGTCCTCCTTGTCAAAATGCATACATTGATTTTTACCCCATATTTCTGTGCCCCTGTTTTGTGTTCCCCCTGGTTAGTGCCTGAGAGCTAGAGACAGGGCTGTGGTTGGTAGGGTCAGATGTGGCAGTGGGATGGTACAAAGTAATAAGCAAGGCTAAGCTGTTTAGCCCCTTCACTGAAAGTTACTTTGTTAGAGAAATGCCTAATTGTATCTTGTTTGGTTATCATTAGGATTTTGGTGAATTTATGAGGGAAAACCGATTAACTCCTTTTCTAGAGCCCAGATATAAGATGGATGGAAGTCTTGAAATTCCATTGGAACGTGCAAAAGATCAGTTAGAGAAACATACTCGTTACTGGCCTATGATTATTTCTCAGACCACCATCTTCAATATGCAAGCTGTAAGTAACCTGGGCTCTGTACATTCTGTTCCTAGGTTGTTTCCCCTTGTCACTTGATTAAATATCAACTCTATGAGATGATAAATCCCTTGCTGTACAATCAGTTTATTTTCAGCTTTATTTTTCCTGAACTAACTGGGTATTTAATTCAGTAGATTATTGGAATGCTATTTAAATAAAGTGATTTGAACCTGACAGCTCCAGTACTCTGGATAAAGAAAGCATCTGCTTATACTTTGAGCTAGTGCTAAACTGAGGATAAGGTTGTGTGTTGTTTCATTGCCTTTAATTTTTTTTCTTCCTGTTGCTGTCCTGTGACACACACACACACATTTTCTTGTTGTTAATTTCTGTTTTGTCTTGCAGGTAGTGCCATTAGCCAGTGTGATTGTAAAGGAAACAATGACTGATGAGGATGTACTGAATTGTCAAAAAACAATATACAATTTGGTAGACATGGAGAGGAAGAATGATCCACTGCCAATTTCAACAGTTGGTACCAGAGGAAAGGGTCCAAAAAGGTTACATGCATATCTCTTTGTTGATTCTTGACTATTTTCAGAAATACTCTGTTAACAATGTTTTCATACCAAATTTTTAAACTCTAGCTAAAAGTAATACATAGTGAATTAAACACTGTATTGCACATCCCAAATGCTATCAGTGCCTCATCTGTATCATTTAGAGGCTATAACAGTACTGATACTGCTTTATGTTAGGGAAAAAACCTCTACAGTTTTATTATCTAAGAATTTAAATATGTTAAAAAAATATTAAATCAAAGATAGTTATCAGCAAAGGTAAAAAACTTATACAAATTTATATTTGCTACAAACAGATAAAGTGTTTCAAATTAATCAAAAGGAAAACCTAAGTATATTACAAATCAGTGGTGCATTAAAATTGGGATATATTAGAAACCTTATGGAACAGTTACTTAAAATATGGGATACTTCTTTGAAATAAGCATGGAATATGCCGATTCCTCAATCACTGGGATGTGTTCCTTGTATTTCTAAGAATTGATTGAAAAGAAGTTCAGCTCCTGATTTGCCTACATGACTGGGAGTTATTGACAGTAGTGGGGTGCAATTCTTTCTTATTGTTTTAAACCCAAATAATATAATAATTAATTTGCCTGTCAGTACATGAGTGACCCTCTGACATTGCATTGTTAGCAAGCACATGAGAGGTTTCACAAGTGCATTTTTGCAATGAGATCTTGTGGGACATTATGATTTCGATGGACATAATCCATTTAAATTTAAACTTTACTCTGGGCATTAACTGGGAAATGTTAATGTGGTTTCAAGCATGGAGTAACCCCAGGTGGAGAAACCTCCAGTACAGGAGGACAGATAATCTCTTTGGAGTTATGTGTGGCTTGGGGGTTCTGTTTTGTTTCTTAAGGTGTGCACTGATTCAGTCAGTAGTTCAGTGGTGATCCTTGATGGGGTGTGTTTTTTTGGCCCTTAGGGATGAGCAGTACCGCATTATGTGGAACGAGCTGGAGACCCTGGTCCGAGCACACATCAACAACTCTGACAAACACCAGCGAGTCCTCGAGTGTCTCATGGCGTGCAGGAGCAAACCCCCAGAGGAGGAGGAGCGCAAGAAACGAGGCAGAAAGAGAGAAGACAAAGAGGACAAGTCAGAGAAGTTGGGCAAAGACTATGAATCAGATAAGCCATGGCAGGAATCAGAGAGGTACGTTTTCTAAAGTGAAATATAACTGTTGTTCTTAGCTGTTAACCATTTAGCTGGGTGTTCTAGCTTGAGGAGTTCCTGCTGTTGGATTCTGTCATACCCACACCACCTATTAGATATTAAACTGCCTTATGGAAATCTAAAGCATGGCTAAAAATGTGGGACAAGCATTTGTTTTCTTTTAAGCTGTAGATAACGCAGTGCTGAGGTTTATTTCAACAACCGAGCTTGATTTGGCTCTTCTCTTCAGCTGAGTATCAGGATTAATGTCCATTTACCTCCTGTCTGTAATTCATGTTGTTATTGTAGCTTGTCTAAGTGGCAAGGTCCTGTCAGACTGTTCTGTATTCCTTCTTTGAAACTACTTTCTACAGATATCCAAAAAGCTCATGCTAATAAGCTTAATTTGCATGTGTTTTGTGCATGCTGGAATCATTTAGGATGGGAGGGCCTTTTCATCTACCCTGCTGTCACCATGCTGATGACATTCCATGCCTTCTTGTGAATTATCATTCCTACAACTTTGCTTTCACATGTGGAACAGAAATGGGGACTGAGATAAAAGGGATTTGGTGTGAATGGCCCTGAATTCACCTAGAAAAGATAATAGGAAATTGTATCATATTTCTCTATGTATTTATTTTAATTTAGTCTTTCCTTCAAAATTCAGACATCAATTGTCTCAACAACTAAAGTGAAACTGTATATTAAGAACCTTTCCTATATGTAATGCTTTATGCAGAGGATTATTTAGTTAGAATTCCCAAGGGGTCAAAAGAAATTTTCTTATGGTATGGATCCTGTATTATTTTGAGGAGTACAGAAAGCTATCAAGAATTATGTTTTGCTCAAGCATATTTTTCCTCACCCTTTTCCTTCCCTCTGAAAAAGGTTAAAAGGTCTTTTGGATCGGGAGAAAGAAGAACTGGCAGAAGCTGAAGTTATCAAAGACTCCCCTGATTCTCCTGAGCCCCCCAACAAAAAGCCTCTCATTACTATGGATGAAATGCCCACAGTTGAAAAGGCAAAAGGTAAACCAGAACAATTGCAACAGGTTATTTCTTTGAAAGGTAGATGTTGTTGCATCAGTCTTGTGTTTTCTAAAGTAATGAGGTGAATCATTTTGGAGTTAAAGCTAAGTCAGTGAAGATTGTGTTAAATTACATGCTAAATGTTGAGAAATTCTTGGAAAACATGTTAACCTCACCACGTCTGTGAAAAAAGGGAGAAACCAAGACACTGTGGGTCTGCTGATTGACTCTTGCTTTGATAGGGGATTGGCCGAGTTCCTGCTGGTGCTGTTTGACCTGCTGTATGGCAGAAATGCTGTTTGAGGGCAGGTGTCAGAAATCACTGTCTCCTGCTAATAAATAATCAACTTGCCTAAGTAGTGCAGTTGTCAGAATGGACAGGTCTCACTGACGTCTCTTCCTTGGTTTGAATTATTTTCTATCACAGTGACTGAGCTGATGCTGAGATTCTGCTCTTGAAGCAGAGTTTATCTCATGTGCAGCAACTCCTCTGCCATCATCACTTTGCATATTTTCTATTTATTTAGCTCCTACTGTAAGTTTGTTTAATATTAGTTGTTTTAACATGTTGTATTGCCATAATCTGTAATTCCTTTAAGATGTTATAATGATGTACTGTTAATTTAAAGTTTTCATCACTTAGACTCTTCTTACTTAAAAATTTAGGGCCAATGTCCTTGCTGTCTTTATGGAGCAACAGAATTAATACTGCCAACTCTAGGAAACATCAGGAATTTATTGGTCGATTGAACTCTGTCAACAATAAAGCTGAGCTGTATCAACATCTGAAAGAAGAAAATGGGTTTGTATCAGGCAATGCATCCCTACCCATATCTTGGTAGCAGTCAGTGTGGAGTTTACAGCATTAGACACTCCTTTGATGATTAAAATATCTACGTACATTCCTTTGCTTCTCAGCATTGATGTGGAACCACAGCAGTGTTTGATTTTCTGTTTGCACCTGTGCTGAGCGAGACTGACTGCTGAGAGCTGGGCTTCCCTGGGCCTCAGGGGTTGCCCCTGCAGCAAAACTCTCATTAGACTTCAGGGGGTTAAACACTAGCTGAGATTTTCTGCTTGCTTTAGCTTCCAAAAGAATGGCTGATACAGAAATATTGTTGGAATAAAGTGGTTGAATCTTAGGCTGTGCAGTAATGAAGTTTACAGTAGTCCACGTTCTACAAAAAATACTGGAAAACCAAACCAACCTCCCCTGAAGGAAATCAGATGATGGTAGACAATGATCAGTGTAAGAGGGGTAAAAGTTAAGTCCTTGGAAAAAATGGCCAAAGCTTATGTTTTCAAAATGGATTCTCAAGTCACATGAATATTCTTATGTCACACGAATATTTTGTATTTTCTTGAGATTGATAGTGGATGGTTTTTCACAGCTGAAATGTATCTCTGCAGAAACTTTTCATTTATGTACTGATTGCTGCTTAAAGAAGTATTAAGAGGACATAAGTTTGTGTATGTTGGGGTAGGAAGAGATAGGACAGTTAGTGAAGTAAAAAACGTCTATGAAAGCATTTAAATCTGATTTTTTTTTTTAAACTGTTGGTTGTTCTTCCAGTAACAAACCTTACCAATTGTTGTCTTGCCTTTCAGAATGGAAACAACAGAAAATGGAAAAGCAGGCCGGCAGTGAGGATTAGTTCTGTTTCTTGGGACAAAACTTGGCCAAATTGCAAAAATATTTAATGCTGGAGTTGCTCTTGGTACTGTTTCAGTACAATTGTATAGCTGTGGTTTGATTGGTTTTTACATTTTTCTAGTCCTATTTTTGCTATGAAGTATGAAACCTGCATATCACGTTAAACCAGATGTGTGCAAATTGGAGCTGTCCTGAAGCGTTTTCCAGTCGTGCTTCAGGATAAAGACCTTTGCTGCCATGGAGTAAATCAAGTAATCAAAACTGTTAGTCACCTTAAAGTCCTTGCCCAGAAGTATTGGATACTATTTCAAAATCAGTGATGACTGTCTTAAAAAAAAAAAAAAAAGTCAAGTAATTTACAATGAGATGATAACATAATTTTGGTTGCTGAACACCTTTTATTTATATGAGGGTTCCTCAGGAGTTCAGAATTATGGAAGAGACCACACACTGAGTACAGACACCAACCTGAGGGAGTGCCAGTCTTGGTTTTCATCTGAGGGTGGGAGGGTGAGGGGTTTTACAGATTAAAATTGTTGCTTTAAAGACTTTTAAGAAATTGAATGGAAATGGTCTTTAGAAAGCAAAGCTGTTCAGGTTGTTGTGTTGGAGTTAAGGCTTTGTAAGCAAAAGTACAATAAAATTTTTTGCTAATAATCATATTTTTGATGAAGTGTGTTCTGTAGGATACTTGTGGTTGTATGCCTGAGACTGAATTTGAATGGCTGTGAATGAAAAGTAGGGGATCTGTCTTCAGTTTGAGTGCAGCCTTTTACACTGGGGAGTAGAATTCTCAACTGGGAAAACTCAGCCAATGTCTGATCTTATCCCTTGTCAGATTTTGGGTTGTCTTCCATGTGGGCTAAGGAAACAGGAATTCCTGAGCTCTCCAAATGTGTCAGCCTTCCTCTGGTCTGCATCTGGCTTCTGTACGCAACTGAAGGGCTCACAGACTGGGTATCTTACAGTTGGTTTGAGACACATCTTTGAGATTTTCTAAAACTAAATCAGTATTTTCATACTCACCTGCAACTTTAAATGCCATAGTTTGTGGTGTATAGATCTGAACACAAATATTCACTGAACATTTGTGACTGAATCCTTCTTTCAGCATTGCTGAAGTACCATGAATCATTTCAAGATGATTATTCAGCCACTCTGATGCAGGTGTGTTTTCTGTTAAATGATTTTAGAACCATTTTTACAGAGTGATTAAATAGTACTTGCATGGTAATATTTTCTATCATACTGTAAAATATTTGTAGCTTTTACAGAAGCAACCTCTAACTCTTGGAGATCCTAGTGTGAAGACTTACTGCTTTTATCTTTACTACTTCATTGAAAACAGAATGTCCTGCATCACCACATCTCTTGATACCCTAGCTCAGATGTTCTGATGGAGAAAACTGCCTCAAAATTATTTCTTCTCATAACTTTTTGGGTTATTTTAATGAGATTTTACTGCATATTGCTCTGAATGTTTCTCTTGTTTCTAGAAGAATGTTGAAGTGGGGAGCATGTAAATGTCAGCTCTGCAATTTGCTAGGCTGGAGAGTTAAGCTGAAAAGCTCATCCTGTGTCTTGGGAATTGTGTGCTGCATCTCCTCATGTGCCATTAATATTCAGCTGCACTCCTTGAAAACATGCACAGGAATTAAGTAGTTCATTAGCAATTTGATAGCACTGCTATTAAAATACGTATTTGTTTAGCTTGTTTACTAACTCCATTCTCCACATTTGGAGCATCTCCCAGGTCAGACTGGTTGGTGATTAAATGAGCAGGGCCTGGTGACTGTGCATCTGTTTTTCTTGTACTTGAAGAGTCTCACAGAGACTCAAGAGACTGCAAGGGCTGATCTTGGCAGTTCTGGAATGGGCATTCCATATTCTCCTGCCCTGCATAGTGGCACTGGTGCTGCTTTGCTCCTATTTCACACACTGCCTTCAGGTTTAGGGAAAGTTTTGTCAGTTCTAAAAAGAGTTTCCAGATTAAAATTGGAAGTTTTGGATTAAGTAGCTTAATCTGTAATTATGTGATTGCAAAATGCTGTTCATAAATTATGGCATTATGATTTCGTATGTCATAATCTATTAAACTGGAAGGATTTCAAAATGTTTAAAAAGTCCTTATGAATTCTTTTGCTAAACTTCAGGAGTTCTCTGCTAGAACTGTCCCAGGTAGAAGGAGACAAGAAACAGTTCTACTGTAAAGAAGGCAAGCCTGGAACTTTAAAATGTATCTTTAAAGGTACATTGCACCAAATCACCTAACAAGAGGAGTTTGGTAGCTACTATTTAGTAGCTACTACTATTTAGTAGCTACAATTGTCTTCAGAAATGCTACATATGATGTATTTATAGAAACAGTTTAAAAAGTTTTGAAAGATTGAAAGGACAGAGACAGTGTCAGGCATTTAAAAAATTTTAAAATTCCAAGATGGCCTAGACTCCAGGGTTGTAGCACCTCTGAATTTCAATGGAACTATAATGTTTTGTGGTGATCCTTCTGTGACAGTTCTACCTCCTCTGTGCAAAATGTGTATTTATGAGTCAGGGAGACATAATGGAGTGAGATTTGCCCAGCATTGACTGTGACCCCTCATTCCTGCCAGCATCAGCTTGATGTGTATTTTCTTGGCCTGACTTTTACAGGGTTGTAATTCTACCCCTTCATCAGGAGATCCCTTTGCCTGCTTCACTTGGGTTCTGCTTTGGCCACTGCCTCTTTGTCAGGTGTGGGCCAAATATGTTCTATTCTAAATTGAAACATGGTGAAAATCACTAACTGCCTGTTTATGTTGTTTTTTTCTGGGTGTTAAGTATAGCACCTTGTAATGCAATTTGTCTTTTTGTAGATTTGCTCTTATTACCATTTAAAAGTTTTTAGAACTTAAGCCTCTGGACGTTGCCCTGGCCATGGCGCGTGGTCGGAGCCGCTGGATAGTGGGGAGGGAGTTGGTATTTTGGTGGCTGGAAGGGTGGTGTGGTGTGAGGGATCTGCCTGGGACACTGCCCGTGGGAGGGAAGTGGTCCTGAAGGTGGGGTCCATAACGGAGGTGAAAGTGGAGCCCTGCACTCGTGTACAGGGACTTTGCGGGGTCTCAGGGCATCCAGCTCCACATCAGCGTGGCTTAGCTGGGAGTTTGTCTGAACCATCACAGGCTGTGCTCCAGGAATCCTCCTGGGACACCTGCAAAGCCAGCAGATCACTACTGCCAGCACCACACCAGCAGTGGCACAAACACTGCCCAGCAGGGCACGAGGGCCCCTCCTCACCGTGGAGTCGTTCTTGGCTTGGAGCGTCGGCCCGGAGCTGCTGCAAGGCCTGGGGAGTGGCTTGGTGCTGGCTGGGCAGTCCTCACTGTAGGAAATGCTGAAGGTCACGTCGATTCTGTACTCTGGCAGCATTGCTTGGATGAACTGGGGGCTCACAGACCCAGCTGGCACTCTCAGTTTCTCCAGAGCCTGCTGGATTTCATCTTTCCTGCACCAGCTGGAAGATGTGTTGGCGTTTGCACACAGCGAGCTGTTGTACCAGGAGATGAGTGTGGAGCCAGGCTGGAGCGCTGTCAGCGCCGTGTCTTTGGGGCTGCTGGAGTTCAGGAAGAAGGAGAGCTTCTCCAGGAACAAACCCACCCTTTCCCTCAGGAAAGAGGAGTAGCTGTTCTTGGTGGCTGGGGGGGCTTCAGGAGCTCAATGGTGAAGGATTGCCAGGCTGTCAGACCGCTGGAATCCGTGGCACACAGCACAAACTCCTGCGGGGAATGCTGCAAGTCCATCTCTAGGGGATAGCCGTGCATGGCCTGCTGGGAGGTGTTAAACTGCAGCCAGCTCTTGGATCCCCAAGGAGAGCCGTCAGCTGGGAGGATTTGTAGGGATAACTGAGTAGAGTTGCCATCTTCCTTGTCATAAAAAGTGTTGGCAGGTATAGGGAAAAAGAACAGGCATCCGATGGTTGCTGTTAGGAATTTAATGGAATGAACAACCTTTGGGGAAGTGTTTGCTTGCCCTTTAGAGAGGAGGGAGAAAAGGGAGGGAAAGAATTAGAAGGAAAAAATTGCTATCTCTTGGTGAGAGATGGCAAAGAAATCTTGTCAGTCTCAGGATTGTGGAGTGTGCTGAAACTGAAACTTTTAACAGTAAAGTCTTGTCCTTGATCACATCTTAACCTCATTTGTTAAGTATATTTAGATATCTGCTTATTTAAAGAGCCTCAACACTGTTTTGTTGAGTCCAAAATATTAGTCAGGCCTTGTATAGCCCCTTCCTAAACAATTATATCTAATTCTAGTAACTTTTACACAGAAATACCAAAACATGTTTTCATCTTCTATTTCCAACATTAATCATGGATTTTTTGGGGGGTTGGGGGGTGGGATTTAATGAGAGTATGGATGCCTGGGATGGGATTGCTGTGAGGGCATCATGTCTGCCTGCTTGAAGAGTTCCAAAGAATTTGGGAGCAGACACCAGGTAAGCTGGAAGATGATAAAGTGTGGGGACAAATTTGAAAGGAAATCTCCTCTCTGTGACTGTCAGGTGAAGTGTGCTGCCAGGCTCAAGGAATGAAGGATCACAACACAGAGTTCCTGCAGCTTGTGACAAAAATGGTCTTCTCTTCCTGCCATTTCTGGATCTTGTGTACTTGTGCTTTCTACACGTTATAGTGAGGACTACTAAAATTATGCCATATTATCCTCTCCTTGTTTATTACCTAATGTAAATATTAGGGTGGGATGAATTCAGGACACAAACATTTAGACCGTGATAGTCTGAGGACTGCATAGAAACCAGAGATGGATGAAAAGGTTGATGGCACCTGTGTTCAGAAGCAAGAACAGAAAAGTAAACTTGTTTTTACCTTGGGTTGCAGTCTGCAGCTCTGGTGAAGCAGAAAATGAAGGAATAATCCATGCACTTTCTAAAAACTGTAGTCTTTCAGACAAGGGAAACAGCTGGGTGCTTGGATCCAGGTGTGGTGGCAGCAGTGTCTCACCACCTCTGTGAAAGTGAGATCATTACAGTTCAAGGTGAAAGACCATTTACATCTATGTAAAAGGAATCTTATCAGGGCTGGGAATACAGTTTAAAAGTTTTTATGGCATGTGGTTGAAGACCTTTGCCAGTTTCTGCCAGCACAGGAAGGACCATGGAAAGGAGGCTGGAGTTCAAGCTCCCTTTAAAAAAAGGAGGGAATGGAAGTGGCTTCAATCTCTGGAGAAGAAGGATTATTTTTAAAAAATATTTCTACATGGCCTGTGCTTGGAAGAATGCTAATTAACAGCAATGTGTTAGGGCTATATTGTCCATCTGTGGGCTTTGACAGATCACAGAATCACAGAATGGCCTGGGTTAAAAGGGACGTTAAAGGCCATCCTGTTCCATCCCTTGCCTTGGGCAGGGATACCTTCCACTATTCCAGATTGCTCAGAGCCCCATCCAGCCTGGCCTTGGACACTGCCAGGGATCCAGGGGCAGCCACAGCTCCTCTGGGAACCCCGTGCCAAGGCCTCAGCACCCTCACAGGGAAGAATTTATTCCTAATATCCAATCTAAACCTGCTCTCTGTCAGTTTGAAGCCATTTCCCCTGTCCTGTCACAACCCCACATGCTCTATCCCAATGATGCTTGCTGGGACACCTGTGTACAGGCTTTGGGTATAGCCTTCATGTAGGTCTAATAAAGTTTTACAAATAAGATGGCTCTGAAGGGCATTAACAAGGCTGTGAATTCTGTGCTTTGTAACTGTTTAAAATCTACCATGTGTACATTTTTACAGAGTTAATGTAAGGCATAATCCCACAAATTTACACAACTGGCACTACAAACAAACCATCTCTATTGTCTAGTACACACTTAAGCCTGAGTCACAGATTCATGCAGTTGGAGGAGAAGACAGACTAAAAAGTGTGTCTGGCCTAATTCTTTACTCCAAAGGATACTCAAGTACTTCTGTCATTTTTGATAAATATTTATTCTTCAGTCCTTAAAATCCCTCCATAATGTTCTTCAAGCATCTTTTCTAATGTTTTATTATCCTTACTGTGAGAAAGTTTATCTAATGTCGAACTTAAATCATCTTAACTGCACTTGAAGGTCATTAGTGCTTGTTAGTTCCCAGGGGATTCTGAGAATGCATCTTTCATCTTTTAAGCAAAATATTATACAAACCCATGTATTTTCTAAGTCTTCTAGACTAATTATTTTAATTTGACATGTTTTCTAGACCTCTGACCATCCATCCTTGTGCCCCTTTGGAGCTTTTTTAAGGGTCCTCATCTTTCCTTAGATAGGATGGTCAAAGCTGGGCCTGATCATTCAGCTGAGCTGTTATCTGCTCCCAGTGAAGCAAAATAAATTGCATTCTCTTACTGGGAAGACTGCTGCTGGCACATGCCTAATGCAGGGAAGTTGTGCTTTTGCACAAGAAACTGTATAGAACTATTCTGGCAGGGAAGAGGACAAAAGGAATGTCAAACCTTAAACATACCTGGTATGCTGCTGGGCAGGCGAGAAGTGGCATTAAATAAAGTCACCAGAGGTGCTCCTACAGCATCTGGCTTGATATCTGAGATGTTGTGTGATTCCAAGGTAGGCTCAGTGACACTTGTCAAAATCCCACTTGTTCCCAGATGTTTGTCTGAAAGCAATTCCTCTGTGCCACTGGGTAAAATCCTTGTGGGCTGTGGCTCTGTTCTGAGCGTGCTGCTGCTGTAAGCAGGAGGGAATGTCGGTCTGGATAACCTGGACATGTGAAAGGCAGAAAAGTCTTCTGGCACAGTAAGAACTGGAGTAGTGTCAGGGTGGGACAGAGTGATCAGACTTGGCTCATGAGGTTCTTCAGCTTTACCAGGGACAGTGCTGGTTAATGTGTTAGGAAAGCTGTCTGAGACTTCAGCACTGAAAATCAGTTTGGAATAGAAGGTCTGTGCTTCTCTCTGGGCCACAGAAGAAGCTGTGCTTTTCCCTCCAGCAAATGAAAAGCCACTGGGCTGTGGGATAGTCATAGAAGGCTTAGACTGAGGTTCACAGCCATTAGTAAACACTTGGCTCAGACTGCTGCTTGCTAGGACAGCTGGGAATGTGTCCTTGATAGGAGATGTGGGGCCAAACAAAGCTGTGGCCCTTACGGAAGTTTCTTGGAATAGTGAAGGGAGTGCTTCTGGACAGAGTGATGCATCAGAAAGCTTTTCAGGCTCTGGAAAGTGACTTTTTACCTCATTGCTGTAATCTGGCACTTCTGATACTGACATTGCTCCTGGCAAAAATGGGTGTAATTCTGTCTTGGGAGAAAATGCCACTGCTGAGCTGTGAGGCCACTCCCGAAGCATGTTTATCACCCATGACCTGGAAAGCTGCTCTGTGCCTGAAGTGAGATGGTATATGGATATCTCTGATTTACTGGAAAGGAAATAGGATTCTACCTCAGGCACGTGGGGCTCTGGCTGCTCTAACAGGAAGGATGTACCAGAAACTCTAGCAGGCAGTACGTCCAGTTCAGAGAAGAGAAGCCTCGTTTCAGTCATCAGCGAAGGTGAAAGATCTGGGAAATGAGAGTCTGCAAACATCATGGATACTGTGGGGTTAGTTGGCATGCCCTGTGCTGAGTCCATTTCTAAGGTGACCAAGCTTTCTTGACTTCCAAGGTGGATATTCTGCATCTTGTAACTTGCCATGGTTATACTTTCTGCACAGAAAGTTGATACGCTCTGAGTAGCTCTGAGTGATAGCACAAGTGGTGTGAATAACTGGCTTGGCACAGGGAAGAACAAAGGCCTGGAAGGCTCTCCTGCAGCTGGTCTCTGGGTAATTCTAGTTGGTTTACTGCAGGTGTTGGGGTGATCATTAATTGCCTGCGGTTAATTCCCTTCATATTCCCCTCTCCTGAGTATTCTCCAGCCTGCAATTTCATACCCTAGCAGCCGTGAGAGGTGATGTGAGTCCATGTTGTGCTGCAGGACCTGGATGAATTCGTGGAGCAGGGCAAAGCCTCCACACGTGACGGGCAGGAGAGCCCCACGTAGTTGTTGGTGGCGAGGTGGATGTGCCTGGTGTCCTCAGCCAGGACGTGGGAGCCCCTGGCTGCTGGGCCTGTGTGCTGCAGCAGGGTAGGCAGGGAGCTGCCCAGGTGCAGGTACTCAGCCATCCTGCACACCACGGACAGGCGCTCCTGAGCTTCCAGGGCTGCTGCTCCAGCAGAGAGAATGATTTCTGCACAAGTGATGGGAGCTTCCTTCCCACACCTGATATTGAAAGTCCACAATTAGTGGTTAAGAGTAGTTCTTCTTACCCCTCCCTATTTGTAGAGATCCCTATTTGAATTTAGTCAATCATTGCTCAAAATGTTACCTCTTAATCCAAGACTTCCTTCTCCTTGAATATATGAATGTTTCCCATCCCACTGACTTCACTGATTGCTAAGTTTGTTCCTACTGCTTGTGCAGAGCACAGCAGCATGGGCTGAATTTCCAAACACTGTCCTCATTATGGAAGTAATTAACTTCAGAGATATTTCCAGTCTGTTACACATCAAGTATAGGTACTTACACTAGGAAAGTACAATCAGTGATAACAAACAGTGTCTTGTGGAAGAAATTTGGAGCCTCACTGGGAGCCTGCCTCTCTCCCTGCTCACAGAAGAGTTAGGAACTGGGGCAGGGCAGCTGGATGCCACCGGCACAATGGAGAATCGGTGTCTCTCTGCTGCTGGGCTTGCAGCCTTCATACCTGTGTCATGCACTGTTGCTCTGGGACAACAAAGCCTCCTGCTTTTATATTCAACATGTGCTTGTGCAATATTTTGTGGGGTTTTGTTTTGGTTTTGGTTCCTTGATGTCTCATTTCCACAGCAGGAAAAAACCCACCCTGTGTCAATTAGGGAGCACCCATCTCTTTTCCTTAAAATTTGTTTTTCCCTCCGCTCACTGATTAGAGCAGAAGCCATGGAGACCAGCAGTACTCACTGGTAGCTGTTTGGCATGTGCTTCAAGTTCTGCATTTCCAAGGATAAAGTGCTGTCCTGCACGTGGATGGTGAAGTTTCCAGCAGCCCTCAGTGTTTCCTGGGCAGGCAGCCCTCCAGAGGCAGAAGGTTGAGCAGGTACACTCCTCCCTCCCCTGCCATCGGCAGCCCTTGCAGGGTGTTTGCTTCAGGGTTGAATTCCAACCACTTTGGCAAATCTGCACCACTGGCTAAAGAGACCTTCTCCATAAGAGGATGGCAGAGAAACAGAATTAGTGATAGGAAATGGTGTTACTACTTCAGTTTTACATACTGTCAGCTCTAGCTGGACAAAAGTTCAGAAATAGCCCCAACTGATCAATTTGAAAATCTTAGAAACTACAGTGCTTTGGCTTTTCAGGTAATGCTTGTTTTGCATATTTTTTAGCATAGTGGCAACACTTTTTGTCCATTTCCAAGACCCTGCATTCTGTAGACTACTGGTAGATAAAACACAGGTGTATGTAGGTTGTTTATTTGCTTAGTAGGGAACTGCTGCATTGGCAGTGATTTATTGTGAGATTTTTACCATCAGTTCTACCTGTTTCTAATACATCTGAGGCATTTTCTAGAAGGAGATTTTTAGTGAGTTCATTTCAAACATAAAATGAATGTCTTTGCTGCAGGATTGCACCAGGAAATGTATTGAATAGCATTACCTTGTACCGAGTTATCATTCCATGAAAGGCAAACGCTGGCACTGGATAATAGAATATTTTTCCCATGAGGACAGTTGCATCTGGGATTATTCCTTGCAGGCTCTTTGTTTCTTCCCATCTGATATTCAATCCCTTGGCAACCTCGGCAGGGGAGCTCACACAGGCAGACAGCAGTGCAAAGAGAAGAGGGAGCAGGGGCAAGACCCTCAGCCCTGGGAGCACAGGAGGGCTGTGCTGGTGTGCCCTGGGGCCCTGCAGGCATCCTCCATCCTCCTCCAGCACCGCTGGCAGCTGGGTGCCGCTACTGGAGCTGTAGGGGAAAGAGAAAACCCAAACCCATGGGCAGGTGATCCTCAGAGCAGCCAGCTCCATCTCCTAGGCAAGCAGAACACTGCCAAGTGGCTGAGGCTTCTCTGCATTGGTTAAAGCCCTGCTGGTCTCTTTGGGTCACAGTGACATTTGTGGGGGGCTCTGGGCTTTGAGAAGCCGCGGTACTCACCATGGCTGCTGTGTTCAGATGAAGGATTTCCACGGGCAAACAACAGGTAGCACAAAGCTGGTTCATGATGCTTTTAACCTGGCTGCCTTCAGCTGCCACTGTTGTTCCCATCTCTGTTTTTGTTGTGATAAAAGCCCACTGAGAGGTGAAATGCTGCACCAGGGCCTCATCAGGGGAGCCTCCAACATATGGCATAGGGCAGCGGCAGGTGAGCAGTGCAGTAACCTGACCTGCTGGGATTTTGTGGTGTAGTGGTACCAAAAGGAAAGGCGAGTATGGCAAACAGCATTGATCACGGGGACAAAGGCAGGCTGAGACTCACTGTCCTTTCCTCTGTAGCATCAGGGGCTGGAATTAGATTCATTATGTTTGATGCTGCTTCTTCAAGTGAGGATAAAAGCAGAAATAAGGGCTCTCATACACCTGCGAGTGGCTTCCAGCTTTTAGATGAGCAGCATGCAATATTGCTGCTCATGACATACAATATGCTTGGTCTGTCCTGCTTAGGACAGCTTTATTTAAAAGCATATATGAAGAAAATAACATTTAATATCCCAAATGATAGAACTGAGAAAGCATGGATGATGTTTTGGAGCCAGATGACTGCAGCAGCAAGATGGGGCAGGAAGTGCTCCTTTCTTGGTACAGCTCTGACAGCAGGATGGCTTGAAAACCACATCCTGCTTTGCTTTGGCCCTACAAATTCAGTGGCTATTTATCAAGGAATCAGGTTGTTCTCTGCTGGTTTTTAACAAGTATTTTCTTCCTTGTGTTTGTGGATGTGTTTGCAGTAGTTGCCAATCTTTCTGATGTGCTCCATTGCACAGGTCCCTTCCACTTTAGCCATGAGTGGAGCATGCTTTGGATGGAGCAAGAAGTGGTGACGCAAATTTTACATAAAGACAGAAATTGTGTGATGTTTGCCAAAAGACAATGGTTTGCTAGAGCCTGTAATGTGTTCTATACTCTGGAAAAAAACAGAAACCCACTTGCCCTACTGATGGGTGTACAGTGCTTGATGTCATTGTCTGCTTTTGGCCAGAGATGAATCTTTATCCAGCAAGTCTGTTTCCCTTGCAGCCATGATTGGCTCTGAATAAATCAAAAGTTAATGCTTCTTTGATTATGCTCAGCTGTGCTGAGAAACAAGTTGCTACATTCACCTCTCCATTTTTCACTGTCAGCGTCTCCCGCCTTCCTTTCTCCTGCAATCCATGAAAACAATGACAAGTCCTCATTCACCCCTTATTAAATAAGAAGGAATAGGTGGTGGGGCAGAAGTTCAAGTTGGAGATGAGGACTTTTATGTAGGGAATATCAATCTTATGCAAGGGAATGGGTGCTTGACAGCATGAATTTGCCTCCTGAGAGCTGAGTAAATATTGCCTTGTAACCATGCATGAATCATCAGCGTGCTCTGAAATGATGGGAATACTCTGAGATCCCTTTGTTGCTGTGAGCTGACAGTAGTCCAAACCACCTCTGGAAGGACAACATCTGCCCAGCTCAGGGTTCCAAAGCCTATAGACACACCTTTGCTTCAGGCGAGGGAATGTCGGTGAGCATTTCACCTGTTTGGGTCCTGTCCCTCCTTAGTAATATTTGTCCATTTGCTTTGACAGCAGCAGACATTGTGTATTTACTCTGTAGTGTCGGGTGAGGCTGAATATTTTCACAATGCTTGCTGTTGTGATGTTCTGGGTATAAACTTACTGAAATCTCACATGAATGTGCAAGGGTTTAAAATAATCAGATTTTTAAAATTTCTCTGAAGTCTCCCTGTAATCCTCACTGTTGTATAATTACTGAGCTAATAATGAATTGTTCTTGCTAAATTGCATCAGAGGCATGTGGCAGTCTGTTGGGTAAATGCCTTTTGATAAAAACAAAAATGAGAGAGTGGGAGAGAGACTTCATAGAGGAGCATGTAATAACAGGACTGGGGGAATGGCTTCAAGCTGCAAGATGGTGGGTTTAGATTGGCTATGAGGAAGAAATTCTTCCCTGTGAGGGTGCTGAGCCCCTGGCACAGGTTGTCCAGAGCAGCTGTGGCTGCCCCTGGATCTCTGTTAGTGTCCAAGGCCAGGCTGGAGGTGGCTCTGAGCAAGCTGGGATAGGGGAAGGTGTCCCTGCCCATGGCAGGGGTTTAGAACTGGGTGAACTTCAAGGTCCCTTCCAACCCCCAGGCCATTTTATGATTCTCTGAAACTGTCACAACTGACTAAATGCAGGGAAATTTGGGAACAAATGTAGCTAATCTTTCCCACACAGAACCAAGAAATACCAGAAGTTTTATGGAATAACTTCATTCTCATGTGATTTCATGCCCAGGGTGCAGAGATAAAGGTGGGCAACTGAATCAAACAGGATTTTTTTGGGGCACCTCTAAGTACTTGTAAAGACAAAAGTAACTTGCTTATTTTGCTTCATTTCTAGCTTTAGACACTTTTTCCTACAAGTGTGTGCTGCATTTATACAAAGGCGATTCTGAAACCGGAGGAAGAAACACCTCTTAAGCCTTATCTGAAACATGAAAGGACACAGCTGAAGGATAAACTATTCTGCTTTCCTTTTGGGTGATCTTGTAAAATGGAAATTGTGACTGTCTTGTTAACCTGTGCTGCCCCAAGTCACTCTCTTGTCACTCCTCCTGAGAGCAAATGGGGAACAAATGTCCAATTCTTCTCTGTCCATGTGTAGCAAGCCTTCTTGGCAGGGTTTAGGGTCTCTTGCAACATCCCAAATAGCCTAGAATGGTTCAGCTTTACAGCCTGTAACACCAAGGTAATGCTTTTTTTTATTAGGTTGTTTTTTTTGTGTCTATTAAATCCCCAGCACCTGGAGTCCAGTAATTGCTTGGCAATTTTAACTTCCTTTCAAGTGTCTTTGACATTCCAGCCCCCTTCTCTGCTGCAAAGGAAGTCTAGATATTTTCCCAGTAGCCCCAGCAAACTCAGCAAGCAGAAGGTGATTTCAGAACAGTATTTTGGTGGCCTGATTCATTACTTTTGCAATGCCTGAAGCTGGCAGTGCTGGCAGTCCTGGAATCCATACGTTGGTAACTTGCCAGGCAGTTTCAGAATGGTTTGTGTGGACATAATAGGAAGCCTGGTAGTAGCACATGTTCTGCTGAATTATCCAGTGTGAGTTTTCTACCTTTGACTTCCATTAAATTCCAGGAAAAGCCTTCTGTGTTGGAGTTGCCTAGAAACCTGTGGAGATATGCCTGCAAATTGGCTGTTGGTGCACTGAGTTTCATGCAAAATGTGGGAGATGTTTTAGCTTGGACTGTTGTAATTAACACGTTGCCTATTTCTGGTAGGCAGAATCTTGGAAACCGGGTGTTGGGAAAGACAAAAATTAATATGGTGGGAGAAAGGAGCCTGTGTGTTACAACCTGCATGTCACAATCATGGCACTCCTGTGTTGCCAAATGTGAATTAATTATAAAGTCAAGCTTTTGGTATCTGGGATAAGTGTCAGAAAAAGCGCTGAGTTTCTTTTCATGCCTTTTCTTCAAAATAATAATGCACCCCCTCCCCACCCCCAATTTTATTAATTTTAATCATGCTAGTGTTTTATCTTTAAGTGGCTGCCTCAGGTTTTCTTTCTTTTTCTTTTATTTTAAAACAAATGGGAGAAAGAGTGGAAAGGACAAGGGAACAACATCTGAAGGAAAGCTGCTTCTTAAACCTTGTCTTTACTTGCTTCTATTTCTCATTCTGCTTAGCAGTGGGAAAGTATTTTCACTTCCCACCTCACTTCCCTCCCAAACCCTCATGTTTCCTCTGAGAGATTGTCTGCGTGGGAAAGTTTTAAACATGAAAGTCAAGAGATGATTTTATACCAAGGTTAAATTTTGTTTCAACTACCCATGTGAACACTCTTGTTTTGCTACAAGCTTATTTTTTTTCTCTCCCAAATTATGGTTTTCTTTTCCTCTTTTAAGCTCAATTTATGACACTGGAAACTGATAAAACTGAGTTGGAAAAGGTTGTACTAAAAGAACTCAGGGACTTACAGAGTTACAGCTACATATCTAGCAGATAAAGCTTTCCTGCTTAGACAAGCCCTCACTATTTCATCGTAGCTGTTTGTTGGATTTTTTCCCTGGGGAGATCCAAAAAGTGAAAAGAAATAATTTACTTCAATGATTTCACTTTCCAAAGCTCCATGTTTTTGTCTTCCATTTCAGCTTCTTTGAAAATGAGGAAAATGGGTTACATTCAAATTGTCCTTTTTCTTTTTCCTAATAAAAGATCATATTTTAATAAACTTTGAAGTAATATTAAATCTTGGCCTTTTCAAAGTTATTAGTTATTTAATCCCTTTTAGAGAAAGATTACTAGGTTGGCCTGAATAAAGATGCTGTTGTAGGAAGGCTTTGTTTGTAACACTGCTCTGTGGGAAGGGAGGTGGGAGAAGATGCTAGAGCTGTTCACAAAGCAGGAATTTTGCCTGTACGTCTGTTAAATTCATCGTGAGACCTGTAAACCTTTAAAACCTCATTAAAACTACATCTCTCTCCAGCTGTTGATACCAACATGGGCTCTCTCTGTCCTTCTACCAACACAGATGCTGCTGTCATTGCTCTGTCTTTGGATGAGATGGTTTCTGTCTTCTCTGCTGGAAAGGAGGAGGGGGGAAAAAAAAAATCACATTTCCACGTGGTCAGCTGTGGATCATCTCCTATGGAGAGGGAACTCAGTCGTGCCTAGAAGTGATGGGGAAGCCACAGAGGAGGTGGCAGCGTTTCCCAGTGGGTGAGAGGCTGGCTGGGTCCGGGTGTGCAGAGCACCTCCTTCACCCTTAAGCTCTTCCAGAAGCGCTGGACAACCGGGCAATTGAACTGTTCTCCCTCCTTCACCTCTGCTTGTTTTGTAAAGCCAGCCCTAAAGCTCTCTCCAAAAAGCAAATAACAGCTGAACCCCGGTGCCTTTCTGTGTGGCAGAAGCCGAGAGGCTGTTGACTGACGGGGGAAAGGAAGGAAATTTACAGCCAGAGCCCTCTCACTAATTTCTCCTCCCAGATGTTTTTCTTTCGATGTTTGTTTTACTTTGGCAATTGGCTAAACAAATTGCTGTCTGAGTGGTGCAGCTGATGGAGTCTGGTTTCCTTCAGGTTTTTCTGCTGTTCCCTTTCTTCTGACTTAATGATCTCAGCTTCATTCTCTGCTATATTTTCCATGGGGAAGGGCAGCCAGGAGCTGAGCATGGCTGCTTTTCCCTCCCTTGGTGGAGACATGGTTTTGAATTTCTGTCCTTTAGCCAACTTCTAGTTCTCAAAAAAAAATCTTGAATAATGGATAATTTTCAAGGCATCCATAAGAACCCTCTCCGTGCAAACGCTCTAAATTGGCTAATAATGGGATCAAGCATTTCTGGCTGGGGAGAGGACTGGGTTCTTGGAGGGGACAGGCTGCAATTGCACAAGCTTTGTTTCCTCACGGCACTGAGGTGGAAGTCAGTCCCTGGAAGCCTGTTTTGTAAAAAGGCCACTTGTTTTCTGCATCCCTTGGAGCTGTCTGGGCGAGCTGCTCCTGCTATTGCTAAAAGCACTTGAGTAGAATAAAAATCTGTATCCTCAGCAAAGCACTTGAGGCTGGGCTGCCTCAGTTGCAAAGGAGCAACAAGAAGAGGGGAAGAAAGCATGGTATCACTTTAAAATAAAGGACTTTCTATTATTGTTAAAGTAGTGTTTATGTTCACTCTTGACTTGACAATGCTTACAGCTTCCTTTCCAATGGGAGTGGGATTCAGTTTCTACCTCTATTTTTTTTCAGTTTATGCCAATTATCCTTTTGTAGGTGAAGTTAAGTGTTGCCCAGAAAACCACAGCTCAGGCAAAGCGTTGTCCTGTGCGTGAAAGCAATGACTGAGGCCTCTACAGAGAGGCAGCTGTGATTCTGCTTTCATCTCTTTCAGGAATTATACGACTTAGCAGTGATGAAGCCAGATATTTGATAGAAGATTGAAAGTAATCCCTAAATATTTAATATGTGAGTATTACAGACAACCAATTTGTCAGATTTTAGAGTGGGTTGAGACTTGCACCAAGGCCCTGGTAAAAATGTGCATGACTCATGTTGAGGTGCTCCAGGGGTTTTACGGAGGCTTATCAGTATAATAGGGAGAAAAAAAGAGGGGTGGAAAGGCAGCTCTTGAGGTACTGAGTGAGTTTAACAGAGGGAAAGTGCAGGAACTATAAACTGTGTTGAACCTGGAGGATGGAGAAAACTAAACTCATTTAGTTTGTATAGATACCCTGTGCCTGAACTGAAATTATGCACGAAACAATGCAAAAAGCCTTGAGCTGAGCTTTGTAGCTGCTCTTATAAAAGACAGCAGAAGTTTTGTGTTTTCACAGCCAGGCCTCAACAGCAGGTTTTGGTGCTGTAATAAGGCATTTGATAAACTAACTAAGTTTTTAGGAAAAGTTCAAGCTCTTTCCTTGCAGTCCATCAGAGCTTCTGCAAACTAAATGATCTATTTAAAGTCCTAGCTCTGGATCTAGAAGACTTATTTCTGCAAATATTAGTCTGTCTATTTTTTTTTTTTTTTCCCAGGCTGTTGTGCCTGGATGCTTTTATTTGCATTCATAATGTCTGTTCTTGCAACAGCCCCTGCTCTGGAAGTTGCCAGGGTAACAGCTTTGTCTGCTTCCTTTTGAAAGCAGGATGAGAGTGGCACCTCGACCTCCTGGCTGGGTGCTGGACCGGGAGCCAGCAGAACTGGCTCCATCCTGCCTTGGCTGCTGGCATCTGCATTTGCCTGAGGTGCCCTTGGCAGGAACCAGCAAAGCATTTCAGTGGCATTATTTATTTATTTATTACTTATTTGTTTGTGTGCCTGTTGTTGGGCAGCCACCCAGTCCCTGCCTAGCAACCTCTGGCATCCACAACATTTACTTAAAGCACTCTTCCCACAGTCCAAGGGCTTTCCTCACACCTTGCCGTCCACCCCTGACCCCAACTCCCTTTGCCCACATCCCAGAGGGACTCCAGGCCTCCCTGCTTCCCCCAGATTCCTCTGTAGCTCCTGTCATTTGCCTCTTGGTGTCTCCATTTCCCTTCTGACCCCAGGTTAGCCCTGCTGACTTCAGGAGTGGTTGTCACGGTGGTTGTACCTCTGTTGATCTGTAATTGCTGCCATGCTGTTGGGCAAATGTTGACATTTTTCAGGACCAGCAGCTTGGAGAAAAGAATCTCAGGATGGTTCTTCTGTTACTGAAACCTACAAATGTTTTCTTTGTTTGTTTCTACCTACTTTCCTATTTCTCAAATATGCCTGTGCATGTCAAAACAGTGATGAACAGCTTGCATTAAATAAATTAGCTTAATACTGCTTGACATCATTATCTTAAGCTCATCCACTGAAAACACCTAAAGAGAAGGGATGGTCTTGCTTTTGCTAGGATTTCCATTTTTTTGTTGGTTTGTTTTTTGGGGTTGTGGTTGGGTTTTTTTTGGTGGTTGGCTGATTGTTTGTTGTTTTTTAAAGAAGAAATGTTTTAAGTTCACCCTGCAGACCAGCGGCAGAGCAGGAGTGTGGGCAGGTCTCTCTGATCCCTCTTTGATGGACCAGCCTCTTTCACTGCTCTGGCTTTGGGTCTGAGAGAAGTTAGGGCTCTTCAGCTAGAAAAAAAAAGGTTGTGTGGAGACCTCACAGCACGCTCTGGGATCTGAAGGGACCCACAAGGAAGATGGACAGGGACTCTGCATCAGGAGCTGGAATGACAGGACAAGGAGTAATGGGTACAAATGGAAAAAGGGGGAATTTGGGCCAGATGTATGGAAGAAATTCTTCCCTGTGAGGGTGGTGAGGCCCTGGCACAGATTGCCCAGAGAAGCTTCCTAAACCTGGCAGTGTCCAAAGCCAGGCTGGAGAGGGCTCTGAGCAAGCTGGGATGGTGGAAGATGTCCCTGCCCATGGCAGGGTGGGGTGGAACGAGATGATTTTTAAGTCCCTTCCAACCCAGGCCTGTGGTTCTAAGCTGAGTTTGTGGGACCAGGCCACTGAAAAAAGCCATTTATCTCCCAGCTCAGTTTCTGTGTGTCTGCCAAGTGATAATTGGGGGGAAGAGGAGCCCAGCCCTCACGATGCCCATTTGGTCCATGACTGACAGATTTATGATAGGCTGCAGTTTCCTCCGTTTGTCCGGCAGCGAGTGGCAGGGCTGGGTGATTGTGTGCCGGCCTTCCCAACGGAGAGCGCTTCCAGCTGGATCCAGGGCACAGGAAATGATCTAGCGAAAGCCTTTTGGTGACAATTAACAGAATTCCTGCTGATAACTTTTTTTTTTCTTTTTTTGTTGGTCCTCTCCCTCAGAACGTTTTTACAGCAGTTTTTACGTAGGGCTCCAAGTGGCTGTGGAGAGGCACTGGAAATGGGTGGTTGCAAATATTTGATGAGTGTGTCATGGATAAGGTTTATTCCTGTTGAAAGTATGATTATTTTTTTAATCTACACCTCCGTAGTATTTTACTCGATGACCAAAGCCACATAAAAATTTATTTTTCTTCTGAAATGGTGAAGCCCTAAAACCCAGCCCAGTTTGGCCTCAAGCAAGAAAGAGTTATTGTAAGCTGCTTGTTTTGCCAGGAACAGCAAGGGGCTTGAGTCCTGGGGTCACCAAGGTAGTGTCAACTTGGGAGAATATGCTTAAATCCCCTCCTCCTCCCAGTTTCTGTAATGCATTCCTGTGTGTGGCATCTCTCATGAAAAGAGGGAAAACCAAATATTTATTTGTGCATGGGATTATCTGTGTCAAAGGAAGGAAAATACTGGTGTGGGGTGTTCTCCCTCACAAAGCTTTTAAGAGTTGCCTTTGATGGAATGTTTGAAACCAAATACCTTTCCTTAAAGCTTCATGATCTTCAGACCTGAGGTTTTGTTTTTTACCATGGGTGAAAAAACAGAACTTGAAATACTTGGTATTGGTTGTTCTCATAGAAAAAGAGAAGGAAAACAAGTTTTTTTAAGAGCTGATACACATGGGGATTAACCAACTTTGTTTTCAGTAGATAAATTACAGCTCAGAAAATTAAACTTAAAGTGAGATGAATATTTGTCCTTGGGAATTTGACACCTGTAAGCAAAAAACCCTTTGTTTTGAGATCTTAAGATGCTCCTCTAGGCTTTGTGCTGGATTTATGCTTGGAGACTTCTTTTCTCCAGCAATTTTTATTGCACTGGAATCTCCAAACTGGAGTTTAGTAGAGAAGGGCAGAAGAGAGTGAAGCTGGTGTTGGAAGAGGGGTCAGGTTTTTCTGCTGGGTTGTTTATGAAGTCAGGGGCTCTTGCAGTGAAGTGCTACGTGGGAAAATGGCCTTTCCTTGCCTGAGCAGTGAGCAGAGCACAGGCAAACTGCTTTTATCTGCTGTGCAGCTGGTTTGAATACTGACAGCTCGGACCTTTTGATCTGCCACAGCCTGGCTGCTGGTTTTGCCTGTGCAGGAGCAAACCCAGGGGCAGAGAGTGGAAAAGGAAAACTGCAGTGGTCACAGAGGATGGAAAACAGGCAAGTGATGAGACCATGGAAAATACAGCAAGAAAGTGTAGGAAACATGGACAGTCTGGAAGAGTCAAACATAGCAGTGGTACAGGAGAGGCCACGTCCTCATCTGTATTTCTGTGAATTCTGTCCAGGGGCAGCTTGGCCTTCAGCCAGAAAGGACTGGTTTTTTTGTAAGCATACAGAGATTTCAGTAATACACGGGGAGCAAAACACCTTGCAAGAGGAAGCTAGTTTTTGAGCTTCAGAAATCATCTTGTAAGGATTCCCTTTGTGCTTTTACAAAAGTTCCTGTGCTCCCCTTTCCTTCTCCCACCTGTGTGCAGGCAGGTGAAGAAGGGCTGGAGTCTTGCTTGTTTGGTTGACTGCATTTCTGGTTTTGACTCTGTATAAATCTACCTGTATCTCCTTGATATGCACTAGTGTTGGCCCCACAGCGGGTCAGGGTGAGCACAGCAGCTCTGCCTCACCAGCACACAACAGGCATATGAAAAATCAAGAGGAAATCTCCACCTTGAATCCAGGTGCGAAAGAAATTGTTCCTGTGAGGGTGCTGAAGCCCTGGCACAGGTTGCCCAGAGAAGCTGTGACTGTCCCTGGATCTCTGGAAGTGTCCAAGGCCAGGCTGAATGAGGCTCTGAGAAACCTGGAATAGTGGAAGGTCCCTGCCCATGGCAGAAGGCTGAAACTGGATGATCTTTAAGATCATTATTTATAATATATAATTATTCTACTATTCTATGTAAATCCTAAATTCTTCCACTAGATCCACCTGCTGCTGGGCAGATACTGGGGACTGTAAACCTGTGCTACCTCAAAACCAGTCTCTGTGATTCCCTGGAGATGGAACAGGTCTGCAAATGACTGTGTGTGTCAAGGCTGGTCCAGGCACTGCCCACAGGATGAAATGATGCTCAAAATGATGTGTCAGCTCACAGCTTTGAAGAGAACCTGCTAGTGGGTAAGGGAAGGATTGCTCCTGATTCAAGTCAGAAACCCCAATTTCCTCAATCCCTCATTTGCAGCACTGGCTTTCAAGAGCTGTCATTGTTGAGGGGCTGCTCTGTGGTGGGATAACCACACTGTTTTTATTTCATCACCTCTTTTTAAAGGAGGCTGACAATGTCTTGTCCTCACTCTTGGCTTGGTGGAAAAGGAAGCTGAAAGAAGGAGGTGATTTGGCAAAGCCAACAGCTGCTTGAAGTGCTCCAGGCCTGTCTATGCACATCCTTGCTCCTGAATTCCTAGGGTTTCCAGAGCAGCTAGCCAGAATGCTGAAAAAGGTTTCTCTTTAATCTCTTGATCTCCTCTGTGTGTTTTTGCCAGTGCAGGTAAAACAGAGGTGCACGCTCCACGTACTGGTGTTTCCACCAGGGTAAACAGGAGAGTCTGGGTAATTACTGAGAAGGATCTGAGCGAAACATCTTGTCTCTACAGCTGGCTCCTGGGACACAGGAGCGGGCAGGGCAGGCACACTTGACCTGCCAGGTATCACCAGTGTCTCTCTCTTCTCAAACAGCAAGAAATGAGATTCATTTATTCTTTGCTCTAAATTCCAACTCAAATGTGAGGGGAAGTTTAGTCTGACAGGTTTGCTGGGAGTGGTGGTGGGGATTTCTGTGCTTTCAGAGATCCATTTGGTACACACATCCTCAATTCATGAGGTCATTCTCCCCAGGCTGCAGATGCCAGAGCCCTTGGCATCACTTCAGCTCTCACTTGTGGTGTTACAGAAAATGACGAGATGCTCCAGTGTTTGCCCAGGTCCAATTTTGGAATGGGACGCTGCCTTTTATAAGACTCAGAGAAGGCCCTACTACTTTATTTTCTCAATTTCAATTTTAAGCAAAGAGACAACCCAGCTGAAAACCAAGAGGATGACATGATATTAAGGAGAGTGGAATTTGGCATGCAGGTTACAAACCAGCCTGAATCCCACTGCGTGAAAATGTTCAACAATACTGCACAGCCTGACTCCTTCCTCCCAGGCTTCAGCTGGGACTGAGGGCAAATCCCAAGGAGAATTCTGTCCATTAGTAGCAAAGAGACTCTCCCTCCATATGTATAGATATGTATAAGTGTATATATGTATATACAATATACATGTATAATATATGTATAGATATGTGTACATAAATATATATCCTCACTTTGCAAGCTGCATGCCAAACTTGTAGCTTGCCTTATAAACTTATGCTTCTAAACAAGATTAATGTAACTAGGACTAGAAATATTAAAAAAGGCTAAAGTTTAGCCATTTTTTTCAGCAGTGACAGGAATGCAAGAATGGGGACACCTGGTGATTCACCTGGCTCAGAATCCTCTCCCCCAGCAGTGGCCAGGGATGGGAGCCTGAGGAGAGACAAGAACCAGGTATGTGTGCAGTGACAGATCCCCCAGACAACTGACAATCCATGAACTGGATAAGGTGTCTCTGCTCTCCCCATGATGTTCTATAAGCCTTGCCAGTTTCTTGGGGGAAGAAGCCATGTGGATGTGCTGCCTGTTGAGCCTTTGGTTTGTTCTCTGACTGCTTCCTCTCTGTTACTTCACTCTGCACCTCTGAGCTGCATTATCAGAGATGTACAAGCATCAGTCCCTGGACACCATTCACATGGTAATGCTGGTGTAGCAGACTGCTGGAGAATGTTTGTGCACTTAATGTTGTGGGTTTTATTGTTGTGGAGGTTTTTTTTTGTTTGTTTGTTTGTTCTGTTTTTTAATGGAAGTTGGTTTTATCATAAGCTCTGGGCCCATTTTAGGTTTATGTGGTGGAATAGAGTCCCTGTCTGGTTTGCTCCTTATTTTTCTCCTGAGGGGAGAAAAGTGTTAACCCCTAACAACCCCTGCATCACCTTGTTTCTGAGTACTGGGATTATATTTTTTGGGAATCTGGAAAGGACATTCCCCCTCTTTCAAGGGTTTAGCTGGCTGCAGCCCAGGAGAGCTCTCCAGCAGGAGTGATTTGAGGAAAGGCTGGAAGAAACATCATCTCTCTCATCCCCCCAGGACAAACATGATTTGGAGGGGGTTCCTGTTTCTAGACACCTCAGTCAGTGTAATTTTGGGCTGCTCAGAGACAGAGCACTTTACGGGAGCTGGGAAGAAGGAGGAAGCTTCATTTTTAGGCAGTCCTTGGATCTGCAAGAGGTTTCCTATGTATGTCTGTGTATGTAGGATTCTCATCTGTCGAGCAGGTAGCAAATAAATGTAATTGAGCATGAGGAATGCAATTATTTAGACTTTGTCTACATTAGGAATATTCTCCAGCTGGGAGTTCAAGATTCCTTTCTCTCATCTTCTTCCATGAGGCCAGGTGATTTTGGATGGATGAGGCAGCAAATTTGAGGCAGAGGCTGGAAGCTGACTCCTCAAACGCAGTGCTCATGGTGTTTGGTGAGGCAGAGGAGACTAAATTACCACAGATCTTATTTACCATCTTAACTGGCCACATCTTAGAGGATGTGCAGCCATTAGAAACAAATGTTTTTGAACCATCATCAATAAATGCTGTAAAATAAGTGCCACGAGCCAAATTATTTTCCACTCCAAGTCATATTTGCCTCCCTTTTTTTCCTGTCTCTAATCCAAGCCATGACTAGTAATGCTTCCCTCTCCCACATAAGCTGTCACATAAGTGTAATGTTTAAGCTTGTTGCAGAGCAGTCACAGCTTGCCTATCCTGGCTGCCATCACCTCCCTGCAGGTTTGGAGCTGTTGTCTTACCCCAGTGCTCCTGGGAGGAAGCACAGAAGTGGCTCCTTTGTGGATGTGGAATTTTCATGGTTCTGCAGGTCCAGAAGCAAGGACCTGTGCTGTGGAACTGGTGGGCTGGGATGGAAAAGTGGGTTCCAGGAGTGTAATTGTCAGTTTGTTTGTTGGTTTGTTGCATCTCACTGTGAAGATGAAGCAATGATGACTTGTGGGACATCACTCTGGTTCTGCCCTTGGTTTCACACATGCAGATTTGGGAGGGAAGAGAAAAAAACCCCGCAGAAAACACTTTAATATCAGTAAACACAAAATACTGTGCAAAAGGCTCAAGTTGAACTTACTCCTGTTTTGGAGACTGGGAGGATCTTCAGGCATCACAACACACCTAGGGGAGATTGTGTATGATACTAAAAAATAAATTAGGAACCTCATGTTGGGGCAATTACTCTCCCCATCTTTGGGAAATTTTAGTTCAAGCCCTTTGCAGTGGTGTTACAAAGCACAATTATATGACTTGAGGTGCTGTTAGATAGATGTAAATCTTCTGGGTATGCTATCTCTCCATTTAATCAGTTGTTTGCCATTTGGGTACAGAAAGTACTTTGTTTAAAAATTAGATGAATACACTTCCAGTAACAGCATCAGTGGGAAATAATGAAAAGTAGCTTATTTACTACTAGTAAAGAGCATCCAAGAGCTCCCTGGTGCATCTCATTGACTCTGAGATTTATGCAGTACACAGTCAGCTAATTCCGTATACAAGCAAGCCATACGTGGCTCCTCATGTTCTCTGTTTATGCCCATTTATCTTTAACTTTGTTAGAAACACATAAACTGCCTCCTTTATTTGCTGGGTGTTCCCTTGCATTTTCATTTTTTGTGGGTATCTCTTTGCTGTTAACTTTGTTGTGTGTTGTGTGGTCCACTGGTGCTTTTCTGGAAATGGGTTGTTAGAATTTTGCAGCAAGTTCATAGATTTTGTTCAGGGAATAGAGATCATCCTTGCTGCAGCAGTGGACTGATGTGTGATGATGTGGAGTTCGTGAGCTGAGGCTGTGTGTGCACACATGTGGGAGTCTGGGATAGAGCAGTGGGCACCACATCCAGGTGAGAAACCTGAATAAAAGCCCACTGAAAATGGTGAACATTCTTCTGCACTTCAGGGGCTGAACAATACGTGCACTGATTTTTCCTTATTCTTTCACAGCCCTCACCTGAGGCCACACATAAAGGTGAAATTGCTGCCTGGTGCGTGCATCATGCTGAGGTTTTAATGACCAGCAAGGGCCCTGAGGTAGAAGAACAAATATTCACTGTGAAGAGCAAATGCCAATTATTAGTTTGGCATCTGAAGGAAAGCAGAATAATGTGTGCTTTCCTTTTAGAGGGAGATGAGGGATGGGTACCTCCCAATAGGCAGCAAACACTGCCCTTCCCAAAGTCCTGCACCTCCCTGAAGGAGATCACTCTCTGCCATGTGTGTGACAGCCTTTCAGTAGGGATTGTCACCTTGCAATATAAACCCTGTCAACTTCAGCATCAATAAAGGAATCATGCTTCCATATTAGCTGTGAAAATAGAAATGAAAACTTTAACACAAAATAAACCACAGCAGTCCCTCCTGGGGTTCTGCACCATGTGCAGAACTTGCTGGAGAAGAATTCACCATGGAGGAATATCCTGTGCCTGACCTGCCATAGCCTGCTCCCTCTGGGCTCTCTGCCTCCACTTCTGTGGAGTTTCTGAGCAGTTGTTTTGATGAACAGATTCTGCAGCTGGATGAGGATTATCTATGGTAAGAACTCTGTTAATTCAAACTTGTCTGCAGAGGACCACATCAGTCAGTCAAGCCTGCATCCTCTTTATCTATGGGACGGGTTTAAAACAAACATCCTCTCCATGCCCTGTTGTATCCCTGGGACTTAAAGCATGGGATCCAGTGGATTTCCTAGCGCCATGATTTCCTGGTGGGTCGAGCACTAACTTGGGACTTGGAGACACCACCACCGTGCCTTTGGATTCACCATGTAAGTCTCTTTCCAAAAACATTTGAGATTCAGAGAGGAGCCTCTCAGATTTAAGGTTCAGATAGGAGCCTCCCAGATTTTTCAAATGCAGATAGCCAAGTTAAGAGCCAGTGTCTCACTGATCTCTGCAAGTGCTTCAGCTGGGTCACAAAATAAGTAAATCTTTCTACATGCCTGCTTCTCAGTGGCTTAATTAAGAAATATCTTCCCAGATCTCTCAGTTCTTCCTTCCTCACCTGTGCTGTACCGTACTCAGGTGATAAATACTTTGCTTTCTCACATGGGGGTTGTCAAGATATGTTCATTAATGTGGTTTCATTAATTATGTACAGTGGGAACGGGGGATAAACCAGTTTTTCAGATGAGATGGCCAAGAGGAAGCTTTTATCTGTCAAAATACACTGAAAGATTCTTGGTGCTAGGAGAGGGCTGCTTTTCTCTAAGGATTCCAAAATCCCCTGTGCTCACTGTTCATAGCTTGTGTGCATGATGCAGGGGCTGGAAAGGAGGAATGAAGACACAAGGATGCAGCAGCAGCCAGACATGACATGTCCCTGCCAGGGAAGGATGGAGTGGCCTTGTGGCTGTTGCAGAGACTGAAAATAGGAGGTACAGGGGTGATGGGGAGGAAGAGCTGAGCGAGGACTAAATGAGAGCTTGGCAGCATGTTCTGGGAGCAAGACTGGGCTCATCCCAGCATGGGAATGCTGCAGGAATGGTGCCTTGTGGTGCTTTTCACTGTCACAGAAATGGCACCGAGGACCAACCACATCCTCTGCCCCCTGCCCTGTCCTGGAGGGGGTGTTCAGCAGTGTCCTCGTGGAAGCATTTGCCTGTTCCTCTTTTGCTCTACCAGCCAGCTGCCAGGGAGGCAGATCAGGGGATTTCTACAGCTTCTGGTTGCCACGGGAAGCATTTTTCTCCTTGATGTCAGAAAATAAATTGTACCATGAGGGGAAAATGGATAGAAATCAGCTTTTCCCCCACCTTTTTGCCTTTACACCCTCATTTTCACATTAATAAACTCTTTAATAAACTTGTGGGTGAGTGCCCATCCAGCCTGCCCTGATGTGATCCATTCCTGTACCTCGTGAGCCTGTTCTGGGTACTTGCAGCTGTTGAATAATGAGTGTGCACCAGGCAGGACGTCTCCAGTCGGTGTTTTTATGTCCCTGCCACTGAACGGTGGCAGTTCCCAGCCTGGTTGTGAAACTGAGGTGCTGATGGTGCTGATGTCAGAGGGCAGGCTTCACTTTTATGTTACCCATCTGTTTTCAACCAGCACCTTAATATCTCTGCAGATCACTGAGGAGATAATGTCAAGAGGAATGCTAAATGTATCCATGTGCATTTTAAATGTTAGGTTTTACTAGCTAGCTCCAGCAGTTTCTTTGCCTGTGACATGGTAACAGTATGCATTTCTTCTGCTCTTTTAAAGCAAAATCCAGTTTCACTGGTAAAATAATTCATCTGTGCTAACTTTTCCTTTCTTGGGCTGACAAAACAGGAGTAGAGGGTGATGGTTCTGCTTTTTTAATGTACTCGTTTGTGGTTGCCTACAGATTAGTTAAAATTTAATTTCCTAAACACGTTCATATTTCTAACTTCCACTGCTGCAGAGATGCAAAATGTCTTGCAAGAGCTGCTGAGAAACAGGAGGTTATTTCACTGATTTAGGTGAAGTCCACTGAAACAGGGATTTATTTCATCAAGCATCCACATCACGGATCTATTTAAATCTTATGATGCCGGAGGATATGAAATTGCATATCTCAGCTTTTCAGGATTCAGCTGTTCTGCTAACTTTTGTTGTGCTTAAGGAAGACACCCAAATGAGGAACATATTTAAAAACTACCCTCAAAATAAATGCAAACAACCCCCCCCCCAGTTCTCATGGACAAGGCACGAACATAAAGCAGTTTCTTTCTGACTCTTGTCTTATACCTTTAATACAATGTTAAATACTGGTAGAGGACAGAGGCAAATGCACAAGGCACTCCTAAATGAAAAAGTAAATCAGGTATTTCCATGTGATTAGTATGCAGGTTTTTTGGTTGTTTTTGTTTGTGGGTTTTTTTGTTGTTTGTTTGGTTTTTTTTGTTTTTTTTTTAAGTTCTAGATAAATTTAGCAGTTCAGCATTCAACATACTTTTAGATAAGATTTTTGCTTCAACCCATATCATTCTGGACTGGTAGGAAGAGAGAGACTCCAGTCTGGGGAATCCAAATGTGCTGTAATGTTTTGATGATGTTCAGAATTCCATATTAATTTATTAAAAAGCCACCAAAATAGTTTCTCCTTTCTTATTCTTACTCAAGCTCTCATTTCCTGGGCACAGCTTGGCTGAGATGACAGAAATCCTTTGAGAACATCTCCCATATAGGAAACTTCCTTCATCTAAGCATAAAATCAGTTTGAAATACTGGTGGTGTAAACCTGAAGTCTTGGTCCATATTTGCCATCAAAGACATTTTCTGTCTCCTTGGAATCACAGCCTGGTAATTTGGCTGTGCTAATTAAATAATTCCATAGTGTCCTGGAAAGTAATCTGCATTTGGGAGAGGTAAAAGTAGAAATTACTTTGGAAAGAGCCAGCACCAATCAGAGGTGAGGGCAAGGGAGGCTGAGACTGTCCAGGATTTCTTGGACCTCCCCATCCAAAAAATCTCTAGACACAGTGACCAATAGAATTCCTGATCTCTAATTTTCTCTTCCAAACACATTTCTGAGAAACATCAATTCTTGGTGTGAGGGAGAGGAGTGATGGCTTTAAAAGTGCTTGAATGACTCCAGACCTCCCTAAATGACTTCTCTGGAAATGCAGAGCCAACTACTCAAAGCCTGTTGACTTGTGTTCCCCTTCTGAAATGGTATTTTCAGTTTATTTTACCCATCTGAAAGCTAGAATGGGCATGAGGTGAAGATATGTGGCCCCCTACTCTCATGAGGGAAGACTGAAAAAAAGCTGGTTTTCCTGATATTTCCTTGCCTGAACATGGACCAGAAAGAGAAATGCACTTCATCCCAAGGTTGGAAATGCTGGTGTGGCCTAGGAAGGATGGGCCTGGTGGCAGCTGCTTGACCAAAACTAGTCACAGTTTTTTTCCCCCCTGCTAATTTTTACTGTGCCCCAAAAAAGAAAAAAGCTGTTCATAGCCCTCTTTTTTTTTTTCACTCTAAACATGGACAGTATGCTGGTGAAAGGAGACAATTCTGACAAAAAAATAGAGCTGTATTATTTTGCAAAATCTTTTCAGAAAGGGAAAAAAAAAAATTGTTGGTCAGAAAGAACATCAAAAGCACAAGCCTTTTAAAGCAGTCCTGAACTGTAAAGCTTCCACAGGTTTGAAGCATCTTTTCTGAGGCTCTGCATGATAAAATTAGGAAAGGTAGGGAGGTATTCCTCAGGTATGCTTTCCAAGCTCCATGTCTGCAAATAAACTGCAGCCATACAGAAATTACAGATATTTTTCACTTCTTTAGTTAGTTGCCAAAAATTGCCACTTTATCCAGCTTGGAAATACAGCTGAATTTTTTTAGACCTCTTACTAGAGCCATTGCTTTTCTTAGACTTTACTGTGGAAATTTTTGCAAAACGTTCTCAATTTTGGAGTTGGGAAAAAAAAAAGGCAACATTGAGTTTAAGTGGAATATTGCTTGCATGGTTTAATATATATTTTTTTTTTAAAACTGCTGTATATTGCTGATGCTATATCCACACTGTAAGTGCTGCTATTGGGTCAGCCAGTATTAATGACAGCACTCAAAGCACAATTGGTTTTGAATTACACTCACTGTCCTCTACAGGAGGCTTTTTTCCTCCCTTTTATGGTGATGATTCACTTTTCCCCCCTGTGTTTTCAGGTTTCTGAAGTCTCAGGACAGCTGGCATAAGAGAAAATTCAAACAAGGTAAGTGCCCCTTTCTGTGTTTGGTAGGAAAAGGCTTCATTTTGAAGCAGCCCAGCAGCCCCAAGAGACAGTGGCTGATTAACAAGCCTGTGGGGGCTGGCAGGGAGGGCTGCAAGGTTGGAAGCAAAGCCGGCGTAGCCGCTGGCACTTGCTCCCTGCAGGAATAGTGAGTTCATTTTTGTGTGCTTCCTGATGCTTGCTCTGTGGTCGGGAGCTGATAGAAGGCAACGCTTCAACTTCCTGAACCCTCTAAATAAAGCATCCTTTCTGTAGGGGTTGGTTTGCTTGGTTTTTTTGGTGGTGTTTTTTATTTTTTTATTTTTTTTCCCCAGAGAAAGGCACATTGTGCTTTCTGCTTCAGTTGGATTTTCGTGTTTGGCTCTTTGAATGGACAGCTTAGGTGGTGGAACAGTTGGAAACTGATTCCTGAGAGGCTCGAATGTATGGCAAGGGGAAATATCTTCATTGCAATGGCTTGAAGCTGCTCTCAGGAGTTTATTTACATAGCTGCTGTGTCGTTTGCCACAGCTAGAAGGGTGACCAAGCTTCCTCTTTAATCTAAACTCCTTTTAGTTAAGGTATTAATTCACAAATAGCTTCAGTTTTCTTTATTTCTAGGTTTGTTTCTTTCAAGAGATTATTAAGGCAAGGCAGTGATTATTTAAATACTTGAATTAATAGGTATATTAGCTCTTGTAAATTCAGGTGTAGCAAAGAGCAAGTCAGACAGCCCTGTCTGACTTGTCACAATGTGACCCAGTGTGCCTGGACAGTGAGGATGCAAATCTCACACCCGTTTCCAAGTGAAACCCCCAAGAGGTCATCTGCAAGAGGTGCTCATTTTCTAATGTTAAGAAAAATGTGTTTCCCTCCAAGGGAAAGTCCTTCACAAGACAAGGCGTTAGGAATTGAGCTGGAATTTCCTGTTCCTGCCTAAGCCGGGTTGAATGAAATAGGTAAACCAGCAGTGAATGCTCCATATTCTGGTTTTCTCATTATTCTCAACCAAGTAATGATGCTTATTTTGCATGATTCACTGCTTTATTAGGTTACTAAATCACATTTATCTCTGTCAAGCCTTTTTTTTCCTGGGGTATTCTGTCGGTGTAATATTTTTTAATCAAATGCTTGATATTTGTATGGCTCCAACACCAACATATTGTTTGAAACAATATCAGAAAGAGTTAACTCTCACAAGCAGAAAAAAGGCAAAATGAGTCCCCCACAGCTGGCTATCTCTTAAGAAATCAGCTCCTGCTCTGACGTTTGCTACAGGCAAAGTAAAACAAAGCTCTACCAGCAGTAAATCAATTCCTGTGTGCGGGTACTGTCAAAATGAGCTGTTCTGGGGCTCTCTGATCCAACTCGTGGGCCAACTCATGCTGATTTTATACATCCCACTGTTTTGAAATGCCACTGTGCTCAGGGAAGAGCTTGGCTGGCTCAAATATGAATATCCACAAGTTAATGGGTGTCTTCAGCTGCTGTGGGAAACTTCATTGGATGCCTTGAAAAACCAGGCCTTCCTTAAGTAAGCTGTTAATTGTGCATTGCTTGAGATAAGTTTATTACATATACTCCAGCTACAGATGGGCTTATAAAATCAGAGCTGGATTTTAAATACCAACATGTCTGGAATGGCTTGTTCTTTTTTTTTTTTTTTTTTACTTTGTCTATTAGAAAGATAAGAAACAAACCCAAAGCTTTGAGTCCAAACTTTCATATAGCTTCATGCTAAAGCTCTGGGGTGCCTATCTGGATTTTGGCCTGCTCCCATCTACATCTATTGTATTAAAACAGTTAAAGGCATTCTTCTCTTCCCCCTCTTCCCCTGCAGCTGGAAAGCACTATCCTCTGCTCTCAAGAAAACAAACATCAATGCTGCCTGTTGTATAAGCCTCTGGTTGGTTCCGTGAGTGGCCCATATATCTGTAACTTCATCCAGCAGAGAGGCTGTGTAGGAGTGAGATGAAAACCTTTCCAATCAGACAATTTTCAAATGCATAAAAAGCTCAGCTTCTGTCAAGAGCCTCCCCTGTTTAGACAAGGTGAGCAGGAATTTCAGACATCTCCCTAAGATGTGAGGGGTGGAAAAGGAGCAGGAATAGGATGACATCGGCCTGTTTAACTCAGTGAGTTTTTGGAGTCTGAGGACTCTCCAATATTGTGTATTTTCACATCTAAGGTGGATTCTCAGTGCTGCAATGAGGTGTTTGTGTTGAACTCTCTGTGGATAAGCTGCTTCTCCTCTGTGCCTCAGCACTGGAATGAACATCAAAATCTAGGACCTAGACATCAAGGTAAAATTTGCCTGCATTAAAATATAGTCAAATGCTTCTATAAAGAGACTTAATGTCAGAGTACCACTGCAGAAATTGCTTGAATATTTTCTTCTCTGAAAATAAGAAATAGACTAGAAATGAGAATTGAGAAAGGAAGAGTTCCTCACTTTTACAATGTACAGAGGAATATGTGCACCAGGGCAGTCTGTCAGCACCAGCTGATGATTCCTGCATCTGGGTCCTGTTTCACAGCAAAGCCTGTATTCCCAGCTTTGGAACAAAAGATTACCAGAGATAACTGATGGAAAACATATCCAAGTTATCGACTAAGCAGCCTCACCTTCACCCTGCAGCTAATTACAAGGTTAAAAATGTAGTAAAAATATACATATTTATCCAAATAACCCATTTGGTATATTTCTGCTCCAGAAAAATGAAGCAATATTCCATTATGATATCTGGCCCTTTTCTATCTTTTTCTATGTAGACTTGTTATGACAAAATCTCTTTCGTTTTCATTAAATTTTTCCAGATACCATCTTCTAAAACTAGCATTCAAAGAGGCATAATCATTATTTTTAATAGAAGAGAGTTAATACTTATTAAAAATGCTGGAGGATTGTCACTACTTATGTTTCCTGTCTCCAAGGAGAAGAAGAACAAGGGTTCATCAGATCTGCTTTTCCAGGGTGATCTTTCTACCAATTTAAGACCTGGTCTACAAAAGTGGGTAAGTGCTGGCTTATTTTGAGCATACAAATCACCTGAGATTATCAGGGTGTTTCAATGGCACAGGTTTAAAATGAAGCCTAAATACTTGACTGCCTTTGGGCTGTGACTTTTCCTGCAAAACTGCTGTTTCATAGGACTCATTTCTAGTTAACAGCTTTCCTTGCTTGGATTGAGATTTCCAGTTCATTCCATGTTTACCACTGGACAGCTATGAGGTGGCAACTGCGTTCAGCTGCTGGCACCATCCAGCCTGAGCCAAGATGAACAATCCTAGAAGTGAAGGGGAAGGCAGCCTGTGCCTTGATTCCCTTGGGGAGGGGAAAAGAAGCAGAGATGACTGCAGGTGTAGGACTCCTATCAGTTTCCAACTTTGCCATGGCAAGCATGTGCCAAATATTTTCCAAAGTGACCTGAATTAACCTTCTTGTAGTGGCAAAACCTGTGGGCCCCTTTCTCCCCATGCAGGCAGAGCTGTCAAGGACACAGCAGTCCTCCCTCGCTGCTGACAACCCACAGGCATGTCTCATGTGCCAAAGGACATTTCAGAAAGCCCCAATTACCTGTGTTTAGCCAACAGAGCTGTCCCCTCCTGACAGAATGGTCCCAAATGGGGTTTTGCTCCCAGGCACACCAAGGACACCCAGGCCTGCTGCTTGGCCAAGTTCTGAAGTTCATTCTCAGGAATACTCCCACTGATCTAAGGCATGCCAGGATTTCATTTACTGCTGGGAAATGTGAAACTGCTCTGGCTAAAGGGTCTTAATTAGGCCATTAGAGCCTGGTATAAAATGGCTGAGATAAACAGGGTCAGGAGGGCAAAGGATATTGTCAGTGCATTGTAAAGCCTTTGCTGCTCAGCTCAAGCTATCCAGAGCTAAATTTCCAAGAAATAAAACACCGGAGGCCTCTGCGTGGTGGCTCCTGGAGGGCCCCTGGGTCAATGCTTTTCACTCAGTCAGCACGTGGGCAGGGAGCCAGAGCCTCTCTGCCCTCTGGTGCCTTGTGCTGCTTGGACTTTCAGTTTCTAATTCTGATCTAATTCTGGTCTAATTTAATTAAAGTTTTAAATTAGTCCAGCTTTGGGGTTTGCTGCGTGTGTTTGGGGCACTTTGAAGGGCCTCATCTTTGGTTTTCTGGTCCAAAGGCTGGCTCTGTCACCTGTTCTCTTCATATGGCATTTCCAGGAAGGATTTAACAACTCTGGTGACTCCAGGAAAAACTTGGGAAGTGTCAGACATAGGGGCTGTATATGAGTGTACACAGAATCACAGGATGGACTGGGTTGGAAGGGACATCAAAGCCCATCCAGTGCCACCCCCTGCCATGGGCAGGGACACCTTCCACTCTCCCAGGTTGCTCAGAGCCCTGTCCAACCTGGCCTAGGGAACTTCCAGGGATGGGGCAGCTTCTCTGGGCACCCTGAGCCAGCACCCTCACAGGGAAGAAATTATTCCTAATATCCAATCCAAATCCACTCTTTTCCAGTTTAAAGCCATTCTCCCTTCTCCTATCACTCCATGCCCTTTAAAAAAGTCACTCTCCAGCTTTCTCGTAAACCCCCTTTAGGTACTGGAAGGTGCTATAAGGTTTCTCCAGAGCCTTCTTTTCCATAGGCTGAACAAATCCCACTTTCTCAGCCTGTCTCCATAGGAGGGGTCTTTGCTGGCATTTTTGTATCCCAGTGGGTACAAAAGAAAGTGGCAAATCCAATATATTCACCAGAAGAGAGCAAAAGAGGGACCTCTAGAATGGCGTAGCATACATCTAGATGCTAAGACCCTTTTTTTTAAAGTTAGAAACTCATTTCTTATCTCAACAATTTATGCTCGGAAGTGCAATAAGACTGGAAGTTATAGATCTGAGAGATTAAATTTAAGTGTGAAACCTTCAGCTTGTTACTCACTACCAGCGGTCTGCACACTCCTGTGACTAGATTAATATTCTTATAACTTCTTAACTCTTATAATTAATTTCTTATAAATTTCTTATAATTCTTATAATTTCTTTGTTATTTTAAAATTCCAAACAGTATTTTTTAAAAAATACAGTGGTTAACAAATACTGTTACTGAGTTTGCTTGTAATTTGGAGAGCTGTCTCAGGTAAATTACACCTGCAAAATCATAAAAAGTAGAAATAGTTTGTTTCTTGGAACTGTTAGTGAAAATCACATTTCTGTTTAAAGAATGCACAGTATTTCTAAGAATTAGAGTCCCCAGCTGGGGATAGCCTTACCTTGGAACTGAGCACTTCCATCCCATACTGGCTGTGTGGTTTGGCGGGCTGGTCCTCGGTTTTGGGCAGGGAACTGAAGCAGAATTTGTGGGTTTGTGCAGCCCCTCGAGCCCCTTTGGCCACCGAGGTGAGGCCTGCAGCCTCTCTGGCAGCCGTGCCCCTTCCAGCCGGGCATGGGGGGGAGCCCTGGCAGCTCTGCCTGGGATAGCTGCAATGGCCTGGGAACAGAGGGCTTCCACATGCTGTCTACATCAAGAGTGGGGTTTTTTTATTGTTAAATTTGGTGGTAATTTTCTTATGGAAATGTATGCTTTTGTGGTGAGAGGAGCCCCAGCTGAGAGGGGCCCTCAGCCCTGGGTGTCCCTGGCTGCAGGGAGGGCTCCGAGCAGGGCCCAGGCTCTGCTCTGGGGGCCCAGCAATGGCACCAGAGCCACGGGCAGGGACCGAGCCCAGGAGGTTCCACCTGGGCAGGAGGCACAACTTCTGTCCTGGGCAGTGACCGAGTCCAGAGAGGCTGTGGAGTCTCTTCACTGGGGATATTCCAGAACCCTCTGGACACAATCCTGTGCCCTGTACCCTGGTGATGCCATCTCCGTGCTTTGCTGGAGCACGGAGACGGCACCAGCTGATCCACTGTAGCCCCTTCAGCCTGACCCATCCTGTGATTCTGTGACCTCCTGCACAGCACCGCAGGATGCTCTTCTTCTCATTAAAAACATTAACTACGAGAGCTGTGGTTCCTGAAGTTTGCAAAGCCATCAAATAGAGGGTGACACACCAAGCACACACTCTCAGCTGTGGGGAGTGTGCCGTCCCCTCACGGCCCCGGCTTGGGCTCTGCGCCCCTCAGCCGCTGCCCCTGCGGCTGCCAGCCCCGCGGAGCCGCCCGCGGGGAATCACTGACCGTGGGTCTCGGCAGCTCCTCTCCGGCCGGGCGGGGAACCGGGGCTCGGTCCCCAGCCGGGGCTCGGTCCCCAGCCGGGGCTCGGTCCCCAGCCGGGGCTCGGTCTGCCGCCCGGGGCGGGGCAGGGGCGGGCGGAGGCGCGGGGGGCGGACGGGGGCCGGGCCGTGCAGAGCCGCGCACCGCGCTCCTGTCACAGCCCTCTCGGCACCTCCGCGCTCAGCCCCCCGCCCGCCCGCATCAGCCCCCGGCTCCCCCAGGGATCGCTGTCATTCGCTGTGATTTCATTTTAGGTTTTTCTAAAAATTTTTGTTTTTTCACCTCGAAGGGGAGGAGCGCGGAACCCAGCTGGAAAATGAACCAGAATGTCTGAGAAAATGTCCAGCTTTCTGTACATCGGGGACATCGTGTCCCTGTACGCGGAGGGCTCCGTCAATGGGTTCATCAGCACGCTGGGGTGAGTGGAGCCGAGCGCGGAGCCGGCCCGCGGGCAGCGCCGGCGGCGGCGGCGGCGGCACAGGAAGGGGCGGCAGCGCTACTCGGCGGAGCGGGGAAAGTAGGAAGTGATGGGGAGCGGCAGGGGATGAGAGAAGTTCCCGAGCGGGGCCCGGGCGGCCGCCGTGCCGCCGGCGGTGCCGGGATCCCCGCTCGGCTCCTGCCGGGGCTGCCCGAGCGCGGCACCAGAGCCCGCTCTCTGCCCTGCCCAAACGCCTTCCTACGGTCTTTATGTATAGCTGACCTTTGAATTAATTAATTGGGTTTAATTGCCCGTCCGAGAATTTTTGACAAAGACGTAAAAGGCAAAGCCTTTGCTTTCTTGCTCATCGTCGTAGTCTGCTCGTTAAATGTGCATCCCTTTATTTCAGGTTGGTGTCCAGCACAATTTGGTTGTCAGTGATATTTATAATCAGATGTTTAACTTCAAGGGGATGAGCCATTTCCCGTGAGCTCTTTCTCTTTGCAAGGTGAAAAGATGCATTTTACTTCACCGAACCGCTGCTTGTTTCAGGTTTTTATTTACAGTGACCGCTTCAAATCACCCTTCTGGCATCCAGGAGGGAAAGTCTCAGCGCAGAATGACAGTGATATATTTCTTTACGTTGATACATTTTTTAAAACCATCCTGTAGTTCGGTTGCAGTGACCTATCCGGAGGGCATAGTGCTTCCCTCTGATGATTGTAGGAGAGCTGCAGGAGCTTCAGTGACTTTGTGGCATGTCCTGAAACCTTTACCGCTGGAAACAGCTCCTGTGCTGCATGGTTGTAAGTGACACGATTGGCAAGGCAGGTCGGACTCTAGTAAATATCTGCTTAAACATTAGTGGTACCCTTGGAGTAGCAGTGAAACTTAGTAGGTCAAGTTAATGTGTGCCTGGGTATCGCTCCCATGTTTGTGTTAGGCTCCCTGTATTCTGAGATCCCTGTGATGGGGAGACTGCTGGTGTGAAAATGCAAACAATGAATGCCTAGGTTAACTTGGTGTGCTGCTGTTACTGGAAAAGAGCTGGTGTTCAAGGTCTTTTATATTTTTTTAAATCTTATTATTGCATCCAATCCTTGCTGTTCACTCTTTTGATCTGTTGACAAGTGTTTTTCCATGGTGTGTTCCTCTGTTTGTTGATTTGGCACCTCATCTCTCCGTGACTCCCCGTGTTGTCTCACATCTTTTGTTTTGCTGACTCTTACAACTTTAAATTCCGTCTGAAAACTTTTGCTTTCTGCAGCCATTAATTGCTGGATATTGTTTCTTATTCTTGTTCTCCCCAGCACTTCCTTTTTGCTGGCATGGTCTGTTGCTGGTTGGTGGTGTTGTTGTGTCTCATCGCTGGGTTCTGTCATCCGGAGGAAGCTGAGTATGCCGTGCTTTTGCTTTTCATTGTGTTCCTCCTTTTTGAGAACACCTGCTGGTGTCGTGGATGTTCCTGCTGTGACTGGTGCATGTACAACTGTCACTTGAATACGTGTTGGCATCTTCCTGTCGCAGAATTCAGACTGCTGATCCTCCTCTGATCCCTCCGAGTTAAGGCAGAACATTTACTCCCAGTTTTATAGAGGAGAAGCCAAGATCCAGGCTTGCCTAGGGCACATGGGAGCTCTTTACTAGAAGAAACAAGTGAGCTCGAGCCAACATGTTCTATCCAGGCTCTCTTTTAGCCAAGAAAACTACCTGGGATGAGACAGGAGTTCAAGAATGCTGATGTACCTCTGTTGGCTTTTCAGTACTGGCCTTTTGTGCCCTGCTCTGTGGCATGGTAAAGGCAGCTGCAGAACCAGGAGGCTGCAGTGGAGGAGCTCTGGGAAGCTAGAAGTCACCATTGGAAAACTCCCATGGCTACTCAATGGGAATGCTGGCCCCTCTGTTGGTGGTACAAGAGCTTGGACTGAAATTTAAAACTGTGATGCCAAGTGACATTATCTGCACCAGTTCTTTAAGTTGCTGCCTTTGGACTGGCTGCAGCAACACAGGAGGCAGAAAAACCTCTTATATTCAGGGAAAAAGCTTGGCCAGCTGCACTTTTGGTGTGTAACAATTGCTGAACTCCTGCACCTTCTGCATGCCTGCAGGTTCTCTGCAAACTTCTGGAAAGAGGAGGCCTCACTGTCCAAAGGTTCCCCTAGTTGGTGAGGACGAAGTGGGGTAGGGTTGGGAATGATTACTTGCTTCATTTGACTGATGGGAATCCTTGTTTGATTACTCTTGCTCGGATTGCTCTCGCTCAGCACCTCTCTTTACACTACTGAGCCCACTGGGGAGTCTCCTGCTGTTTCAACAACTTGAAATACAGCTCAGGGCTAATGACTGTTCAGCAGAGAGAGAGAGTCCTGTTTATTTTAAGCTGGCAAAGGCTAATTGTTTCTTAAATGAAACATGAGCAAGGCCATTCTATAAATAAGGTAAAAAAGTGCACAGCACCTCTCCAAGCAGGGCAAGTCTGTCACGTCAGGGACATCACTCCTTGAAGGGTTGATCCAGCTCAACACATGAGTTTTGAGGGCGATTTCAAAGCAGAGGCTGTTTCTTGAATTTTGGAGTATTTTTTCGTCACTTGCCAGAGCAGAAATTTTTACATGCTCAATGTCCAGATCATGTGTTGGGCCAGGTTTATATCTACTGTAACCTGAGTGTGGAAGCCTTGCTCTGGTGTAGTTCAGGAGATGTAAACCATCCCTTTTTATGAGACAGAGGATCTGCGGCCCTGTGTCCAGGTGAGCATGCTGAGAGGTGTTAGGTGAGGGTAGGAGTTTCTTTCCACACCTCCCTGTACAAAGAGACTTTGAGAGTTGTTTGAACTACATTCTGTCAGTGGGTCCCAAATGCTTTGAACACTTCTTGGAGCTGGAGAAGCCTGTGTCCTTGCCCTCACCCTCCTTGTCTCTGAATGGTTTCAGTGCCATAAACAGCTGTTGGGTGTAAGCATGAAGGCTGTGCTTTCAGCTTTGATCCCTCTTAGTCAGAAGAGGAAACTGAACCTCTCTTGTGCATGTGGGGCTTGTGCTGTAGGGTGGGATGGGAGCAGGGAAGTTGGGCACTGCTGCTCCAATTCTTGCTCCTCAGTCTATATTTTAAAAGACAGCAGTTTTGCTCAGTTTTGGAAGAAGAGGAGTAAATATCTGTCTCCAGGAGAATGTTCCAGACTGTGGATCCCACAAGGAGAGGGGCGCATCTGGATCATGGTAAAGGAGAGGGTTTCAGGCCTCAGCAATTCCTGTTGGCTCCTGCAGACCTCTGGATTTCTGAGGTACTGAGAGCCCAAGAAATTCCCTGCTCTTTTTTTCTGCTTGGCTTTGGGCTCCCGCTGGGTTTGGATGCTGCTTTGAGGCACTGATGATGTGTAGTCTGGCTTTTCCAACCTCAAGGCTCTCTGAGTTTCCTCACCTTCCTTCCTTTTAAAGGCCTTCCTTCCTTTTAAAAAATGAGAACGCTTTTGGATGTATGAGCTGATTGTCGAGAAAATGTGTGGGAAAAGCTTACATCCATTGGTAGCGTTCTGTCACTGCAAGATAGGTTTGATACTGGATTATTGAACTGTGCTAATTCTGTAGGGCTTCCCCTTATTTCTTTAGCTTTTAGTGTGTTTTGGCTTCTGCCCAGCTGGAGGCCTTATGTCCCACAGGACATGTGTGGCAGGGCCAGGCAATTAATCCATTGATCTCACATTGTCCTAGGCTGGTGCTGAGACCACCTTTCCCAGTATTTTGGCTATGAATGCTCTCAAATAATGCATGGTGGCAATTAAAACGGCATTAATCACCTATCACTACAATGAGGGGAAGAAAATATTCTTCACTGGAGAGGTGGGAAAAAAATAATGACAATGGCCAGGATCAGCTGCAGGAAATTTTGACGATGAGCCTGTTAGTTGCCATGGGGAGCTGCATTCCTGTCTCACCTCCATAAATGTGCAGTGAGAGATCTCCTGGAACATAATTAATGGAGCATGCAGCAGGACCTGCCTGCTTTGTGATAGATGGCCCTGGGTGATGAGGGGTGCTGAGACTTACTTCTAATAAGCAGCAAAAATTTTGTTGTAAAATATTTGGGACTCATTTCCTTGCACGTAATGTTGATTCTTCTTGAACAACTTCTCTTAATTTGTGGAAGTGCTTGCTGGCACTTCCTTACTCAAAACCCAGATTTATTCAGGTTTATCCACTGGGTTTTTGTGAATTTACTTGTCCTGTTGAACTTGACTTCACTGAGGGGTTGAGTCAGTCATACTCTGTGAAGAGACAAGATGAAGTAGAAAGTGCTTAAGAAGCAACATAAATCAAATTATAGCAGAGGCTAAAGTATGTCATCTTGGTGGCTTCAGGAATGGTGCTAAGAGAAAAGATGTACTGACTGATGATGCTTCCAAGACACCAATGTAGTGTTTTCATCAGTGCACTCATTTTTTCAACCTTTCTCTCCTGCTGTCTGTATGTGTAAGCTATGGTTAAGGAACAGAGTGTCTGTCCTTTAATTAAATAGCAAACTTGTTTTTTCATGTGCCAGCTGGAAAAAAGTAATTAGTCAGGAAAGAATAAAAAGCCTGAAGAAAGTGAGAGTGGCATAACTAGAATTAATCATGATTTGATTCTGACACATAGAGAATCAAATAATATCTAAAAGAGAGACAGGAGTATGAATTTCAGCTTTTCTGGGGGAAAAAGTACTTGTATGTTTTGTTTCTTAGGTACTTTATCCTGTAGACTGACAGAACTAATAAAATTTGACAGTTTTGACTGTGTGATTCTGATTTTTTTTTTTTTAAAATACTGTGTAGGATTGGCATTTTCAGGAATATGTTCTCTTGGTTGTCTTTCTAATGCAGCAGCCCAGGTCTGAATTCTGCAGCTGCTTTGAATATATGGTGATGTACACTTTTCAGCTGCACAGTGTATTTATTTTCTGTGATAACTAATAAGCTATGCATTATTAACTACTTTCATTGATCTTATAATAAATGCCATTTAAGTGGAGATGTAGTCATATAAATACACCTCTGTATCTCACACACCTTGCTATTCAATCCATATATCAAAGCTCATAGCCTCTGTAATTATCCACTCTCACCAGCAATTAGGCACCGTTCCAGCTTTTATAACAACCTTATTTTGATGCTAGTTTCAAATACTCTAACAGCAGTGCCATCTTTAAATAAACAATGAGACAAAGCTTTCCACAAAGTAGCCTCAGGGGAATCAAGCAGGCCCTGAGCCCCAGGGGAAGTTGGTTTGTTTCAGAAGTTTAACTTGTTCACAGAGCACAGCTTCAGTGTGAGGGAACATAACATTAGGCTTAATTACAGCAGTATGATTTATGAGGCTGTATGCTTAAATGTAATATCCTTGGTTCAAAGGTCTCATTCTCAAACAGAGGTGGAGAGAAAATAGGGTTAGGGTGAGAGCTGATTGACTGGTGTGGAAGTGAGTTTCCCCATAAGCTAGAAATAAAAGAAGTCTTGGCTTTTGAATTGAGACAGGACATACAAATTCTGTAGTTCTCTGCTGGGCTGTGGGTGATGTGGGCAATAATCAGGAAAGAGAGGGGAGATTGTTTGACCTGTATGACATGAGGTCTTTTTTACCTTGCTTTTACATAATGAAGGGATTAAACTAGACCACCTGTGCCTGGTTCTTGGCCTCACTAGAAACCACAGTTACCCTGTATTTTTAAAGTACTACAGAGGAAGAAGTCAGTCAATCTCTGCCTTCCCCTGCCCGGAGGATTGTTTCCCAAGAGGCACACAGACCTTGGCTCAGCTGGGTGTTTCACAGCACGGCGAGGTCTTTGGAACCTTCCCCTGCTGGAGCTGCTCAAGCTGGAGCCTGAGCCTGTTTGTTGGGCAGCAGCTCAAAGCTGTGTCCTCTGCACTTGAAAGTCTGGTTTCTGCTTCCTTAGAGAGGTCTGCTACTTCTTGTAGCAGAAAAGGGATGTAGGTAAACCTCCATCACTTTGATACGCTTGATATCAAAATGGAGAAAAGAAAATAACAGTAGTTCAAGGTTTACTTTTTACCTTGTCTGTGCTGTGTTTTGTCACTTGATCAGAGATGCATATTTTAATTCTGTTAATGACACAATCCCCCCTTATGACCGGTTGCTTTAAATCTTCAAAACCTACAAATTTGTTATTTGTAAATCTGATTCCATCTAATCACTTGAACCAGCAGTTCCACCACTATGTAGATCTGTAGGCACTTCCTGACATGGGCCCTGGTTTCAGCTGTTTATGGTGCTAAACCTTGATGTTTGGGACCCAGGGTAGATGCCTGGAGCTGAATGTTTTGCTGTGGAAAGTTTAAAGTAAAATGGCCTTTCTGAGAACAGGATTAGCCAAAAAACCCCAACCAACCATCAAACCAAACAAAAAAAGCATGTTATCCTCATTTTTTAAAAAAACCCAAGAGTCTTCCTGAGTGCAGGGCTCTCTCCAGCACCGCTTCTCCAGCATGGAGGGTTTGTCTTTCTCTGCCCCTGTGGAGTTTTGCCCAGGTTTAGCAGGTGTAAGTTGAGGAAGGATTTTCCCCGAAGACTTCCTGGGCTGTTGTGATTCCTGCCTCTTGCTGGGGGGCAGCAGTTTTACCTGGCCGGGGCAGCTTCTCTCTCCTGACACTGGGTACCAAGAGCCCTCAACCTGACCTGCATCTGTGTGGGAGGTGAATTCCAGTTCCCAGGATTTCCAGATTCCTTTCCTGGGGGGTCACAGGAGAGCTTTGTTGTCCAGCTGCTTTGTGTTCCATCTCTGGAGAAGTAAAAATTTCTGGTTTTAGAGCTTCAGTTAATTTCAAATAAGAAACAAACCGAGAAATTACATTCTTGAGAGGTAAGGTTTTGGAAACAGAGTTAAACAAGGAAAACACAGGGTTGATATGTACTGATTCATGTCTGATATTAAGTACTGCTTGAGGTTTTGAGGGGCTGTTTTTGCTGGGGTAGCCAAAAGGTTGTGTCAGGAATGGTCCTGTTGCTGTTGTTGCTGGTTTTGTTGTGACACTGTGCCTCAGTCTCTGTCTGCCTCTTATCCTGATTCATTTGCATGTTTTGATTGCTGTTGAGTAGATATAAAGCATTTTCCAAAGTATGTGATTAAAAAACATTCTTATTCACTGCATAGCAACAAAGGAAAGAGGACCCTGAAGAGTGGGCTATAGGCTGCAGAAAAGAATATGAGGAAAACAGCCTCCCCTGTGCTTCCAGTGCTCCCTTGCAGGATGATCAAAGGGAGGAAGAGAGGTGTGTTGAATTCAGGATGAGCAATGAGCAGAGCAACTGTCAGAAGGGAAATGGGGCTGAAGAGGAGCAGGAGCTGCAGTTACCGAGAGATCTGCAGCCCCTGCCGAGAGAAAACAGCGCTGAAAGCTGCTGACAAACTCTGTTCTTTTCAAAGGGAAGAAGTCAGCTTGCCATTGCTACTGTTTACTTTGCTATTTCAAATGTTTGAGACCTGTGCTAAGGCTGGTGAGGTTTTAAATACTTTAATATTTGTTTGTTTTTTTGTTATGAAGGTTTTTGTCTTTGTCCAGGAAAGCGAATCTTTTCTATAACCCTCTCCAAGAGAATGTGTAAGGTAAAATGCCACTTCCTCAGAAAGAAATTGCAGTTTTAAGATTGCCTTTGATACTTTTTGTAACAACAAAAGTTAGATATGATGACTTGTAGTACTTGGTAACCTTTTTATATAATAAAGTTTGGGCAATTAATTTGAAATGTCCCTTTAGGTCATTGCTGCTGCATGAATGAAGGTACTGGGTTGAAATTTATATTAATTTCTTGGCAGAAGAAGGCTGGAAGAGCATATCCAAATGTGGTGGTTATCACTGTGGGTCCCTTCCAACTCAGCTTGCTCTGTGGTTCTGTGATTTGACACCAAGTTAAACTTCCTCCAGCTCTTTTCTGTATATTAAAACAGTAGTCAAGTTTTTGTTCTTTGACCTCTGACTGATAAAAATCAATGTCATTTAAAAGGAAAATCAACAAACAAACCCTGAAACGAGGCTCTTTATATGCAACTCAAAATACAGAAACGTCTTGTGATTCAATGCTTGGGCTTCTTATCTTGATTTTCTCTTAGAGACTTGTTTGAATTTCAAACAGCTTTTTTATTCCCTGCACTTGACACACAGAAGTTAATCAGTGCTGCAGGGGCAGTTGAAAGCATGCAGAATTAGGGAAACACTGCTTAAACTCTTAGTAAGCCCCAGATTTTTTATACCTGCTTCCCACAGTTAAAAGACAGCAATCCAGTTCTTAAGAGTAAATTTTGGGTAGTTGTGTCACGTTGAGCACTGTGATGTGGAAAATTTAACTTGGCAGCTTTAGAGGGCAGCAAAGTTGGATGTGAGCAGTATAGTTTTGTCCTGAATCTGGCAATATAAAACTTGATTTGCAAAATCCCAACCCCTACACCTCTCTTACTTTTGGATATCCTCAGCTTCTCGCTCGTGTGCTTTGCCAAAATATTCTCAGTCACCTTTTCACTCTAATAATTTTTCACTGTTCAGAAACAATAAATAAAGAGAGGAAGAAAACCCAATGTCTTAGGAAAGACTGGATATCACTTTTGAAAACACTGAGAGCAGATCTTTGTTCAGTTGTGAATGCTAAAAAAATGTTCAAATGCATCACTAAGGAAGTTTCATTCTTCTGATCAAAGAAAAAAATTTTAAAGCCTTCCTAGAAAGTTTGGCTTTTAAAAAAATCCTTTATTAATGAGAAAAAAAGGAAAACAAACCAACAAACTGTACGGACTGAAAAAAGTTAACTGCCTGTTAATAATGTTTTTGATGTTTTGGACAATTTTTTAGGTTATCAGTTTTTGATAAGGTGGTCTCAGTTTCAGCAGAATGTGCTGTCCTTTCTTTGCTGTCTGGCACCGGTGAGGGTGCCAGTCCATAAACTCCTTTTCCAAATCTGACAGGGCTCAGTGAGCTTGGCTCTGTATAGAGCAGAAAAGTCAGGGTTTAGTGGAGAGTTTTGTGGAATTTCAATGGAATAAAATGAAGTTTTGCCAATATAAAAATCAGGTAGTGCAACATCTGTACTGCTTCCTAGGCTGAAGACAGAACCTAGTAAGTCAAACTTTACTTTCAAACAGGTTTCCTAAGTCCTGAACTGATGTATAAGTATTTTGGATTTTAATGTTGCTGTGAGAAGTGTAAAGCGGATTACTTCACTAAATACAGGAAGTCCAAGTTTCAAATGAGATTTTCAACTATCTCTGCAGATATCCTTATGTACCACTGTAGCATGGTTTATAAATAATAACCTTGCCTTTAAGTCATAAAAGTACAAAATAACATGCAGAAAAAATAATTATTTTTTAATTATTATTATTTTGGTGGTGAGGAGGTAGCAATTTATGTGTGGCAGGCTGGCCAAACTCATTAAAGGGATGGAGCACCTCCTTTGTGAGGAAAGGCTTAGAGAACTGGGATTGTTCAGCCTGAAGGGAGCCCCCAGGAAAGATGGAAAGAGACTCTTGACAAGGACCTGGAGTGAGAGGACAAGAGGAATGGCTTCACCCTGACAGAGAGCAGGTTTAGATTGGATACTGGGAAGAATTTCTTCCTGTGAGGTGGGTGAGGTCCTGGTACGGATTGTTGCCCAGAGAAGCTGTGCCTGCCCCTGGATGCCTGGAAGTGTCCAAAGCCAGGCTGGACAGGGCTCTGAGCAACCTGGAACAGTTGAAGGTGTCCCTGCCTGTGGCAAGGGGATGGACTAAGATGATTTTTAAGGACCCTTCCAGTCAGACCATTCTATGATACTATATATTATTTTCCTCAGAAAAAGTAACCCACAAAATAATTGCAAAGCTTCATGACATTGTTTACTGTATAAGTGATTTCAGATGTAGGTCCTACACCTGCAAATTTGTGCACTTAAACTGCAAAGATGTCCTGAGACAATTTTTTAAAATAACCTGTTGAATAGGATACAAAGTCAGATTTTTTTTTACTTCCCTGGCTTGATCTTCATGAGTATTAAAAGGTAAATTAGGATTTGGTCAAGAGACCCCCTCAAAGGCAGACACCTGGCCGTTCAGAGAGGGCACTGCTGTGGCCCCTGGGCAGATGCAGGGTCTGGCTTAGAGATTTGCTCAGTTTGTGTTAGCAGTGGCTTCTCTTGCAGAAACAAAACAAGGTCAGGACCTGGCAGGCAATTAAGTCTTGTCTGTATTAACTTTTGTAGTTGAACAGGTTTTTCTGTCACTGAAGGCAAGGACCAATGAATGTCCCACACTCCTTCCCCCTGTAATATCTGGGATACAGTAAAACCATGGTATGTAAAGCTTGGTTGTAACAGCTCATTTGAGGCCGTGCTGTGCACGGGGCTGGTGGAGTGAAACTCTGGATTTCATCTGATCCATTTCCTTTCTGTGCTGGATTAAACTGTCCCTGTGATTAGGCTGCTCTTAATGGAACTGTTTTCCTTGAGCATAGCTGGAAGTGGGACAGTGCTGGTTTGAGTTTTAAAGCATGGATCTAAAATATGTTTGAAGGGAAGCAGTGGATTAAGGGACAGGAGCAGAGGAGCCACTTGCGCAAAGTTGTTGACAAATTGTGGAATACAAACAAAGACTCCAAGTTCTGGGCCAGTGCTCTTTTATAAGCATTGATCTGGCAAGCTGTTCAATGCATAAATTCTTTTATATTGGTTTATCTCACAGTAAGTGGGCTTATGCCAGTAGTGGCAAAGCTAGTTAGTTCATTAAGGTTCCCACGTGTCAAAAGTTGTGTTCTTTTATTTTAGGTATGTGTCTAAAGATGCAGAATTTATCATTTTGAGAAAACTGTGTGCTGAAGAGAGTCTTACACTTGCTGGCATTATTGTTATGCTCACCTATTGGGGGAATCTTGTTGATAAGTAAAATTAATATTCTTCATTTTTAATGGAGGTGAGGGTGAAAATCCTGCTTCCTTTATGCAACCTGAGAAGTGGAGCAATAGAAGCCACCACCCAAAGCGCTTATGCTGGGCAAAGCTGCATAAAAACTGAGCTGTGTTACCCAAGAAACTTCTTAGAAAGAAATTCAGCATCATCAGGGCAAGGTGTACAGGTCTGAATTAGTACAGAGAACACAATGGAAAAACATAAGTCATAGACAAGAAAATCTGCTGACTCAAAAGCAATAAAATGAGTGTGCCACTGAGCACTCTTCTCTGAAAACTGCTATCAGAGAAACTCCTGCTGTTTGATATGTCCTTGGTTCAGGAAAAAAAGAATTTGCAAGTTCTTGGACTCATTGGACTTAACGATCTTAGAAGTATTTTCCAACCTGAATGATTCTGTGATTATATAAAACTATTTCCAAATGACTAACGAAAAAAATAGCTGACATCATCTCAAACTTTTCTTTATGGCAGGAACAGCCCTTAAGTCTCCAGAACTGACATAATTGCTTCTGACTAACAGTAATCTGGTATCGTGGGATGGATCTGACTTCCAAAGTGTAAATTTGTGACAGGTATTTGTGTGGATCCATAGTGCAAGAAGCAATCACAGAAAAGAAAAGAGACCAGAGAGAATTGATACTATTTCTAATACAAGAACTGGAAGCCTTGGGGATAGAAGCAATAATAAAAATGCCATCTGGAGAAAGAAGCTGGGTGCATCAGTAGGAGTCAAAGCAAAGAGATTTCCTAGTGACACTTTGAGTGATGATTTGCAGATGAAAGTGAAACATTTTATAGGCAGCAATTAAAAACTGTTCAGGCAAGTTAGGGAAATGAGTGGCAAATAAAGCCACTCTCAAACAGTAGGGTGGGGTCACTGAGTTGGTAAAAATACATTTGCTGTGGTTGTGATCTATTTTTCCATAAAATACAGCTGAGGGGAGTTTTGGATTGCTTTGTGTTTGAGCCTCAGCAGAGGCTTGACTTCAGAAATGACCTCAAGATCAGTTACTCAGCTGTGGAAGCACAGGTATGAGAAAGCAGCTCAGAAGATGACAAAGTAGGACAGAAATTTTTGACCTCTTTGGGGATGACTCCTCTTAGTGTTTAAAATTTCAGATATTTTCATTTTAATTTATCTGAGGAAGAAGTACATGGTAAGTACTATGCTGAGGCATCTGGAGAGCAGCTGGCACATTTTGCTGTAGGAATTAATAGGGCTGTGCTTTCATGGGTGCTAACAGATTTGGGAGCAAGAGGGTCACCTTGATGCCTCACCCAAATTAACTCTTTGCAGATATTGCCTTAGGCAGAAGATCAAGGAACTATTTCAAGGAATGACTGCTGAAAAAGGCATTGCTTTTTCTTTCCTTCTCATAATTTGCAAAACCTTCTGAATAAGATGCAAAACCTGCTGAATCACACACCTGATGAATGTATTGCTCCTGGAACAGACTGCAGATCAGCCAAAAGCTTTCACAGACCATTTGGGCTCTTGCAATCATCTGAAAGCGTAGCATCCCCTCAAAGTGGCAAGATTGAGGTTTTCTGATCTCATCAGGCAAGTTTGGAATTTAGAAATGAGGTAGTGCACAGGTGGTTATATTCATTCAGAAATTGTATAATGGCTTTGAAATTACTGAAACTGGGGGTGCTGGCAGAGTCATGGCTGGTTTGCAAAATTTATGATTTGGTGGCATGTAAGCAGGAAGTGGGAAATGGTGCAGGAAATGTGATGTTGGCAAGACAGATAAAAGAGAGAGAGCCCATCTCAACAGTGTCTTATGGAGGTGTCACTGCAGTGTGTGGCTGAGGAGCTGAGGGTTTTTTTCTGCCAGAGAACTGGGAGTTTTGATAGTCCACTGAGACAGTTGTGATGTGTTTCATAAAATCACACAGTGCTTGTGAAGTCAGGCACCAAAGGGCACTGCAAATATGAAGAACTTGGCTGAATGACTTTTATAGATGTAGAAACAGGAGTAAACAATTTATGGATCAAAGGAGAATTTGGAATTCTAAGTATTTTGCTAAGTCTTTGAGACTGCAAACTTTTGAGGTTTCAGAAAAGACACCCTATCTCTGTGCCACAGGTATGGGTAGAAAGGATTATTATGGACTTCTACCTTCAACTCTCTTATTTTATAGATTCAAGGAAATGAGGGCACTGTGTTCACTGCTTTTGAGGAATTTAAAACAGGAGTGGATGAGAACATGAATTATACTCCAGAAATTATTTTATTTCAATATAAAGCAAATTCCTACATTATGAAGAACTTTTGGGGTGATGTGGATTATGTAGAAGATCAAACACAAGGTTGGAAAAGCTTGTTCCAGCCTGTTCAGTAACATGAACATCTCTTGGATGGAATTTTACAGGAGAGCTTATGAAGTCCAGAGATTGACTGGATGTGAATGAGACATAATGAATCAAGGAGAATTCAGTCCCAATTGCCCTTTGTGCCTCCTTTTTCTATGTAGCTGAAATATGTATTAAAATAGTCTATCCTTGTAGTGACAAGTGCATAGACTAAGAAGACCAAGTTCATGTCCAGATCAAGAATAAAGATTTCCAACAAGCTGAGGTGAAAGAAAGCACTTTTTTTTCAGTATTCACTTTTTATCTATTAGCTCAGTTTAGCAGAGATCTGTTTTGTAGGGTGGACCTTAAATACCTTCTCTGAGTTCTCAGTCCTTCTCCATATAAAATGGGACTGAATTATTGTGAACACAATGAGGTGTGAGTTATTTAATCTAGTTGAAGAGGGAGGGGGATTTTCCTGTGCATTGTCAATACTGGTAGCTCTTTCCACATGGTTTGGTCTTAGTCTGAGGATGAGGGATTTTCTTTATGGAGGCTACTGTTCCCACCTTAAAATGGCACCTGGGTGTCCAGATGAAATTCTGTGTGTCTGAATTTCTGATTCATATCAGCCCTTAATGTGGCAGCAGTTGCTTTCAAATGGGTCTTGCCTAAAGGGGATTACAGGGAGTGCTGTGAAGTCCCGTTTTACTTCCTCCACCTTGGCTACAGTGGGCTGAGAGGAAGTTGGATATTTGTGCTATCCCTTGCAGATAGAGAACAGAGCACTTGCTGGTCAGCTGTTTTCTGGTTACTGTGTTGCCAGAGTAAGTCAGCAGAATATCTGATTAAAATGCCACTGAAAGTCTGCTCCACAGCTATGACAGGATCTCTTCAAAGTTAATTGTCAGGAACTTAGCAGAACTTTGGTGAGATAAGTGCTGTGATACTTTTTTCTAATTTCAGGATGACAAGTTAGAGACAAGCTTTTCTGTTGTGTAAACACAGAGCTTTAAGCACAAACAAATAGTTATTTTTGGTGCTCTCTTCCTATGACAAAAATTAAACTTGAAAGATAAAAATAAACAAAACCATGTTCTAAAACCTTTTCAGATTAAAGGTTAGAAAATAGAAAGAACAAAGACTCAAGCTTACTTCCAACTCACATAATTGCCATCCAGCCAGATGAACAGCACATTGTGTGGTACAGGAATAATTTGTAGTCCTTTTAAGTAACCAGAGTAGCAAGCAGCATATACATGCAATGGAATAAATCTTTGTCTCTGCTTCAGCTTTTCTAAGAAATATGATAATATTTAGATGTAACCAATATCTGTTTCTATCTTAATGGATCTCAAGAGAGCAGTTAACTTCTGATGTCTTATTTAGGGTGCTGTACTGATGGAAGAATTTATACATGAGTGAACTGTGGTGTCAGAGATGATTGTGTCTTTTGCCTTACTGAATAGTTTTTCAAACCACCAAGGCTGTGGGTGTATACTTACTCTGCAAGCTGTTTTTTATCAGTGGCTTCACATTACTGCTCCCCATCAAAACAGTTTATGTGAGTGTTTCTCAGCTCTCTCTAAGCAATATGAGCTCATATACTTAAGCAATTTAGTAGATGATTTGTGCTAACAGGGTTGACTGTTGCTTAGAGACCCTCAGGCTCGGAAAGGTTGTAATGTGAAATGAATGACCCAGATTAATGTTTACTTTTGCCCTTGCCTGTGTTTGGGTCAATTGAGTTCTTTTATTGAATGTTGTAATCGATAGGTCTTGTAACTCCAAGGAGTATCAGGTTGTAGGCACCCAGTTTGTGGTGATTGGGAATGGGGCTGGGGCTGAGCCTCATCCCCCGTGGCTCCAGCTGTGCAGGACAGGTGAATGATATTGGAGGTAATGAGCCATGGAGTGCCCAAGTGCACTGACCAACCACCAAAGGGAACAGAGGGCTCACAGGTGCAGTGCATGAACATAAGGGGTATAAAAGGTTGGGCTGAAGGACAAGAAGAGTGGCTGCTTGCAGTCTTCTGAAGTGATGTGGTGTTGCTCTGTATGGATTGAAGCCTTCTTAAATTATATCATGGTGATACTTGGTGTACTGTGGCTATCTCAAGTGTGACATATGCTGCAATGTCAGGTATGCTGTTTTATTTCCATTTGTCAAAGCAGAAAATAGCGGAGAATTCTGCTCCAGGGAGGTGCTTGGGGCAAGGCTGGCAGCTGGGATTTCCAGTCAGGGAGGAAGCTTGGGAAGAGCATGTCTGTTTTAGGAGGAGGCTGGACTTTCTTCCACTCATGCTGAAGCGTCTCAATGTCCTCTTAAACGGAAGTGTTAATCAAAATATAGCAGACTAATTGTTTATGTGAGCGGATAAGATTATCCCAGACAATGTGGTGTTGTTTGACTTGGAGAAGGAGCTGTGTAACTGTATGCAAAGCTGCACCGCAGCGATATAGACGATTGGCTTTTTGATTAGGTCATAAAATCTGGGGAGGTGATAAAAATTGAGCTGATTTTTGGGTGGGGTACTCTGCTATCTTTCCAGATCAGCTTATAGCTGTGGAGTATTATTTACTATGCACAAGTGAATAGGGAATAGTAGCTGAGGCAGTGGGTAGTTTTTTAATCTTAATGTGCCAGGCAGCAGGTTAAGCTCTTGTGATAATGTGTCTGAGAGCTTTGTGGAGTGATAAGGAAAAGGTTAGAATAGTTTTACTGTGCTAAATATTATTGCACCACATTAGATTAGAACTTCTAAAATGGGGGTTGTTTGTACCAATTAGTTTAACTTGAAACTATATGTGAGCTTTGGTATGCTTGTTTTTGTGTCCAGGTTCCCTTTGCAGGGAGAGTGTGCAGTAGCAGTTGCTCCTATGAAGACTCTAAGGGAACAGATGTGTCATGAAAATAAACCTCAGGATCTCAGGCTTGCCTGTTACTGTATTTATGACCTTGCACTGACACAAAGAGATGGAATACACAAAGCACCCTGAAAAGCAGAATGCCTTCTTCCTGAGAAGGGCTGCTAACGTGTATCCCATATACCTTGTCTGCTCTGGCCAGAGAGAGCTGACATCTCTAAAAAGGGAAACAGGTGGCTTTCCATTACATTTCTGCATGGTCCCCACTATCCTAGTTGAGAGCTAGTCATGCAGGAGGAAGGAATGATGAACTAAGGATACTTAGTTCATCACCCATCACATTCTGACCTTTCTCCAGTTCCTTGTGGGGGCTGCATGGTCCTCTTCAAATCCGGTAACTTGTGTTTCCTCCTGTCAGCCCTCATTGTTTCTGTGCCATCCTGGTGCCAGCCTTTCCCACACCTGGGATTCTGCCCTTCCCCACCCCCCTGTTGTTTGAGGGCATCAAGAACTTCTTGCAGGACAAGCTAAAGCCCCGTGTGCTCAGCCAGGGCTCTGCTCTGTGTGCAGAGGAGCTGATCCCAAGGCTGTCCCTCTGCCATGCCTCCTGCCCAGCCTGCCAAGCAGCTGCTTGCCCGGTGCTCTGACAGGTCCTGCCGGTGAGTGCAGAAGGGGAAATGTTGGTTTTTTTTTTTTCCCCATGCATACAATGAAAGGAAGCATTGTAATAAATGGAGTGAGGTAAAAAGGCTTTCCCGGCACATTACCTTCTAACACTTCTTCATCCTGTTTCTCTGCTCCAGGTCCCACTCTGCTGTGGGGAGCAGGACTGAATTCCCCACAGCTGGCTCCTGCCAGCCTCCCAAGGTCTGGCTTCCTCAGGCAGGGAAAGCCCTGCTTTGTCTTGTCAAGGGGGATGAAGGATGTTTCTCCCTTGGAGTTGGGCAAAGCAGGGTCTCTTGCACCTCGGCACACTGGAGCTGGTGTAAGGAAGTGCTATTTCATTGCTAATGTAGCAAAAGGAATAACAAAGTCTCCAGAAATTATGTAAAAGACAAGAGGGGTGGGTGGGAGGGTGGAGAGAGGAAACACTTGGAGATGTCTGTGGTGCTTCCTGTTTGCTTCTGAAAATTATGAGTCAGATCCCCCAGAAACAAAAGAGAGGGGTTTGAAAAATGGTGAGATTTAAAAAAAAAGTAATCATGTGTGCATCTGTTCTCTTGGTCTTCTGGTTTTTGAGCTCTCAGAGCTGGAGGCCATTTTTCACTTTTTTTTGGGGCAGTGGTGACAGCAAGGAGCACACACTCTTTTCCTTTCCAGTGAAAGTAGAGGGATTTTAATAGCTCTCAATGCAGCATCAGGAAGGGGACTAATAGAAAAGATACCAAAGAATCGCATGGTTTGGAATAAAATTTGTGATAACATCACAGTTCTTTTAGAGTTGATTGCTTTGGCTTGAAGAGCTTTTGCAACAGGGGTTAGGTGTAACCCTGGAGCTGGTTTGCCTTTTGCTTCCTGAGGTATATACTTTGGCACAGGAGGGAGAAGGTGCGTTGTGTGTGCCCAGATTGTGTTTGATACTGATCCAGAAGGAGGAACCATGCTCCTTTTTCTCCGGTCAAACACAGTCTGCATCTTTAAAAGCCATGGATTCTGTGGGATTTTTTGCATGAGGGCTGATAAATGTATGTGTGTACAGCGGGATTGCGCTTCAAAAGGAAAAGTGAAGTGGATATCATTGTTCCACTTATCGTATCACCAAGTGCAGGCTTTTCTAGAAAACCTGATTTCTTTGTTTCTCTGCCAGTTAATTCTCAGTAAATATATGTAAGTGATAAAAGACTGCAGTTTTCCCAGTAGAAAGTGATTATTTGCAGGTGTTTTTCCTCTGTTAAGGTGTCAGGATAAGCTGTGTGAGGAGACCTGGAAGCATTTCCTTCAGCTGAAAAGAATGCTGCTGAACTGGAGGCCCTGAAGGTAGAAGGCCAAACTCATTTCTTTGTAGCAGAGCTTGTTGTTAAGACACACCTTAGAAGGTGATCTGACAAGTGACAACACAGCCAGAGAGTCAGAGCTTCTTGGTGCTCAGCAGAGTCATTACTGAGAGCTCAGGTGGACCAAAAAAATCTGTATTAACAAATAAACACCTGCTCTTGTGTGCTCTGGGTGCTGCATGCAATAGCCTGTGCTGCTGTAAGTGTTTCCTGGAGTGATTTTTGCCACTTATGCTGTCCCCAGAACCTGTGCAGGGATGGGCCTGGAGGGGTCCTGGAAGCTCCTCCTGGAGTGTGCAGGGACCCTGGTTAGAATGCTGAGCTCTGCTGAGCAGATGTGGGGTTTTCTGTGCCTCAGAGCCTGGGAGAGTCCTTGGGTATGTGAGGTTGGCTGTTGTGAGTGTAGCCTCCTGGTGGGAGATGCCAGCCTGCCTGGTGGTTGGTTTGAGAAAGGTCTGAAACCATTTTGAAATGTGAATCTGCTTTTTATACCATTTCCCTGCTTTAAAATGATGGTTATGGAAAGTTCCCACAAGCAGAACAGGCTCACACCTGTCTGCTTGCACAGAAGTGACTGTTTTGCCACCCTGCTTGTGGCTGCTGTTTTGTGACTCTTGCTTCCCAGCTCATTCCGCTGTGGCCGGAGCATTCCCAAGCATTTCCTCTTCTGCTTTCTGCTCTGTGCTGCTACGTGGGACTCAAGTGAGTGTGTACAGGTTGGGGGTAGGTGTGGCAAAGGGCTCCCAGCAACTGGGAAAGCAGCTCTGAGACAATCTGGAACAGCTCCCAAAATGATCTCTCCCCGTAGGAAACTGGCTCTTCTCGGTTTTAAAACAAGTAAATAAAGTCACTGTGATTTCTCAGCTTGTTTTTGTTTGGAAGGTTTTTTTTTTAACTTGCTGCTGAAGAAAGAGAAGTAGCAAAGAGAACGTGCAAAAGTACCTGGTTCAGCTGCAAAAATTTGTAAACATTTATTGTTGCAAAGTGGAAATAAAAATCACTCAATCCTTTGTTGAGAGAACTGGAGCATGTGTTGATGTGGAGGTTTCTCCTGTGCGCAATTCTCATTGCCACTGGTGAGAGCTGGACACATCAAAGGGTGAGCAGACCTTGTTCAGGGATTTCCTGCCAGCCAAGGTCGTTGTCCTCAGGGGCAGAAGTAAAGGCTGAAACCAGTAGCAGGATTTTGGGAGCTGGATTGCTGGGTGGTGGTGATGCTGTTCAACCTGAGAGCTGTCTCCTTTTATCTGAAGGCAAAAACAGGCAGGGCTATAATTCCAAAGCAAGGGGGGTGGTCAGGAAAGGTTCATGTTCCCAATGTAAAGCCCAGGTTTGCACCCAGTGCCAGGATATTGCACATCCCATGGAAAGGGGCTGTGACTAGGGGAGCTCAGGGTGTGGGGTGTGTGTGATTGGACAGTTTCTGGGGCTGCTGAAGGAAGGTGCACTAAAGGGAGGATATAAAAAACACTGGGTCAGGCGCTGAGTTGCTACAGAAAAGGGCTGTTTGACTATTTTAGTGGAATTGCATGTGTTCGCACTAGCCCTGTCCCCATTGTTGGCCTCTGAAATGAAGTGAGCCCTTTCTTTGGTACCCTGGCACGTAACAGTGTTTGTAACATGGATGGTTTTGTTACCTCTATTGTCTGAAAATTTGGGTTTTTTTTTACTTCACCAGAAAAATAAGGCATGTAAAATTTGCCTCTCCTGTGTAAAATAAGCACTGCAGAATGCGTGAAATGTCAGCACTTTGCTTGAGCAATGTTTTCCACTCACATTTTTACGTAGTGTGACATGGGTTGGTCTGCTGGATCATTGCTGTTTGTGTTACAAAATGGAGAAAGCACTTGGATCATTTTCCAGGAGTTACATTCCAACGTGTGTTTGCAGGATTGATAATTTCTTCATGTGTATGTGCATATATATTTCTTCATGTATGTGTACATATATATTTTTGTATGCATGCGTGTGCCTATATATTCATGTTGTCATTCCAGATGCTGAGGTTCATTATAGGCCTTACAGTAGAGGCTGGTTTGTCTGCTTAAACAACAATATTTTTACATTGTGCTATTTCAGCAAAGTTTTCTCATTTTCTTCCTTTGCTTATGCTTCCTTTCAGTAAGTGTTGCCATTTTGATGAGTAGGTGTGACTGCCTTCATTATGGGGATGAAGTCACTTTTTGATCACTGGACAGATATTGACATTTCTCAACAGTGTTTTTCTGGGTAAATCTCTCAATTTTCATTAAGTGCTGTTAACTGAGCAATCCAGCCTTTCTCACTCCTTTTATTAGCAAGTAGTTCTTCAAAGTTGTCCTTTCAAGTGGCCATTCACAAAAATGTGGAAAGCTGAGAAAAACCCTCAAATTCTTCTGTTGTAAACTAAACATGGAATTTGTTTTGATTTGGATTATTTTCCCCCTGCTGCTGGCTTAGCTTTGTTGTCTGCAGCTGAATAGGTAACTCTGCAGTGAGTTCTGCTTGGTTTTGGGAGCAGTGATGCTTTTACTAGGATTTCTTTTCTGAAGTCACTGTGTACCATGAAAATTTAATCTGCGTAGTCTGATAGGGATTGGTTAGTGAGCTAGATGCCTAAAATTCACATAAATATGCAGGGCTGCCTCTGACACCCTCGTTTTTAGTTTATAGTGGTCTCAGTGTCAGTGTTCCTAATGTGTGTTAGGTTGATATACCTAGTAATTCTACTTTATCTGTGCTTTCTTACATTGAGACAGCTGACTTGCAGACCTGTTACAGGTGGTTGTAAAGTGTGAGCAAGCAGAGTTAATATGTGTAATCTTAATTTACATCTAAATTTGGGCCAAATCCTGGGCTTGTTACAATGTTTGCGTTCCATGTGTAGTTAGCGGGATTAATTGGAAATGCTGCAGAGGTTTGATTGCAATTAAATCTTCGATGAATGACCCTCAGTGTGAGGTGCTGACACTGCTGCTTCTTTAAACTTTATCCCTCAGTGCACTTCTGTGATGATGGGGATGAAATCCTGGCCTCAGACACACATCGGTGGAAATTTTGTTCATTCAAAGACAGCTGAGGTTTCAGCTAAAAGGAAAATGTTAGTAATGGAAAAATTGTTCAGTCCTCCAGGTGAAGTGCATTATTAATGGGTCTGTGTTCTGCAAGCCACTAAAGAAAGCCTTCAGAAAGCTTTCCCTATACTCATTTTATAATTTCAATTTCTTTTTAGCTTTATTACAAATTTCACCCAAAAGAGGGTTTGCCTGTGGAAGGGTTTTCCAATTAAATGCCTTTAGGCTGTTGTAACATTCTTGTATGATAGACTCTTACTTTTCATATTTAAAAAAATAGAAAAGAAACAAAGGAAGAAATCAACCATTTCCTTGGGTTTGTGGGAATGTAATTTGTTTATCAAAGGCACTGAGACAGACTGAAGCCAAAACCTGCCTGGTAGCAGAGTGCCAGTGTTGTAGAGAAATAAAGCAGGATTGGGTGTGCCTGGGGAGGGAGCTGGGTGGGATGGGGGGGGGTGGGGGGCACACCTCCTCCCATTGCCAATTCCCTATGGAATCACAGAATATCCTGAGCTGCAAGGACCCACAAGGAGTTCAACTCCTGGCCTTGCACAATGCAAGGAGAACCTTCCTAAGAATCACACCCTGTGCCTGAGGGCATTGTCCAAACACTTCTTGAGCTCTCTCAGCCTTGTGCTTGTGACTAATTCCCAGTCCCCTTTTGACAGAAGAAAATAGGTGTGCTTGGCACCACTGAGAAGGGCTCGATGTATGTTGTATTGATGTGAGGATCTTGAAATACTGTACAAATGTTCATTTGCTTGGCAAAAATTACTATGTCCAAGCAAAGCTCTGTACCATTTTCTTGGTGCATTAATGGTTTACCTATTAGGCCAAGGAAATTGCAAAACTGAGACTAAAATCCAAGAGCCATGCTTTCTCCCTTCCTCTGTAACCTCCAAATAACATTTTATTCTTTTGTCATAATTTATTTTAGCTGTGTTCTTATAATTTAATTGAAAGTGCACAATGTCTTAAATGTAAATATAGCTATAAAAAGGGATAAACAAGTTCTACTGAACAGAAGCTTTTGCAATCTAAAAGCATGATTGGATAAAACACAATACAATAGAATAACAAAATGACATTCAGGATTTATAGCTGGGTTATGTAATTGAGCAGAAAAACTGCTTTTACTCCCTCCCCCTCTGCTTGACATGCAAGCCTGCAGGTACAGTTACAAGAATATATGAATGCACTATCAGATAAGGGAAAAACTTTAGGGCTAATTATTTGTGCAATTATTAGTGCAAATGTGTAGCTGCCTGCTTGTATGGTGGTGTTTTTGTTTCCCAGTGTGTGCTTGGGATTGTGCTTTCTGCCCTTGTGTCTCTACACCATTTGCTAATACAATTCAAAGTGACCCATGCAAGCATTTTTGGGATGGTGGGAATGGCTGAGTGTTCCTGCTCTGTGTAGCTTGCATAAAATGCATCCACATCTTGGTTTCACGCTGAAGATTGTTCATGGTGAAATTTGTCTGCTGTTTTAGACACCTTGAGGAGTATGGAATGTTTTAGGTACATCGTAAGGGTATTTATTAAAGAGCTCCTTTCAACCCATTTTATGCTTTGTGTTTGTGGCAATTAAAATTTGTTCAGGAAGGAAAGTATAACGTTTCTAAGGTTTGAGGCAGGCAGGAGCCAGACTTTCTTGCTGCTGTACCTCACTGGTATGAAGTGAAGTTCTTTAAATATTGTGTCCTGCTGTCCTCCCATTAGTCAAAAGGGCTTTTTAGCATGGAATCTTCCTAAATTGTGCCGAGATTAAATAACCCTTCTCTAAGTTCAAGGAAGAGCCTTTTTATTTTCTGCTTGAACTGGGATTCTGCTCGAGCTTAGGGTTTGCTTGATGTGAAAAGGTGATGGTGAAAAATTTGGTGTTGGAAAGAGACAGGAAAATGGACACATTTCATATAGGGTAGCTAATCACAGAGCTGTAAATCATTTGAAGCAGGGCTGGTAGTCAGAAAGGAGTATGAACTCACATTTTGGGAAGGGTGAGGTAGGATGACTGTAGATTTTTGGCAGGAGACCACTTGAAGCACACAAGAAGTGGGCTGACCTAGATGCCTGATAAGAGGCTCAGTGAAATGAAAAGTGGGTGGATTTGGAGAAGAACTGGGTGGATCTGATTGTTTTGGCACTTAGGTATTTATGTTTGATTTCCAGGGCAGCAAAATTTTAATCACCTATTGTTCGTTATTGGTTGGTTTCTTGGTGGTATGACTGGCACCTCTCTTCCCAAGTGGTTGCTGGGATGTGTGGAGCACGGGAGAGGCTTTGTGCTTTAGTTTGGGAGGAAAGAAGTGTCCTGGGTGGCAGGTGCTCTGGAGGAACATTTCTGTGGAGGAGGTTGTATGAAGGGATAGCTGAGGAGCAAAGGAGGGAGGTTTTGTGGGCCGCTCCTTTGTTCATGAGAGGATGTTGAGGTTATGTGGTTTTGGGATGGAACCTCAGCATTCTTTGTGAATAAATATGTTGCTGGGCTCCACTGGCAGTTAAAATGTCCAGCTTCTCTTGCTGATGCCCGTCACCAACTTTGCCCCTCTTCCTGCTGCTGCCCAGGCCTTGTGCTGCTCAGAAAGGTTGTGAAATTATGATACCATTAAGAGTAAAAGGTGAGTGTCTTAGATTGAAGACATCGCCTCTAGCTTAGTTTATTCAGCTTTTTGAGGAGTGAAATACTCAATAGATGTATAAATAGTACCAAATGTGTAACAGGCGTCAGCAGCTGGGTCTTGTATTTTTAAACAAGTTGCACACACACGTGCAGTTTCACGTATGGGAGAGTCTGTGTACTCATGTGTTTATTCAGGAATTGTTGTGCTTAATAATATTGGCTATGATTACTGGATGGAAGTCTCTGTTGGTAGGAAAAGACAAAATAGATTTCAGGATGGTATTTTTGAAACTTGAGGCATGAAGCTAAGATAAATGCTATTATGTGGCTGCTTTCTTTGACAATCTAAAAAGCACTTTATGTTATGAAAGAGACCTAAAATTCATGAAGCGCACCATAATTCTTTTCCTGTTGTTTTCTTACCTTGGTGTTTGTTCTTTGAGAATGCAACTGTATCTCAGTAGTAAATCTAAGACAACTCATCCTGAGGAAGAGTCCTTCTAGGATTACAGCTGTACAACTATTCCTTGACTCTTGCACTACATCTGCAAGTTCCTAGAAACCTTTGGTGTATTTGCCTTTAGCCTGTGTTAGGTAATCAGGGGAGCTTATAGGACACAAAGACTTAACGGACTATGTATGATTCCTATCTATGCACCCAGGTACTATTAGACTTTTCTGCCAACATACTTTGCTTATCAGTTATCCTGCTGTTGCTCAGATCTGCTCCTCTCACCCCAGTGTCCTTCTTCCCATTTCAGCAGGGAAGAGACAGCTTCAACTCCACCAGATGATGGGGGGAGAATGAAAGGAGAGGAAGAGAGGTGCAGAACTCTCTAGGTTCATGCTTTGATCACTTGACATGAGGCAGAACTTTCTTCCTGTGCAGTGACTGAGCACTGAACAGATTGTCCAGAAAGGGTGTGGAGTATCCTCACTGGAGTTATTCCAGAGCTGTCTGGGCAAAATCCTGGGGCTCTGGGAGGGCCCAGCTGCCCCACTGTAGCTCCTTCCACCCTGACCCATCCTGGGTGATTCTGTGATGATATTGGGGAGTTGAAACTGCCTTGACTCACCCCTGCCTCTGTGGAGAAGCACACTTTGTCTCCTAGGCATTGCTTTAGGTAGCTCCAATTCTTGTTTGATGAGCCTTTGTACACTGGAGCTGTGTACACTGCTGTACACTGTGAGGCCTTAATAGCTTAAACACCTGCTGGTCTGTAAAGTTGGCTGCTTATGGCACTATGATGAGGAACTGCCCTTGCTTGCCCTGCAGTGAGTGGAAAAACTTCCACTGGCTTAGGTGGGAGAAAGATTGGGCATCTGTGACAAGCAATCTCATAGACGTTGTTGCTTTCAGCCCCTAATTCTGCAATTACTGAATACAAAGGGCCATGCGTAAAGTCCAGGGGTGTAATTGCTGTTCTGACTTTCCTGGTGATTTATCTTGGGCACTACCAATGAACTGTACAGCTTAATTACAGCAGTTACTTGGAAGGATTGTGCAAACCCCAGGTATTTATTGTGTTCAGGGGAGAACTAGCTCAGCTAGAGATCATGTCATACATGGGCAGGGATCACCTTTGTCATTTATGTGCTGCCAATGTATGGAAAACTGAAATGCAATTGTGTTGTATGTATCAGGTGCTGAATGACAGCAAGAGAGCACAAAGCACAAAGCTGTGGTCCAGCTGAGGAATTAAACCCCTTGATGTTAAAGCTTCTCTGATAGTACCATGGTTAAGTGGCTTGAATACTGTCACCATAATTTGGATCAGTGTTTACATAGCTTGCACTTTTTATGGTATAATAGAATAAATATAATACTGCTTGTATCTGAAAAGCCTGGTCTGGTGCACTTTGGCCTCTTATTCAAACGTACAAGCAAGTGATCTTAAAACCTGCTGTGGTGTGGTCTGACAGTCACTGCAGGTGCCCAGGACCTTTTGCAGCCAAGCCTGTTGTTTGGTTTCACACATCTCAAATGGATTTGTTAGCAGGTTACAAAGGTCTTGAATTACTGCTTGTTTAACGCAGCCACCAGTAACAAACCAGCAGCTGCTTTTGGCTCGCTATAAAAGTGGGATTTGAATATTTTGAATTATGTGTCAGAGGAAGTGGTCTGTGTTTGAAGAACCTCTTGTGTTCCCCTCCACAGGGCAGGCTGAAGTCTTGCATCATGTGCAGTGTGCAGCTCTGCTCTCCCTTCGGTACTGTAACAAGCACCTCCAGAGTAAACAAGGAGCTGTTAGACTCCCTGGAGGTCATGCAGCTGGAATACAGGATGAATGGCGTTATGTGGAAATGCTGGGGATTAAATTGTTAATTTAATAACTGCTAAATAAACAAAGGAATACTTTCCTCAGATTTTTGTCCTTGTGTTATAAGAAACAAAGGTGTGAGAAGCTGAGGTGCTGAGCAAGGGCTCAGGAGATGATGTTCCTGCTCTGTCATGCCACTGCCCTGCCTCATGCCAATCAACCTTTCTGTGCTCTGATTTTGTGTCCGTAGGGTGGAAGTGGTACCAGCTCCTTTTTCCTTTGTCTTCTCTGATGTCTTTGGTTCCTAAATGCTGCCAAACTCATTTATGGTCCTTATCTTTGTGCTTTTAGAGAGTGCCCAACAGCAAGTGATTAGTATTAATTGTTGAATGTCTGTTCTCTGCCAGGCCAGTGTGTTTGAGCACTGCAGCTGGCTGGCTCAGAGAGAGTGCAGGATCTCATTTCTTTTTGCTCAGCACCAACACCTTGTTCTCTATCTGGCTTTTGCTGCAGTGGCATGCCACAGTCAAAGTTTTGCATTTCACCCACAGGTGTGGTTGTCGTGAGGGTGCACAAGTTATCACCAAGGAACACAGGAGGTTCCTTGTGAGTTATGGTTGGCTTTTCAATATACCTCCACCCATAAAGTCAAACCTTATGGGTTCCTCCTTAAAAACCTGTGAGGGATTTTGTTGTGAGTGAGAAGTACCCCTTGGCATTAAAATCCTTTGTCAAAGCTTCTGTTAAGGTAGTCCTTTCCAGTCAGCTGTCTGTGGCTCCAGGTTTTAGGTGCTGTTTATGTTTATAGGAAGCTTTGGCCTATTAGAACGTGGACAGAATGCAGGATGTTTCCAAACCTCACTCTGTTCTTGTTAAGCCTGGCCTAACCTAGACTGTGAAGAACACAACTCCCTAGGGCCCCCTGCTCTCTCCTTTTGTTTCATCAATTCTCCTTCCTCACTGATGCCTCATGTTTGCTTCAAAGTCTGTTATGAGATTGGAACTGCTGACTTCCAAAATTCTTTTGCTTCTGGGAGCTGCAGCCACAGTGGAGACTTTGCCATCTTGCTAGAGGTAGAAAACTCATGGATGTGCTCAGGGATCTGCCTCACTGCACTTGTGGCTGGAGGCAAAGCCTTCACCAACTTGAGTGAAAGCTGAATGCATCTGTTGTGTAACTTGGCTGAAGCCAATTTGTGCTTTTTCTGCCAATTTCCAACAAAAATGCTGCTGGGAATGTTGCTGTGAAGTGGCAGGGCAGTAGTATGTCCTTAAACATGATTTTCCTGAATAATTGTTTGAAATGGGCAAATTATTTACAGGATGCTTCCTGAAAGGAAGCTGAATTTATGTCTAGGAAGTTCTGAGATAAGTTTTACAATTTGTATTTTAAATTGCATTATTTATTTAACTTCTAAAATATTACAAGAAATATATTAGATTTGTCATCTAGATTTTCTGCTGTGGGTTAAAGAAATGTTTATTCATTTCAGCATGGGAAAATATGGTCTTGGGAGTTTTGATCAGAGCTGAGCCTTAATTCCACATGCCTCCTCAGAGGAAAAAGATGGGAAATGGTGAAGAAGAAAATCTAACAGCTGAAGAGAAACAAACTGTGTCTGAGGGTTAATAGCTCAGATGAAGGAAAACATAAATTTTCCACAGAACATCAATGTATTTGGTGTGACAAAAGGGATTTTAACTGGATTTAAATGAAGTGGGATCTGAAACACAGACCATAATTTAGTGCTGTAGAAGAAATTCCTCTCTGGAAGGAAAATGCAGTCTTTCTTGGTTATGCTTAGTAACTGAATAACAGAGTTTCTAAGGGATTTTTTGTATTACACTGGAGAAATGTGGAAGCTTTGGGTCTGTGGTGTGGTAGGCATGTCTGTGCATTTATAAACATTGATGGCATGTTTTAATGAGAGTGATAACTTTTGTTTTTCTAGGTTAGTGGATGACCGGTGTGTGGTCCAGCCAGAGGCAGGTGACCTTGCTAATCCTCCAAAGAAGTTCCGAGGTCAGTAAAATCATTTGGGGGGATCATTTCTCTTTAATGACCAACTGATGCAATTCGAACTCCTTGGGCACTTTTGTAATATGACTTTCTAGAGGGTTTGTGGCCACAGGGATGAAGTTTCAAAGTGGAACATGAATGGCAGACCTTGAGAATGAATTACAACATTTGCAAAGGTGCAAAATACGGGGCAGGTGCTGAATTTTCCTGTAGTCCAAGAGTTGCTTGCTCTATTCTGTACATTGAACACTGATCCCATGCTCTGTGACAAACTCTTTGCTCCGGCCCTGCTCTCACTGTAAATGGGAAAGAAACTTGTGAGGTCCAAATCTACTTGAGCTGATGGATTGTTTATTTTTTTTCCAAGTTACCATTTTAAGGAGTACCCCCAAATATTTTGTCAGCTTTTTGTTTTGATTTTGCTTAAGACTTTTTTTCAACTTGACTTTGTAAATTTAGATAATTCTGCTATTTTTCTTATTGGGAAAAAAACCCCAAAAAAACCCCAGTGCATTGACCACATGGAGTTTTTACTTGTTGACTGCTGAAAAATTACTCATAACTGTGCCAGAGCAGGGCCTTGCTAGCCTGGTCCAGGCCTCTTTTGGCTTAAAAGGGCTTGGATTCACACCGGTTCTGAGATAGAGTATGACTTGCCTGATTTAAAGGCAAATGTGTTTCATGGCTGCTTGTATCTATTTTCAATGATCTTTAAGGTCCCTTCCAACCCAAACCATTCTGTGACTGTCAGGCGTTTCACTGACATGCTTAACCCTAGTATTTTATTTGCAGTGTTTATGTATATGCTACTGTTGAGAAAAATAAAGCATTTAAAACACCAGGAGAGTGAAGTTCTGCCTTCCCAGAGAGTTCAAGACTTTTTTCCATTATATATTCAGGAAACATCAGCAGTTGGTTCCAGTTCCAGCTGTGAGCATTCAGCACACTGGCAGATACTGGAAACCAAGAAAGTGATGGTGCATACTTAAAAACTAACAGTAATAAATTTCAGTTGCTTGTGTGACTGAAAAACTTTAAAGCAGAGCTGGGGGTAGCATCCACTGTGGCTTTCAGGCTACTTAACTGTGATTTTACCCTCTCACTGCTTGCAAGTGACTCACAGTTTCCAAGTTGTAGAAAATACCAGGTGGGGATTCTTTGGATGATATTTCTCTTGCTGTACTACCCTGATGTGTTTCTCAAGTTGAGCATATCCAGGTTTCTAGATGAGACCACGGTCACTGGGAAGGATTTGTGATAGGATAATTGAATACACCCAAATGCCTACAACTAAGAATCTCGTACCTTGAAAAGACAGCCATTATTTTTTCACTGTCTAGTATTTGAGAGCTTGATTTTATAACTTCAGTGCATTAGAGGGCTTTTCTTGCAATTGTGTTGTTAATTTCTAACTTCCAAAGGCAAAGAAAGAAAAAGTTGATAGGTTTCTGCGTTGATGATTTGGGCACTTTGATGCAGGGTGGAAACCGATTGAACTCCCAGCACCAATGATTTGCCATCAGTGGTGGCCAGCACGTGTGGAGCAGATGTCAGAGGAGGATGGGACACTGCCAAATGTACAGATGTTTTCTGCTGCTGGGGAAACCAAGGGCTGTACTCCTGAGTTACATCCCGGCTTCTGTAGGGGAGTGGTTTCTATTAGTTGTGGACAGTTTTGGCTCTGTGTCTTGTTATAACCTCTGTCTGTTGCTTGCATAGCACATCCCTTTATCTCCAGTTGCCTCTGCTCCCTCTTCACCACAGCATCAAACCTTTCCTCCCTTTAACTCAGATCCTCCTCTTTTTGGGGATTCCCTCTTCTCCCTCTCTGCCCCAGAACTTTTTAGTAGCTACTCTTCTCCCTGCTGCTGCTTAGCTCCTTTTGCAGTCTTTCTTCCAGTCACTCATTCACTCCCTTCTTTATAGTGCTCCATAGTTTAATTTTGGGACTACTGCCATGGTGGTAGCATGCAACTTTGGATGAGCTGCAACACAGAATGATTTGGATTGGAAGGGACCTTAAAGCCCATCTCATTCCAACCTCCTTCCACGAGCAGGAACACCTTGCACTGTCCCAGGTTGTTCAGAACCCAAACCAGTCTGGCCTTGGGCACTTCCAGGGATGGGGCAGCCACAGCTTCTCTGGGCAGCCTGTGCCAGGGCCTCAGCACCCTCCCAGGGAACAATTTCTTCCTCATATTCAACTTGAATCTACCCTTTTTCAGTTTGAAGCCATTCCCCCTTGTCCTGTCACTCCATGCCCTTTTAAAAAGTTCTTCTCCATCCAGCTTTCTTGTAAGCTCCCTGAAGGTACTGAAAGGAGCTATAAGGTCTCTAACACCTGTAGGAAGGAGGGACTAAATTAATGAAAAAGTAATTGTCACATGAATTTATGCAAGCCACCTCTCTGTAAGCATGGCTATAGTGTTAGGGGCATTGAATATCATATCAGCTTCAAGTATACGTAAGCAATGTGTGTTCCAGGAGGATGGTTGCAAGAATGATTTGGATGTTTTCTCCTTCACCCTTTAAGTCAAATTCTAAGTGTGAGAATAGCAGGAGCTTTGCTGAGAGCCCAGCAGAAACTTGCTGTCTAATTGGGAATTAGTAGCTTGAACCACAGAGGTGTCTCTACCATGAGAACAACCAAAAGCACATCTCTGCCATACTTTGCTAAATTTCTTGGCTCTGCTCAGAGCCCTGAAGCAAAAGAGTTTGTAAATGTTGTTCTTATAAGCAAGAATCTAAGCGAAATCTATCTTTTTCTCCCCAAGAGTCTTCTGGGATATAGCTTTCAATTAAAGCAGCAAAGTTAACAAACCAAACAAAAACTGCTTTAAGTAGATTCTTAATATGAAAGGAAGATTTAGGCATGAATGATTAATTGTATGATTAGACATAAGCAGCTCAAAATAACATCTAAGAGAAGGATGAGTAGGGCCTCTTCACTAATAGGAACTGCTGTCTGTATGGTTTACAATGTTTTTATCACTGATAGCTGAACTGGCGTTGATTTGAGGTTAGAGCATGACCTGGGAGTCAAAGAAGTATGAGAAAAACATGTTTCTAACAAGATGTTTAGATTTCAAGGACTGACTCTGGAAATTAATATCAGAGAGGATCGTATCTGCTCTTTTTTGGTAATATTTTATCAACCCTTTCCCCACTGGGAGGAACAAAAAAGAAAGATTGTGGTTTTGACTTGTATCTCCCCTACAGGGTTCACTCAGAGATCAAATCAAGGTACTGAGCTGTTGGCCTGAACTGAAAGCCTGTCTAAAGAGGTGTCTCAAAATAGCAGTTTCATTTTTGTTATGTGTTTGCTTTCTCTTTTTTTTTTTTTTTTTTTTCCTGAGTGGGTGGTTGCTATTCTGGTTGTTTGCTGCAGCATGGAGTGTTGGTAAGCTAAGGAAAGATGTGGTTGCTTCTCATTTTGTGTGCATATGAAGAAGTTGTGCTCCCCATTTCTCCCCCAGTCACACTGGGATGAACCTGAAGTGGCTCTGTGTTCACCAGGGTGCACATCCAGATTTGCGTCAGTGCAAAGGAAGGTGGAATTTAGTCTCACATGTGTTTCCTGGAGTCTGGTGAAAAAACCCCACAGAACATTTCCTGTATTGCATTGAAGGGATGGATCAAACCAGGTGCTTCATGTCTTAATTCCAGCTGAAGCTGGTGAGATCCAAGGTACTGAGTGTGGTGATGGAAATGCTTACTGTGCTGCAGGGCTGGGTTCACAGAGAGGGGGAGAACAGTGTGTGCCAGGAGTTGTGTACCTCTGAAGAAAAGCCACATCATGAGCCACAAAACTGCAGGTTTTCTTAATCTGAGACCCTAAACACACTCCAGCTTTCCAGAGGGAAACGTTTTCAGCTTCCAAGGTGTAAAATAGCACAGATAAGACCTGCTTGTTGATCAGATTTAACAACTCTGGGAAAAGAGCAGGAGTCTCCTATTTTGAATGTAAAATGACCTAAGTTTTCAAAATGGTCTAAACTTTCTTATTTGTAACTTGTATTCCTTTAATTTCTTGAGGCTTCTGCAGTGGAAGTGATGCTTGGGTTCTTAAATACCCTCCTTTGCTTTTCAGGTTTCAGTCTGATCTAGATTTTCCTGACATCGTTATTTTTTCTTCTTTCCCTTCCATTACTCTGCACTCTGTCCTTTCTTCCTCCCACCCTTTCCTCTTCCAGGTGCCATTTTTCTTTTTATTTACCCTCTACATAATTTTGGTTTATCCTTTTATTTTCTTCTTGTTTCTCCCAGTTCCATAATTGCTTTAATTTCCTTCTCTTTTTTGTTGTCCTGCCTAGGACACTTCATTGTCCCACTCCTTGCTCCTCCACATTTTTCCTTTTCATTTACACATTAGTTTTTACCTTTTTGCCCATTTCCCCGCCTCCAAAACAAGTAGATTTGTGCACACTGTGGTTTTATAGTCCTGTCACTTCCACTTACTCATTTCTCTAGTTGTAATAAAGCCATGTGATAATTTCTATAGTTCTGCAAACCAAAGAAATCTTCCATGATGGGCAAGAGTTGAATTTCTAACACTTGAAACAAAAAAAACCCCAAGAGACGTCTGGGAGACAAAGAATCTCCCAAATATTGTTCTAAACCATCTTTATCCAATATCTAGAAACATTTAAAGGGCATAATAGGAGTTATTTTGCTTTTCATACCTCCTGAGTGAAGGTGCTATTTGCCTACCTTTGTTATTCCCTCATTAATTAGTCCTCAGGAAGAGAATATGTAAAACTCCATAAAGTAATGGATTGGGAACTAAGACTATCTGGGAATGTCTGGAGAAGTCAGAAGAGACATTCTGTCTCATGAGTGGGTTGCTAGACTGACCTCCAGGAGGGAATGGTTTTTTGATCTGCTGTGTGGTAGAAAGTTGCTTTATAGTCTTATGCCTCAGTTTCTCTTTTTTTTCCTGTTTATTTGAACTGTAGCATTTCTAGGGCAGGCACTGTTCCACCTCCTTACAATGTTTAGGATCATGAAGCTTGAATTTACATAGTTTTGTTACTCTAAAAAAAAAAAACAACCAAAAAACCCAGAGAAAAGCAATGAGTTGTCCTGGTTTCAATGCATATGGAATCCTAAAAAGTAAAATGAAATAGGAAAAAAGCTTGTCTGGGATCAAATAATATGATTTTTTTTTTTTTGTCAATAAATTGAGGGAAATACAATTGAAGTAATACTGATTTGAAAAAGGTCCTCTACAGAGTGGTAGCACTGTGCTCCGAGACTCTGCTGGAGGATGGGAAGCACTGTGTTTACTCAAAGTAGCAGGATGTGTGGGGAGTAACTGAGAAATGAAGACTGGTCCTATAAAAAGAAGGTATTGTTACTTCAGAGAAATAAATGTTTCATGAAGTCTTCTGAGAAGGCATGTTAATTATAGATTGTGACAGAAAATAATAGCAGAGTTTTGTCTTATGAGCTGAAATCTTGATACTTCAGGTAAAATATCCTATAATATACAGTACAGTTTAATGGCACACAACACTTTGGGGTTTTTTTTCACCTTCTTGGCTTCCAGAATATTGTAAAAATTACCTGGGAGTTGTGTACTCTAGGTTGTGTGATATAATTCCCACTATAAGTGTGAAATGAGAGCAAACACCTTTGCAGAGTGGCTGGACTTGCTTTGGTAAGGATCTGTAGAACTTTTTCCTTGAACAGCGACTCAGGGCTGTGAAGGGGGAGTAAATCCATGAGCACTTTGGGTCAGTGCCAAGGAAGGTTCTGCCACTGGGGGCAATTTTGTATGGACAAACTTTGCTGCTTGAATAGGAACTGGGTCCCATGTGCATGGCCATGGGTGCCAGTGAAATATGGAGGGCTCATAGCTGGGGACAGACCTTCCTTTGACATCCACAGACTGCAGCCCATGTTGGGAAGGAGTTTCATCCTGCAACACCCAGTCCTGAGTGTCCTTACTACTCCCACAGGAGAACTCTTCCCTCTTCTTGCCTCTTAATAGATGTGATGTGTGAGAGGACAATTACCAGTGTTTGCTATATAAAGTGTCTGTCAGGTCTTGCTGCTTTTGGAGCAGTTGATGATTGTGACTGTGCAAGACTAGATGTTGTTTATCATTCTAAAAGTAATTGGCTTTGGTTGAATTATGAGCCTCTGTTTCTAGTTTATTGGACTTCCACTGGACAACCCCCCCACCCCAAAAAAAACCCTCTTGAGTCAGGCAGTTTAACAAAATTCAGTTTCTGGCCATTTAACAGTAACTTTCAATTAATTGTGGTTTTGGGAAATAAAGATGAACAATTGAACAAGCATTTGGGGAAGAACCCCTTGGCTTCATTCCAGACATCTCTCCCCTTTCTTGATCTGCAGCCCCTTTACTCCATGTGGGGAGGTGGTGGGGGTGGCATGAGGGTTGGTGTATTGACATTCTCTTTCCTTTGCTGCTCATTTCTTATTCAGCATCTCTGCATTGACTGCAGACTCCTCCTTCTCCTAATCCTTTTCTCTCATTTGCACAGCCATCCTGCTCAGGTTGCTTCTCACCTGCTTTTTTTCCTGGTCTGTTGGGCAGTGGTGATGTTCAGCTTGTGTCTCTTTGATTAAGAACCCCTAACAGTAAAAACAACTCGGTGAAGGCACAGAGACCCAAACTCTGTGTGAACCTGCTCGGTGGCTGGCTGCTGAATGCCCCTGCCACCCTTGGATTCAGCAGTGCCAGGAGGAGCTGGGCAAGCCAGGTGTGTGGCAAACAGACAGCAGGACCACTCTGGCAACATTTCAAGTGCCTTCAAACAGTGCCTCTGGGGCGTTGGGGTGCTAATAAAGCAGCAGGCAGATATGGCAGCATCATAGCCTGGGGCTCTTACAGGAATTGCACAAAGTGAGAACCTGTGTGGTTTTAAAGGCTTTAGGTTCAACTCTAATGTTGTGCCACCGTGTTTCTGGTATCATTGCCACCAAGCTGACTTCGTGGCTGTGTTTAAGCACTGGTATCTGAACATTTCTGGACAGAAAAAAAACTAACCAAAGCATAATTACAAATGAAGGAAATGTCTTTCAACGTGGCTTAGGAGTATTTCTTTCAATCTTTCCCCAGACTGCCTTTTCAAGGTGTGTCCTATGAACAGATATTCAGCCCAGAAGCAGTACTGGAAAGCCAAGCAAGCCAAACAAGGAAACCATACTGAAGCAGCACTGCTGAAGAAACTTCAAGTAAGAGACATCTGTATTTGTAATCTTATCTCAATCTGCAGGCTGTAGAATTACAATAGCACCAGAAAGAATAATAAGTGCCTTGGGAACCACTGTGATGGGTATTATTATGCCACCATAGCAACTCGATATTCTCCTTAGCTCTCCTACCTCCTGACTGGCATCTATAGCCTCTGGCCTGGTGTTTGTCTCACTTTGGGCTGAAGGCTTTGCCTTTGCTGTAAGCAAGGTAATGCTTTCAGAAATTTTATAAAGTAAAAATGGAGTTGTTAAAATCAGGGTGGTGCCCTGGTTTAAATAATACTGAAAATCCTTATCAGGAATTAGGCAGAGGAGTGGGCAAAGATGTCCTCAATGCTTTAGCCAGGGAATTCCTCAAAATTGTGTTTGTCCTTGCCTTCAGTCTAAGTGATTCTTTTGTGAACCTTTTTTGAGATTTTATTTTATCTCAAATACAGCGTGGATGGATCAACTCACCTGTATCTGAAAAACAGCTGGCCTGATGTTGTAACTGAATGCATAGATTAAGTGAAAACAAAGTCCTGTCAAACCTGCATGACAGTTTTGTGGGCAGTGGAGAGGTCACCAGTGCTTCCAGTTAAAAAAAGCAAGGAAGGCACATGGTGTGTGGCCAGAGTTACACAGCAATTAGTGCTGGGAGTGGAGAGTTTTCTCTGTGGCTGTGTTTGACCCAGTCTATTGTGTTTAATTTTAACATTGCCAATTGTGAGCTACCTTTTTTTCGTTGTAAAGTCCATGTATTTATGTACAACTAAACCCCAACAAGTAAAAGGTGACAGTGAGAAGCTAATCATAAGCCATTTTTTATCCTCTACAGGATCAAGTAAAGCACATGAAATTACTTTTTGGGCTTGAAAATTTTTAAAATAGTGGGCATCTCAGGTGTGACCCATAAATTGTGACAGAGTCCCTGTTTTAGGTAACAAAAAAAATCAGAACCAGTGTCAGGATTTGGGTGCTAATATTTCCAGTGCAGTAATGCTTGTAGGTTGCAGGATTTAAATAAGATGTCATTTCTTTTCTGCACTGTGTGTTTCAGGTACTTCTTTTGTAGAGTCTAAAGAAATAATCATTCTCTTGCAGCATGCAGCAGAACTGGAACAAAAGCAGAATGAAAGCGAGAACAGAAAGCTGTTGGGCGAAATTGTAAAATACAGCAATGTTATCCAGGTAAACCTATTAAAATCCATCTGCCTTCACTGTTGGAAAGGAAGCAGTTGTTTCATTTCAAGGTTACAGTGAAAATTAACTATCTACCCACTGTAATCTGGATTGTCAAGGGTCAGGTAAACGGAACTTGGTGGAGTTTACAATATTGTGCTTTTTCTGCCTGTTTCAAAGCCTACCAGAAGTGCTGCATATTCCTGTTTAAATAATATGTCATAATAAAAATTCTATGTGTATTTCTTGGTGCTGCAGTTTAGAATCTGAATGTAAATGTGTCTTTTATTTTCAAGAGTTATTTCAGAGTCACGCTATAGAGGTGCTGTGCAGCTCCTTTTAAATCATTGAAGTAATCTGTATCTCATGACATATAAATGAGACAGGAGCTAAGTTCTTAAGTGCAGTACAACTTTTCTGTAATGGATGTAATTCCTGAAGGGAACACTGCAATGGACACTTGCCCTGCTGTAAAATTGATCCCTGACACATCTCTCTCAATCTGAGATAGATCATCTGCTTTCCTAAACTGTAGCATACTTTAATAACTGCCTTCTAGTTATAATTTATATTTATATTTATTGTAGAAAATCTCTGCAGTGTGAAAGCCTGCGCCTCCTTTTTTGACTGGAGGGAGAAAAAGCAACTAAAAGTTGTACTATTTTTTAAAAGTTATTCTTTGTTCTCAGCTACTGCACATAAAAAGCAACAAATACCTCACAGTCAACAAGAGATTGCCAGCTCTGCTCGAGAAGAATGCTATGCGTGTGTCCCTGGATGCTGCAGGGAATGAGGGCTCCTGGTTTTATATCCAGCCCTTCTGGAAACTGAGGAGTGAAGGTGACAATGTAAGTGGAAATACTGAATGTGTTGAGAACGGAGAAGAATTCCAGGAGACAATTTCTTCACTGCTGGACTGTCTCATAATGGATTTAGTTCAGGAAAGAAGAAATTTGAAGAGTGACTGGGACTTTTACCTTTCATGTATAACTGGAAAGTGTTACTGAATTATATGATCTGGAATCTTGTGTTGCTGCATGCAATCAAACTCTCTGAGCTTTGCTAAGTTTACCTTTTGTGTGTAGATTTATAAAGCTGATAAGAAATCATAGTTTATGCTAGAGGCTTAATTTTTAAAAGGTTTTGTTTTTTTTCCTAGATTTTGTGGCAATATTTTTTTCAAGGGGTCAGTAGAGAATGTCTCTAGGAAATACATCAGCTTTCTTTAAATCTGTATTCCCTTCTGACATGAAAATGGTATCTATGACTGGAGCTGGGTTGGATAGTCTGGAAAGTCTTTTCTGGGTAGGTTTCAGCAGGAGTCTTGCATACTGATGAGAGGAAGAATGCACGAGAGAGCTCTTTGCTGCAGATCTGAGAGTTGTGCCGTGAGATCACAACTCCCTTCTTCATTCTGTGGCTTGGTTAAGTGCCTAATTTGGGGAATTTAGATCTGCCTCTGAGAAGGCCACAGGATGATGAACTTGTGTGGTTTTATATTGTAGACCTGGCTGGGAATATTTGGCTCCTTTCCCCTGTGTATAATCAGTGAAAGCCTTCTTAGGATTGCAGAAGGGAATGCCTCTTTTTTCATGTACTTTCTCTCATTAATTTTGTGGTTACCCAGCTTTTGGGATGCTCTCCAGGATGATGAGTGTGGCTGCTTGCCGCTCCTTTTGCAATCTGTTGTCAAGAGGAGAAGGATTGAATTCCCTACTCCTGGCCAAATATCCCTAGAGTCAGAATCTTTCCCTGCTCCACATAGTGATCATAAGGGTATGTGAAAATCCTGCTTTTTCCCAAAGCCTGTTCCAGAGAAATAGGGCAAATATAGCCCTCAGGGGGGTGTCTGCATGGTTTTTCAGCTGAGGAAAACACATGTGGCTCAAACATTATCTTGGTACTTCTTTCCCTTCTTTGGAGAGAAAAAAAGATGACTTACTGTTTCAGCTTAATTTCTTGCAGTAATGGCAGTTGAGCCCCTTTTAATTTCTCATGCCTGGAAAATAAGTGTCTATGTGTGTCATGCTCTCCAGAGAGAGGACTTGGGATTCCCACCTGTCATCTGCAAAGCCAGGGTGAGCCCTTAGAGCTGAGAGCAGCAGAACCATCCCAGGCCTACAAAGTCATCCTCAGTACCGCAGAGATTCCGATTCCATTTTCCACTGTTGTGCACACATGAGGGTTTGGAAGCAGACCTGCTGATCTATAAAGATTGCAGATTGATGCAGTGATGGCAGTAGCATCCCATTCTACAGACCTCTTTCCTGGTCGGTTCCTATGGGGATTTGTCTGACAGGCTCTGAGCTGTGGCAAACTGGCTTATTCCTAACTCAGGTTCCTTTGGAATGGGCTGCTACTCATTTTCAGATTCCACGTTGCCTTTCGGAGCTGGCAACTTCCCATAGTAATTTACAGAGGGAATTTTACAAAGAGAGGTTGTTTCTTGTTTCTACTAGGCACAAGCAGATTTGACTATTTTCTTTTCAAATTTCCAGTGATAAACATTAAGGGCAGTGGTAGCCCTCTCTTAAGTGCTTTTGTACATTGCTACCTCTTCACCAGACAGACCAGGCAGCTGTTTCACAGAGGACAGGAGTAGCAAATGATGTGGGAAATCTTAATTTTCCTCTCGCAGATGGAGGGTGGCTCCAGTCTTGTACCCACTATTTCTTTTCCGTTACCCACAGACATCGAAGCCTTTCAATTCATGGAATTAGCTTGGTATATCAGGCCCCTACTCTGTTTAGAAACGTCACTGTTTTTTTAAAACTATATTTCTGCACTATAATGAGGAAATTCCCTAGAAAACATGTTTTAGAAAGTCTTTTAAGCAATAGGAGTGAGTATTGAGTTACTGCTTAGATGGCTGCTGCTGTGCCAGGTAGTGCAGGCAAGGTAGAGCTAAATATGCCATATATCCTAAAAGAAAAGGAGTCTGATACATGAAGTCATACAGAATGGAAAGAAATCTGATAAAGTGTGACTCTTCTGGTAAACAATCAGTTTTTTAGCCTTATGAAATATTTTAGAACTTAGTTTTCTGAAAGAAGGTTAGCTTATTATCACTAGCAGCTGATTAATTTTGCAAGTCAGTGAAAGTAGTTAAAGAGTATGACTGAACATTTACAGTAATTGGCGTAACTACAATATTTTCTGCAGACTTTTATAAGTCTTCATCGCTGTTGAAGCTGCTCTTCAATGGAAAATAGGACTGATTAAGACTAGAGCTGGTTCCAGATGGACTGAACACCAAAATATGCCCTGATAGCAGGATTGGGGCTGTGTGCATTGCACTGCAATTATTTGCCATTTTAGTTTGTTTTTTTTTTTTCTTTTTAAATAAGATGCTTAATGATGTGATCTCTTAATGATTTAGTTCTGATGGTCCTGATGTACCTACAACAATTTTCAAGTCCTGATTCCACTTTGCAGGATGCAAACCTGGTGGTATTTTGGTTAATGAATTGTCTGATCATAACTTCTTAAAACAGGCTGTAAGTAATGTCGGTGTGAAGCATGGCATGCAGGAATGTATTGCATAAGAAATGTCTTACAGGCATCTTGTCATTATTTTGATTCTGTTAGTGAACTTGTTCCCATGACTTGGATCAAGTAGGATTTCTGTCTGTGATCTGAGCATGGTGACACTGTCTTATGCTACTGTTTATTTTACTGTTTATTTTATTTGTGTTGGTATAGAACAGGCAAACTTTCCTTTTTACATCTGCAATGAGGCCAAATTCACCTGCATTGAAGTTGCACAAGGCTGAACTGGGCTCAGCTTTTTCATCAGAAATGTGCTGATCAATGCAGAAATTGTTTTTGTTTATTTGTCTTCCAAAAGAAAGCATGGCTTGTGAAGCATTTCATGTAGTAAAAAAATCACATGTAGCCACTTGTCTTCATCTCTGTGTGTGCTCAAAATTGTGTGAACAGCATAAGCAAATCAGGACCCAGTGCCAACCAATCTATGTGGATTGTTATTTTTTTATTATTTATTTTTTCCCCCTTCCAGGCATGAGTTGAATTCTCCATATGCATGTCTCACACAGTTTTTAGGTTAAAGAAATTTTTGTATATCATAAGGAATTGCAAGAGCATGGGGAATTTGCTTGCAGGGAGCCAGCTAGCAATTCCTCTTGTAGAGAGAAGGTCTCTCAGCTTTTATACCTGCTGCCTGTGCTGAGCTCAAGCACCATTCAGGGAGCAACAGCAGAGGGGATGGAATGTGCTCACTTCTTTCTGAATTTGCAGTGATTTCTGTGACTTTCTAGGTTGCAGTCAAGCAGTCTGAATCACAGAACTCCTGAGCCTGTCAGGCCATTTACCAGCAGATGGTCCACAGAGCTGGGGGCTCATCATTACTTTCCGAGCTTTTGCAGGGATAAAGAGAACTTAGTGTAACTTTTGGATGAACTGAGCTGCTCCTGGCATTTGTAGATTCATATCTATTTCATGGTCTGGAGTTTCTGCTGAACTAGGGGACATGCTTATTGGGAATGCAAGTGTTCATTAGTTGGAAATCTTGAACCTGAGTGATTGCAGATTGTGAGGGAACAGACCTGATGTGTGAATTGTCCACAAGTAAATTCGAGTGCCACACCTAGAGCATGCATTTGAGTAACTTTCTAAATATGCTGCATTACTTCATTTTATTGGCCAGCTACATAGGTCTGAATTGCATTTTATTTCTGACTTCCCAGGTTGTGGTGGGAGACAAAGTTGTTCTCATGCCAGTCAATGCAGGACAGCCTCTGCACGCCAGCAACATTGAGCTTCTAGATAACCCTGGCTGCAAAGAGGTGAGTTCAGGAGGGCAGGAGGGGTAACTGCTGATCTGAGATGGTTATAGAAAGGCTGAGGGAATTGGCTGTGGCTGCCCCTGGATCCCTGGCAGTGTCCATGGCCAGGCTGGATGGGGCTCTGAGCAACCCGGGATAGTGGAAGGTGTCCCCGCCCATGGCAGGGGCTTGGAAGTGGATGATCTTTACATCACTTCCAATCCAGACCATTCTGTGACATATTGTTCTTTACTGTTAACCAGAGACCACAACAGGCTCAAAGCCAGCCTTAAAAACTGGTTCCTACTTAGCCTCAAAAACCCAAGATTAAATATTCTCACTGCAGTGATATCCTAGCACTGAAAACTCTGTGAGGTTTCCTTGAGTATCTCAAACTCTGACTGATGTGAGAGTCAATCCTCATTCAGCATTCCTTTGGGGGTGTTCTTGGTAAGTTGTCAGCAAACAGAGCAGCATTTTCCCACTAAGTCTTCTCCAATATTACAATCATTAACACTTGAGAGCTTCAAGACCAGTGTTAAGAACTGTACAGATACGTAGCTAAGCCATGTCCCCTGCCATCCTAGATGTGGTGTGGTCTCTCAGAAGAATGCAATGTCTCAAAAAACCCCCCCCCATCCCCATATACTTTAATTGGATTTTTTTTCTCTAAAGGTAAATGCTGTCAACTGTAACACAAGCTGGAAAATAACACTGTTCATGAAATTCAGTAGTTACCGAGATGATGTACTGAAAGGAGTAAGTATGATTTTTAAATTGTTTTTTGAATCCAAAAGGTCTTACTGTATTTGACTGTAAAGAAGTATTACCACATGAATAAAAGAAGAAATAAGGACTTTATGGAGATATTCAAAGTGGTATTACAGGCTTATAGATGACAGTAATTGTAATAAGGCAATGTAGCTTTACATGCTGAGGTATTGCACAGTTCCATGCCTGTAGATAAACCTGAGATCATTTACATTTTCATTTTAAAGATAAGCTTAATTTGTCCTCCCATGTACTTTAATAAATCATTATCAGTGTCTATTTTCTTCAATAGGTGTCACGGTACCAGCAGTTTTTGAGGAAGAATTTGAAAGGGAAACTGTTATATTTGTGTTGACCCATTTAAGGATCGTGTATCAAGTCTTTGAGAGAGGCAGGAGGAAACAAAAATTTTTCCAGCAGAAGAAATAGACAGTGGGCGTCGGTGTTGATTGTAGAGTAAAAGTGATAATACAATGTGAGAAAGATCTCTTCACTTCCCTTAAATAGTAAAAGAGATTAGAAATGAAAAAAATCAATTTGGTAAAGTTAACTAGAATTAAAAATCACCTTTAGGTTAATTTTTGCCCACTCTTCGTTGTGGTGCTTTCCCAAAAGTCCATGGGTCTCCTGCAGGACTGAAATATCCCATCTGATTTCCAGACTTGGTACTAAGATTGAATGCTCTTCACTTGGTACCTGCTCCAGCAAAAGGAAACTCAGAAATATTTTCTTCCTATCAGCTCTCCTGACATCACTGGAGCTGTTACAAAGAGAAAATTAGTCTGGAGGCTTTGTCTACCATTTAGCAGTGCTTCTTTTTCATATTTCTTTAGGGAGATGTTGTGAGGCTATTTCATGCAGAGCAAGAGAAGTTTCTGACCTGTGATGAATATGAGAAGAAACAACACATTTTCCTCCGCACTACATTACGTCAGTCAGCCACGTCTGCAACGAGTTCTAAAGCACTGTGGGAAATAGAGGTATTTTTTTTTTTCTTTTTATAAATATTTTAGGACCTGAAGGCCAGGGCTCAGTAAAAAAACCTCAGCACAACATGAGTCATTCAGAGGCTTCTGATATCATCACACACCTCCCCGTAACTATTATTATTTCATGAAGCGGTTTCTGTAGGATGAACCCTGACAAGCTGCTTTATTGCTCTGTGTGTGTGGAGAGAGGAGGCTTTCTTACTATATTTTCCTGCACTAAAATGAGGAAGAGTCAAATTTCAAATTCAGACTTGACGTAAATGGTGTGATTTTATCAAAGCCAATCAAAGGACACTCACCTCCCCTGAGTTTTGAGTGTTTACGTTTAACTTCATGTGCAGTATAAAAAATGGAAATCCATGGCTGACAGGAAATCCCCCAAACATCCCACAGCACATCAACATTTGTTTAAAGTTAACCTGAATAAAGATGGTCTTGTGAATGGGGATGATTTTGAGGGGGGAACTAGCAAACATTTCGGTCAACTAAGAAATAGGAACATGGGAAATTGGTAGGTCTCAAATCCTTGCTATGACAATAATCTAACACCTATACCCAAAAGATCTTGCGTGATGAAAAAATTTTGTGCATATAGAACAGTCTTGAGAAAAATGGTTGATTTTTTTTTTGTGAGGAGACAGACAATTCTAGATTTGAAGAAAGCAAATGACCTTCAGCTCAGTCAAGGGATAAAAGAAATAACCTGTGGTATTTCAGATGATTTGAGGATATATCACTTGAATGAAATTTTTTCAGAAGCTCCTAGTATTGACAATAATAGAGCTGGTATTATTGGGAAAATAATGTATGATGGTTTGAATTCTGCTTTTAAGTAGTGCCTAGTAGTGTAGAACAGCTCTCCTTACTTTGTTGAGCTGCAGATTCACACCATGTCACTTAAAAGCAAAATTTGGCTCATCATGTTTGCAGGGAATAGATTAATGAAAGCACAGAAAGTAATAGAGTATTTCCTGGTGCTTGGCAGAAAGTAAATATAAGTAGTTGTTATCTATGGTGAGCTTCATGTAAGCACAGAATTCCTGTCTTTGGCAGGCTGTACTGATGTTGCTTGCATATTTTTATTAGGAGTGAGCTGCAGGAAATATCGGTGACCTGAGGTGTGATCTTGAGGAGTAGGATTCAAATGTAAATTCTTCTTTCAGGTTGTCCACCATGACCCTTGCCGGGGAGGGGCAGGACAGTGGAACAGCTTGTTTAGATTTAAGCATTTGGCAACTGGAAACTACTTGGCTGCAGAGGTAAGAATGCCAGTTAAACAAGTGCTTGTGTGCTGCCTAACCAAGTCCTGCTGGTTCAGAACTGCTGGAGCAGGTGGGTCTGCAGTGTGGATCTTGACAAAGAGCCCACCCTGTCCCCCTGCTGGGTCATACTTTATTGCTGCACCCAGGGATTGCTGGGTAAACACTGCTGTTAAATATCCACCGTGTTTATACTGAAAACCCTTGGGTTCATTTATCTCTCTGCTCCTGTTTGCCCTTGATTTTTGGAGTGGTGTTGTGACTCTGTCTTGGTGTCAAGCGAGTTCATTGTGATTATATAGGCTGCAGGGGTCTGCTGTTGAACTCTTGCCTTTTGACTAAAATTTGAATAAAGAAAAATCTGAGGAAGTCTCTGCCCCTTCTGTTGGAATGGAAGGTCCCAGAGGAGAAAGAAGATCTTGCAACTTGTTTGGTTACTATCTGTTATTTTGTATTAAGGCAAAAGAGTATTGTGACTACCCGAAAGAGCAACTTAATATATTTTAAGACTCCTTAAAAATAAAATATGGCTCTTGACAAGCTGGACTACAGCAGATAATACCAATTGTATGAAATGGTGCAGTCTTGGCTATTTTAATGGTTGCAATAAGCTGTGAACTTTGAGTCATACCTAATCCATATTAACACAGGGCTGTGTACAGATTTTATCAATGGAGTTAAAAGTATTTTTTTTTTCACTGGTTATTTAGGATTGCTTATTTTAACTTATGCTTTGAAGTATGAGTGCAATAATTAACTGCAAGAAGAAAGTTATAAATCACTGTATGTTAGGGAACTCCTGAAAAAGGACTTGCTGGAGTTAGATTTACAGCAGTGCAACTTCTGTATGCAGACAACTCATTATTCCCAGGGTGCTGCTTTTGTGTTCCAACTCCTCTAACAGCCTGCACTGAATTCAGAGGAAGAACAAACAGGAGCTATCAAACATTCATTTATTCCTAATTATGTCAAGGCCACTGTCAAAACATAAACAGTGGACTGCTTATAATAGCTAAATACAGCTAATTTTCAAGAGGCAACCAATACTCCCACCTGAGAATGGGAGTGTTTTTCTTTCTGCTTACAGTGAGGGATACTCCTAGCAGGAAGATTTTACTAGCTGGGCTGATGGAGAATCAGGAAAAGCACTGAGCATACTGATGGGCTTCCTTCTTCCACCAGGGGATCTGTCTGGGAGATTTTTAGGTGAAAAATCTTCAGGTGAAGAGGTGCCACAGTGCACTCAATGTCAGACCTGAGCTTAGGTCCTTTCTACCTCTGGAAAGGAAATCCCCATCAGACAGACTGGTAATATGGAGAACACAATTAGCAACAGCGTAGTGAGAGCTGGAAGTGCTTTTGGGTTGAAGAGAGGTGATCTGAACAGAGGGACTGGAGACCTGCATTAGTGACTGGAGGTCTGCATTGGTGACTGTGAGGTGTAAAATACCAGTGGTGGAGATATTAAATGTACTGCTGTAATAAAACCCTGTGAACTGTATTTTGCACAGTTCATATGGCAGGCACAACACAACAGCCAGCCAGACATGTCCAAGATTTATGAACAGGCAGGCAGACACCTCGTGTATGTGACCTAACTTTAAATCAATTGGGCAAAGCCTATGAACACTTATCTGTGCTCTGGCAGCACAGGGAGATTACTCATGGTATGGATTATCAACAGCGTCACACATTGCCATGACCTGATTTTGTTTAAGCCTCCTTGATAAAGGTATCTAGAGTGGAATAAAAAGTACTAACACAAGAAGAAAACTCAGAAATCTTTTAAGCATTCTGTTGTTGGCTAATGATGCAATTTCTGTCACAGTTTGAGCTGTTGTAAATCAGGATACATTGCTGTTTATAACTGTCTTTTTTCTTACTTCATCCTCCCTTAAATCAGCTTGATGTGTGCCATGGAGAGGCTTCTGCAGGGGAGTCTTGCATGGGGCAGCTCTCAGACAAGGAGCAGAAGTGTTCTTCACCTGGGTGCCTCCCTTTTCTCCTCTCATACCTTGTGTGAGCAGCCTGTGCCTTCTCTTTTCCTTGGAGTCCTTCTGTGCCAGATATAACTGGTCAGTCGAGTCTGGGGTTGGTGGGTCACTACTGAGCCTTGTTGTGAAGGGGTGCCCCTGCAGTTTAAGGCTGGGGGATGATCTGGAGACTAAGAAAATTGAAGATGCTCGCCTCAGAGAAAGAAGGAGTTTAAAACTGATAAAGGTGTTTCAATGCTACAGTAAGCGAATTAATAAGAAGTGAGGCAATATTGTTGTTCACAAAAAAAAAAAAAAATAGGTGAGGACTTGTAAATCTAATTGTTATAAACTTGAGAGGATGAAGTCAGTATGTGTAAATCCTCAATTCCATGTTCCTTAGAAGTGTACAATCAGTTGTCCAACTTTTGTTGCCTTTCGAAGACCTCTGGTATCTGACTTCTGACACAGTCTCAAGTAGTAGTATTTCCTTTAATCCTCTTTCCACTTATTTAGCCTAATTTTAATTACTGTGCTTTGAAGTTCTCTAAGACCTACTAATACCTTAGAACAACTTAAATCTTTTTCCCAGACTCTGGGCTGAAGGTGAGCCACCCTGAAGGAGTCACAGTGGGAGACACTTGGTGATTGCACACACCTGCACTGCCATTCCTCTGCTGCTCTGTGCACCCTGGCTCACTCAGTGTCTCTGTGTGGTCTCACACAAGCACCTAAGGCACAGGAGGAATATACTGAAGAGAGGTATTTGGTGTTTGATGATAAGATTTGGGACATTGGAAATCTGGGTAGTTGGTAATGATGTCTGACATTAGGAAACCTTAAGCCACAGGCTTAGACATTGCCAGAAAAGTGGAACCGAATAGTTGGCTGAAAAATTGGAAAGAGAAATTGTCTTCTTTGGAGATAGCAGGAGTTCTGCTGTTAGTGTCATAAGGGCTTGTTTTCTCCCAAAAGAGCTGAGCCAGATCTTCAGCAGGAGATTTAGGCACTAAGCCACCAGCTAAGATCTGGGCTGCTGAGTTTCATTCTCAGAACAGAGTTTTATTCCCATCTTCACAGAGTCAGCAGTCTTTTAGAAAAAGTTCTGCTGAAGACCCTTTTTATAGCTCTAGTTACAGGAAAATGACCCGAGTTATTTTGAAGCTTTACATTTATAAAGAGAGGCTGTAAGGTTAGGTGAAAATTGGATGTTTCAAAGTAACAAAAATGTTCCCAAAAGTTTTTTCAGTGCATGTAGCTCATGTAGAAGGCACCCAAAGCTATCTGTGTGTGTGTGGGAGTGAGCTGCAGTTTGCTTGAATAGCTTTGCAGATGCTTCAGGTTGGGACCACACAGCTGTGCCTTTCTCATGAACACACATAACCTTTTCAATATTCTAAATTGCCAAGATAAAAGTCACTTTGAACTGAGTATCAGCTTATCAATTGTGCTGAACCAAAACATGCACTTTTAATATTTTTCTCCACATGTATAGCAGCTCTGGTTCTGTGATTTCTAAACTGGGCAATTCATACTGAAACTATAAACACTTGTTTTATGAGGCTGTTAAACTGATACGTGTGCCCACACACAGGAAATGCAGGATAAGTCTGTTATTTGATATTCAACTTCTCAGGTGTGGCTAAAATAATTACAAAATATGTCTGCATCTATCAAATCACATCTTGGTCTCAGATATACCAGTAGACAATAGATAAGCCACAGAACATTGCTTGTGAAACCTTGTGAACATGTGCATAATCACTGTGCAGAATTTGTAAGAAAAAAATCTGTGTTAATTCTGTTTTACTTAGCTGAAGAGATTAGGTATGAGATACCTTGACCAAAATATGGCAGTAAATGTAGTGAGGTCTTTAAGATCAAATTAGCTCTACTAAACTCAGTGGATTAAGGCAGGTAAAATTGCAGCCTGTATGTTCACATTCTATGCTTCTCCAGAACTGTGGCCATAAGCAATTACTGCTGTGGAAAACAGGAGAGGAAGAGTTCTCCTTCCTCTCTCTGTAAGAGTGAAAGGGCAGGGTTTAAGCTGTAAAAATGGATCAACTCTGATCAGAGTTTTGTTCTAAACTCTGTTCTTAAAATTCTGCCTGAAACACCCTTCCAGCTTTAGGAGTATTTTAGTACTAAATACTCTTTTGAAGGTGGGAATGATTGAATCCAGTTGGGCTGAGCCAGCACAGGGTTACACACACATGAGATTAAATGACAATTAGATGAATATTAATTGAACAGGAAGTCCAGTCCAATTTGCATGGCTGTAGTTCAGTGGTGGAGCACTGTAGGGGCAACACAGGCTTCAGAAATGTCCTTTTTCCTCAGGTACTGGATTGTGCAGACACAAGGTGCTGTCCCTGAGGTGGTGTTGGCATGGAATCCAGGGCACAGGGAAGAGGGAGTAGTTTGTGCTGGAACAGGGTCACTGAGCTTGGGCACCAGAGCAGAGTGCTTGGGTTAACAGGGACTGCTGAAGCTTTGCAGGACTGTCAGCTGATTTTCACCACATTGTGGTGTAAACCACATGCTGAGAACTCTTGGATCAATGGTCAGTAGAAGTAACTCGTATTTCTCTTGTCTTTCTTGAATAAATTTCTTCCCATATTACCTCACTCTACTTTTCAGTCAAAATTGCCTCAAACTGCCCCTTTCTTTTCAGAGACACTTATGTACATCATTCCTTTTAAATTGAGAATTACTGTTAAATTTTGCTTTTACAGTCCATGGCAGGGGCTTGGAACTAGAGGATCTTTAAGATCTCTTCCAACCCAAACCATTCTATGATTCTGTGATTAAAAATATTAGCCTGCCATGTTATAGCATGTTATATATTGTTATGGCATGCATTTATGCAGATGGACAGGGCCATACCCTGCATAGTAAATTTAAGCCTGTTGTAATAATCACTTGATTTGGATCATGGTGGAGATAGCTGAGTACATGCTTAAGTTAACATTGAGAGAAAATAATAATCTCCTGCCTTCTGAATAGTAAAGATTGTTACAAGAGTCCTACAAGAATAGAAAACAAAACATTTAATGAGATTTCAATAAAAATTATGTAATTGTATGGGCAATAGTATACTCAGCATTAGCTAAGATAAAAGTAATGTAAAAGCCAAATCGGTTCTTAAACTTTAGGCTATAAACCAGGATTAAACTCCTGGCACCCTGAAGAAACTGTCTCTGCAGTTTTATGGCCTTCCACTTCCTTAAACTGCTGGAAAATGGAGTTCTGCGTAGGATGTTTTATTAAGGCATCTGATATTGATTATTTAAAGTCCATAATTTAGGCCTTTTGCTATCTACTTGATGGAAATTGGATTACTGATAGAGATGTTTTATTTGGGAAGTAACAATGGAACCAACCACAGCTTGCCAGTATAATTTTATTTTCCTTTTTTGAGTGATATGGAAGCAAACGTTTGCAGAAGGACTTGTTTGGGCCCTGGTCAGACAGAGAGGGAGAACATAGTGTTAAATGTTCTGTGGTTCCTTCTGCCCTTGTTTAACTGAGATATGAGCTACCTTTTGCTCAGGGAACAGTTTGTAAACCAGAGAAGATGCCAGGAGATGGCAGCATCTACCAAGGCCTTCACACATCTCCTCACAGATTTCATTCCTTGCTACTATGGGACCTCTTCAGCTGGAGATTGCTTCAAAATCTCACTTTGGGGATGTTCTTTCCCAGCGTCTCTTGTTTAAATTTTAGCCCAGCATTCCGATTATTTTCTGTCGGTTTGGCTCTGTGATTAAACAGTCTCATTAGAAAAAGGGTTTGCCAAGGTGACAGGGTAAACTCAGCACTGGAAGCCTTATTTCAGTTTTTCACTGTCTTGTAGGAGTGTGGGTTTATTCTAAAGCTCTGTAAGGAGTGAAGGATATTTTACAGCTATGCATGAAGAGATGGAAGAGATCCAGAGGAGGAGGATGGATTACTGATTTACAGAGCCAGCCTGACCTGTTCTGCAGACTTGGATATGGCTTTTTAAAGTGACAGGTCTAGAGGTCCATTTAGCTAAACCCAGAACTAGATTTCTCCAAGATTTTTAAGAATCTTGAGAATGCAGCTAAATTTCTTGACCTGGCTTGTCTTGACTTTGGTGGAATCTGTCAGTGTGCAAATACTTTCATATTGGGATCTCAGAGGAAAGTTTTTTCCCCTAGCCAACTCATTTGCAATTGTGACTTGTAAGAGAGTTTTGGTCTTGCCTGAAGCTGGCTGCGCTGGGGCAATGTTTGTACATAGACAAGCTTTAGAAGTGAGGAAGTACAAATATGTTAATGCAGCATTTATTGTCATTTAGTCATTACAAGGCCTAATTATGTTATTAAAAATCTATCCTGTGTTTTGATGTCTTCCAAAACAGCAAATATAGACATGTGGTCTGTTCTTAAGTGCATTATTTTTATTTTTTTCAAGATCACTTGAGAAGATTTTATTCAGTTATATTTGTGCCTCTTTATTTGTGATGGTTGATGGAGGTTTCCAAGCCTTCCCCCTTTGGTTTTTTTGTTTGGTTGGTTTTGGGTTTTTGTGTGCCTGTGGTTTTAGTTTTTTTTTTTTTTTTAACAGTAGAAATGTCAGTCATTTCTAACTCAATCATCTCTAGTTACTCCTGTGAGGACCACTGAAAGGCATAACAGGGTATTACTATTGAGAACATCGCTCTTAAAGAAAGGAGGATGCTTTATTTTATATAACACAGGTTGACATGGGGCTGCTGAAGCTCAGACTAAGGTTATAGCCCAGCATCCAAGTAACACTAAAGGATCTCTTAGACATTTTTCTTTCTTGTGACTTCCTCTGCAGAATGGGATATGTCTGAGTGGGGCTGAACACTGGTTTCAGGTTCTCTGCCCTCGTTCCCTGTAGAAGAAATGGAATTTCCCAGTTACCACTCATAACATGCAGCTACTTATGCTGCTTGTGTGAGACCTTTAAGTCTGTGCTGATTTAGGCATGGCAAAATGCTGGCGTGCCATTGCTTGCGCAGCAGCTGGAAATGCCATCAAGATGATCTTTCTTCTGGTGATGAGGGTGAAAAATCAGGACAGGAAGGTGTTGGGGCTGCTTCTCATTCCTGTTTTTGACTAGCAGGGGGGGTCTGGAGCAAACAGAAAGGTTCAGCTTTCCCAGTCCTCCTTGGAAACTTGCCTGATCTGCTAAGACACGGCTCATGAGAAAAATACAATCCTGAAAGACAAGTCCTTTTAAGATTTTTAAATTATGATCACCTGATGATTATCAGGAGCTCTGTGCCGATGCTGAGGAGCAGTTGGAGTTTATCGAGGTAGAGTTGTAGCCAGTCTTTGTTTGGCAAGTTAATAAGATGGCAAAAGTCCTTTGAATGCCACTGGAAGTCTTTGAAATTGTGCAAAAGTCCTTTGGATTTATCGAAAGCTAATCAGTATGACATTAACGAAGAACAAAGCAAGCCTAATGAAGATGAAAGATTTGAAAAGTGGATTATTTTTCTTTTGTCCTGGCTTTTCTTCCTCGAAAGACTTGCCCTTGTTGGCTGGGTAACAGGCTGTGTGTTAACAGGCTGGTTATCAAATTGAAATGGGGACTGTTTGAGTGTGTTGAATTACAGCCTTTTATTCTTTATCTGTCAGGGTTTCCTTCATAAATGCAAGTTTTAATCAAGTCTTTAAAATGCTCATTTAGCTGAGATTTGGCAATCTAATTCTTCCTCTGGCAAGATGCTTTAAATATCCTTTACCTAGTCAACAAAATTTGATTAAAATCAGCATGGATGTTTCTTTCCCCAAACTCCTCTCCTTCTTAATTGAGTGTCCAAAAATAGCCTGTTTGGTACTTTCCATGCATTCCTCCAAGAAAACAACATTCAGTAGAAATGTGGAGCTTCCAACTTCTTGGTTTGTAAAGGATATCTGACTATGTGAAGATGCAAAAGTAAAATTAAAGCCAGAAATAACCTATGAGACGATCTGGATAATAGTAGAACCCCAGTAAATTATGCGCTGTAGACTTGAGGTTTGAAAACTTGAAGGTACAACTTTGAGGAGCTTATCAGTAAAGGTGACAGAGCCTGGAACTTGTGGTGCTCAATCTAGTGGAATCCCTCTCAGGATTAGCAGGTTACTGGCATTCTCTGGGCACCAAATACCAGAAGTAGCACACAGAGATGAAAGTTGCCTTCCTGCTATGCAGACTTTATAGATTTTGTAAAGATGCTAGGCGAAAATTCAGGAATGAGATTTCTTGCCTATCCACGTGGTTTTAACCAGAAATAAAGATTTTGTCTATACCTCAGTTCTCCATGTGTAGAAGCTGACTTCTGAGTTTGTCATACATACTTTTTCCTGGGGGCCTTCTGCTGCTCCCACAGGATGAGGATGTTGATGTATGTGTGCATTCAGACATCTAATCTTTACACATACCACTATGTACTAAGGCTGAGCCTGAAATCTGTCCAAGAGACACCAATTTTTATACTCAGGGGGAATATACACCAATTTTTACACTCAGGAGGACTACCTGCAGCACTGACCCTGACCTTCAGGCTCTCTCAGCTGCCCTGTGTGGATCACAATTTGGGAATTTGACTTCTTGCAGAGGAGTGCATGTAAATGGTATTTAAATGTAGATTTAAAAGAAGGTATTGCCTTCTCTGTAGTTGCAAATCTGTCTCTAAACTCCAGAACTGTCAATGAAAAACTTTTTGTGGTACCTTTTTCTTTCCTGTTCTTGGTAAGGTATAAAATGACTTTACCTGAGTTTGTTGAAAAACGAGCAGCAGAGGATTAGAATTTCTGGATTATTCTTTACTGGAAAATAAGCTGATGGAGATATACTCTAAATATATATATATAAGTAAAGCTATTACAATAATTTATACAAATACACTTGCTTAAGCTTTGCAGTTTGCAGTTCTTCTTGTTCTTGGTGCATATTGGCTTCCAGTGGCATTTTGCAGGAATATTTACTGCTGTGTTTTAGGTACAATTTAGTAAACTGAAATTTCAAGACATCCAATGACACAAAAAAGCTTAAAAAGTGTTGAGTTTTATTGAAGCCTGTTTTGGTATAGCATTCTTACTTTCTAAATACCTGCAGAAAATTTTACTTGATTTTATTTGTAGCGAGATAAAAATATGAATGTTGTTCTTTGCGAGGCTTCTTTTGTTTTGGCAATTTGTTGAAGAATGTGGAAGTGATCTTGCATCAATCAGAAAAAGCAATAGGTTTTGGAATGCTGAGACTCTCATTGTGTCCTTAGGTCATTCTGGGCTGGGATATTGAAAGGGACTCAGAACAGGTCTGATATGACACACAACACTAGATGATTTATGCCCCTTCTACCTGGAGAATGGAGCATGTGATAATAGCTACTGGTCTGTTTTTCAGAAACCCTCAGCACCAACAATCTCAGTTGAAATGAAAATGAAAGTGGCAGCTGCTGACCAGAGCTGAAAATGGGGCCATGGATGTCAGCCTGAAAACTGAGTTCCATCATGTTTACGGTTTAATGTCAGCATCTCAAGACTTTCTCTAAACAACATATTTTTGGTTTTATTATTTCTGTAACAGCAGGGCAAGAAAAGGCATCATTAAGGATGTACTTGATTTCTGACCTGAGCCTTCTCTCTCCATCACTTTAAGTCCACAAGTGGCCTGTTTTAGAAATTTGAGGATAGTATATTCAGTCAATTTTCAAGAAGGCAGGAAGTGTCAAGGGAGGGAGATTCTCCTAATTTGTCCTGTTACTGTAATAAATATCTATATATATATATTTTAAGCACCCTTATGTTGAAAGTAAACAGCTGAATGATATAAGAATTCAGTTCATACTGGGTAGACAACTCTATTCAACTCGAATCCTTCAATGAAAACTTGTAGGATCAAGTCCTCAGTGCCAAGGTCTCTGTGCTGGCTCTAGTGACAAACCCAAGATGACCAGGACTTTTTCTTGCTTGCTTGCTACCAGCAATATCTGAGGGTAGCATAGAAATTCAGCCTTCCTGTACCTCCTCTGCACCTTTGCTGGAAGGCCACGGTGCATGGCTGCGACTGAGGGCACTGTCTGCTAATTTTGTCTCTTCTTGATGGGGGACCAAAGGCAGAGAGCTCAGCTTGGCTGCTAAAATTGGGACACCAGGATTATTTTAAGGTGTCAGGTGGACAAATGTCATGCTGAAAGAACTGTGGATGCTTAAGAAGGAAGCAAAGCTATGAGAAGACAGTTACATATGTGTATAAGTTCTAGTTTTTTGGTGCTCATCTCATTTTTGTTGCTGTATAGCTGTAGCAAGAGGGACTTGGAGTTGGGAGACTGTGACAGTGTCAGGGAGGAGCAAAATGCAAGATTTGAGACAGGTGTCAGCACAGGGAGGAGAGCAAGGTCTCTAAATTAGGTTTGTAATGGTAACATAGTGGCTAATGCAAAAAATGAAATGGAGACAGAATAAACCCTTGGTTATTTCTGTGTTAGCACATCAAGTTGTGACACACAGGAAAGGTATTTTCAGCTATTTGACAAAGATTTGAAAGTTTTCCTCCTTTCTTCAGGCTCATATTGTGGAGAGGAGCAGGCATTTTGAGGGGTTAAAGAGATAGAAATTACTATTTTTTAATAAAGGGTTATCAAGGTAACAAAATCTCTTCACAACAGTTGTCTGTGTAATGTTAGATGTATGATAATGTAATATTGAAAAGTTCCACTGGGACTTGTGCATCTTGCCCTGTGCAATTCTCTTTACAACCTGTAATTACCTAAGAGCAAAATTGTCTTATATAGCTTATAATCTTACTTCAGCATTTGCAGCATATCCTGTGTCAGGGAATATTGGTAAATATTGACACAAAATTGTTTCTTCGTGTAAATCAAATCTTGAAAGGTTTCATGTGCAGCCAGTGAGTGGGTGTGTGTGTTTTTGTTTATTTGTGAATATGTCTGCCTACATAATCCCTCATTTTATAGGCTGCACATTTTCCTTGTCAAAAATATGATATTAAACAGCTTTTAAATAGTAATACTTTAAATTTATTATTGTTTAGCATCTTTCATCCAAGCTTCTCATAGTACCTTTAGTATTAATTTATGCCTGATGTGACCTAGAAAATATTATCCCTGTTAATAATGGTTAAACAGAACTAGAGTGTAATGAAATAATTTTCTCTAGTGGCATTGTCACTCCTGTTTCAAAGATGTGTTAATTCTGAGTTCACAGTCTTCTCCTGTAAAATATCAGTAGACATAGCAAATGTTATTTTTTAAAATCTCAATCCAGGGTCAATCCTACAAGTGATAGTGTGTGCATGCGTGTGGGTCACTGTAACTGGCTGCATTTAAAATAGTAACTGTGCTTTCTTCATCTTTTTTGGGTTTGGTTATTTGAGATTCCTCTTGAGTTAACAAGCTTGATTGCAAGATGCTCTTTCTAGAGGTGAGGGCATAGCCAGCTAAGTCAGCCAGAAATTGAAGCAGTAAGTCTTTTACTTTCACACTGCTTCTAAAACTCCACTCTCCTTTTGCAGGGTGGAAACATAACAGAGAACTGAACCAAACCCTCTCCCCCATTTATGAAATATCTGAAAGCTATTGAGATAGTATTTGACTTCTTTTCTTTTCCAGCTTAACCCACACTACCCAGAAGGTAATAATGAAGGAAAAGCTTTGGTAAGTGGAATTTATATGTTGCATATAATCTGGGGAATGCTGTATCCTTAACCTAGCACATCCTGACATATGGAAGCTCTTTAGAGCTTTCCTTTTCCTTATTATTTCAGCTGCTGGGGTTGTTTTCTATATTCTGTGCAAGGTAGGATGCATCTCAGAACTGGCAATTCAGAAAGTTTTCCCCCCGTGCTGAGGCAAATGATAAGAAACTTATTCAAATTCTGCATCAGTGGCATTAGCTGAAGCTGTTGTGCTTGTTAGCTGACTGCAGGTATGAAATGTATTTATTCTTCTCAGCTGTGATGTGTTACTTCATGGCAACAGCCTTTGCCATCAACAGCATTTTAGCTAATTTTGACTAATGAGGCAAGGCCAGACATGGAGATTATAGTGTGTGAAGGAAATGGAGTTAAAACCTTCCTTGGGGGAATCTTCCTGTTACTAAGTCAACAAATATTCCCAAAACCACTAATTCCTCCATCAAATTCATGAGATTGCCTTGGAAAGGCTGAGATCTTCTTCAAAAAATTCAATTTAATTTCTTTCTGCTTGCCTTGCGGGCTTTTGTTCTTTAAGAGGATACATTTTCAAGTTTTTCTCTGCACAGGGAAGAAATTTTTGGTTTTTCATGACATGAAACCCAAGAATCTTACAAAATCACATGCCTTGAGGACTGCAATTTTAATAAAGATGGAGACTTTCATAGGTGTTGGCAACATTGGTTTTCCATCTTCACTGATATTTCACATTAGTGCTGATACTGCAATAACAGCTAAGCTGTCCAGAAAAATGAGAATTCTCTCCTATGAAAATAGAGAAGTTCCACCAGCTGTTTCTCTTTTGTATTGGAGTGAAACTTGAGGCCTTTGGAGCTTTGGAATGGAAATCAAGATCAGTTCTAGTATTCCTCAGTGAGTAGGTGTTAGGCCCTTGTCACTGAGGAACCAATCTTATTGTACCACACCATCCTTATTTATGGTGTAAGTTTTCCCTCTGTAGTAATTTCAGTTCCTCTAAATAGTTAAATATTCTCTGGACTGGATAATGACAAAGGCAGAAGTGTAACCTAAGCACAAATGTTAAAGGTGGCTTCACTATCAGCTTGGCTTATTCCTCCTGGGTATTGGTTTCAGCTAAAACCCCAGATCAGATAAATCATATTAGAGAAATACTCCAATAAAAAAGTAATCAAAGCTGATTGATGATCAAAACTGATATCTCTGTGAAAATTTTAATTTGTGCAGTCAGTACTTTCCTATGAAAGATGTTTTGTGGAAGAACTTCTAGCAATTTTTGGTGACACCTCCATGTAAATCAAAGCCTACAGGCTCTATATGTGTGATAAAAATCCTTTTGGATCCTTCACCCCTTTATAATCTTGTTGGAAATGTCATGATTCAGCAATGGCTATTTAAGCCTTCATTCTGCCCTGGAGCAACCCAATATAGAAACTTCACATCCCTGTGCAGGAATTACAATGATGCAGTGTATTGAATTGTCCCTCAAAAGTAAAAGAATCTTGTAATATTTGGAGTTCTTTGAGGGTCAGGTATGTCAGTCTTGTATCCAATAGCACATAACACACAGCTTTCCTTGCTCTGTGATTATCATTTAGGGTTTCCCTGCCTGGTCACAGCCTAACGGACTCACAACAAAGGCATCTTCTTTTCCATCCTTTGAAAAAATTAATCTTGGAATACTGCCCATGAAGTAAATCTGGAGGGAGGAGTTTGAAGTGGACCTACCCCAGCAAAAACTGAAGAATGAGTAGCAGGGAAATGGGAGAAGAATAAATGAATCCTTGTGGCTGAAGGGCTGAACCTGTAGCCTTTGCCCTTGAGGCCAGGAAGGCCAATGGAATCCTGGGGTGCACTGGGAAGAGCATTGCCAGCAGGTCAGGGGTGATCCTGCCCCTGTGCCCAGCCTGTGTGGCACATCTGCAGGGCTGTGTCCAGCTCTGGGCCCCTCAGCACAGCAGGGCCATGGAGCTCCTGCAGCGGGGCCGGCGGAGGCTGCAGAGATGATTCAGGGCCTGGAGCATCCCTGGCAGGGAAAGGCTGAGGGAGCTGGGGCTGTGCAGCTGGAGAGGAGCCCCAGCTGAGAGGGGCCCTCAGCCCTGGGTGTCCCTGGCTGCAGGGAGGGCTCCGAGCAGGGCCCAGGCTCTGCTCTGGGGGCCCAGCAATGGCACCAGAGCCACGGGCAGGGACTGAGCCCAGGAGGTTCCACCTGGGCAGGAGGCACAACTTCTGTCCTGGGCAGTGACCCAGCACTGAGCAGACTGTTCAGTTCAGTGGGGGTGTGGAGTCTCCTCACTGGGGATATTCCAGACCCAGTGGGTACAAAAGAAAGTGGCAAATCCAATATTTTCACCATAAAAGAGCAAAAGAGGGACCTCTAGAATGGCATAACATACATCTAGATGCTAAGACCATTTTTTTTTTAAGTTGGAAATTCATTTCTTACCTCAACAATTTATGCTAAGAAGTGCAATACGATTGGAAGTTACCAATCTGAGAGATTAAATCTAAGTGTGAAACCCTCAGCTTGTCACTCACAACCAGCGGTCTGCACACTCCTGTGACTAGATTAATATTCTTAAAATTTTGTAGTTCTTATAATTAATTTCTTATAAATTTCTTATAATTTCTTAAAAAGGGCCTTGATCAGGCCCTTTGTTATTTTTAAAATTCCAAACAGTATTTTTAAAAAAAATACAGTGGTTAACAAATACTATTACTGAGTTTGCTTGTAATTTGGAGAGCTGTCTCAGGTAAACTACACCTGCAAAATCATAAAAAGTAGAAACAGTTGGATTCTTGGAACTGTTAGTGAAAATCACATTTCTGTTTAAAGAATGCACAGTATTTCTAAAAATTAGAGTCCCCAGCTGGGGATAGCCTTACCTTGGAACTGAGCACTTCCATCCCATACTGGCTGTGTGGTTTGGCGGGGCTGGTCCTTGGTTTTGGGCAGGGAACTGAAGCAGAATCTGTGGGTTTGTGCAGCCCCTCGAGCCCCTTTGGCCACCGAGGTGAGGCCTGCAGCCTCTCTGGCAGCCGTGCCCCTTCCAGCCGGGCATGGGGGGAGCCCTGGCAGCTCTGCCTGGGATAGCTGCAATGGCCTGGGAACAGAGGGCTTCCAGATGCTCTCTACATTGAGAGTGGGGTTTTTTATTGTTAAATTTGGTGGTAATTTTCTTATGGAAATGTATGCTTTTGTGGTGAGAGGGGCCCTCAGCCCTGGGTGTCCCTGGCTGCAGGGAGGGCTCCGAGCAGGGCCCAGGCTCTGCTCTGGGGGCCCAGCAATGGCACCAGAGCCACGGGCAGGGACCGAGCCCAGGAGGTTCCACCTGGGCAGGAGGAACAACTTCTTCCACAGGTTGCCCATAGAGGGTGTGGAGTCTCCCTCAGTGAGGGGATTCCGGAGCCGTCTGGACACAATCCTGTTCCCCGTGCTCCTGAATGGCTGTGTGGAGCAGGGAGACGGCACCAGCTGACCCACTGCGGTCCCTTCAGCCTCACCCATCCTGGGACTCCTTCTTTTCTCTGCTCGGGCTGTTGGATGAAAAAGTAGCAGTTCCTTCTCTGTTGGTTTTAAATCAGCACTGCCATCTGTGCTTTCTGTGCCGTGCTGGACTGCCCAGCCTGTGCTGGGGCTGCTTGTGTGTGTTCACGGCCTGGTTTACAAGGCCCGATCCCACTTGCTCAGGCAACTGAATTTTGGGAAGCAGCAATGGAGAAGGGTTTTCCATGATGCAGCAGTGGGCACAGACACCAAGATTCTGCCTAAGCACATCTTTTCTGCCTTGCCTTAAGTGACTCCAGAGTCTGAAAGGGTTTTGGTGCCAGAGAACATAAATATTACTGGAAGTTACCAGGACTTCTGTTCCCATGCATTAAAGGTATGTTTGGACTGAGGTTCATTGCTTGTTTATGAGCTGCTTCTTGACAATCCAGCCAAATTGTCTTGTGAAGCACTGTTTTTAATTCTTATAAAATTTGGCCTTACAATGAGTTGATTAATATTCCCACATCTAAGCTCCAGAAGATTTTTTTTTTAAAGTGGGGAGACTTTTTGGAGATTTAAGGGTCTTATCAAAAAAGGACTTCTCCATCTCTTAAAGTCTAGGAGATTGTAGTATATAATGTAAAAAAAAATGCAGTGCTCTGTATTAGAGCTCCCACTAAACCCCAAATTGGTGGTTTTCATGCTGCAAATTACTATGCTTGTTCTAAGGAAAGAAATGTACAGCATCAAGAAGAATGCTACAAACATCAGGGAAATGTCAGGAACAGCTGGGACCCTGGCATTTGTTAGTGCCTTTTTGTTAAAGGCTGACTTTGGATGGGTACCTTATCTCCATTTGTCTGCATTTTCATGAGAGGACTAATTCTAACCAGTTCCAATCTGCCTTTTATTGTTGAGATATTTTTGTTAGGATTGAGACTGGTATGCACTTATGTTGTAAAGAAGTTGAGCATTTCTACCATGGGCTGCCAGGTGCAATTGGATCTATCTCCTTTGACTAGTTTATATATCTTTATGAATTCCCAAAATTCTGCAATTCTAACTTTTCCTTCTTGCTGCCAACCCAGGAGATTTTTTTTTTCCTTATAAACACTGTAAATTAATTTGTTTGGGGTTTTGTTTTGGTCTTGGTTTTTTACCTTCCAGGAATGATCTTTATTGAATTATATATTTTATATTGGTGATGCAGTTTAAACAAGTAGAATAGATAATCTGAAAAACATTGGAAAAAAAAAAAAAAAGAAAATAAAAATGATCAGCTTAAAAATGGCAACTTACATAAAGCCAGCAGTCAGACCACTGGGGAAACTGGGGGGAGCAGGGGAGACACGGATGCTGGCGAATTATTATTCTGCTGTTGCACACGGGTCTGAATCAGCTCTGGAAATGCATACATTGTTTCTTACAGAATGTCTCTGGCTCCTAACAACAGGATTGCAACGTGATGTCTCTGCTAAAAATGTGATGACTCACAAATGAGTCAACAGTGAAGGTGTTACAGGAGGCTAACTGCTGTGCTGTCTGCCAGGGCTCCTAGCAGGCAGGAGCAAGGCTGGCCATTCATTTACTCCATTTTCTTCTCCTAAAGAATTTTTAAAGTAATCTAACCTATGGAGTTCTGCTCACGTTACTGCTCTGTGAAAATGCTGTTTTTCTAAGAGCCTCCTAAACTGGGTTAACGTGTTGAGATACCACATTGCTCTGGATTTAACAGGCATTTTCAGAACTCTGGCTGCTATTAAATTTAATTTCTGCTGAAATCTGTAGTGCAGCTTAATGTATTCACTCAGGAGCAGGGCATTATCCTTGTCTGTCTCTATGCCACAAGAGGTGTCTTCACCAATTGGAATTGTAGATTTGGTTTCTAAAAGAAAAGGTATTTTGGGTCTGTCTCATGTTTTTGGATTGCTTTTTGCAGTTGAAATGAAGGCCCTTCTGTAAGCAAAACTTCACATAAATCTCTTGAATTTTAGGTATGATGCTCAGTTGAGTTAAATAAGGAAGTTTTGGGGTAGTAGCAATTAGTAGCAAATTCTGTCAGGAGCTGTGAAAAGGGTTATCTGCTGGGCTGTAAGTCTTGAGGACAAATGTGCTTGGACCTGAATATATTGCCACTGATTCCAGCATGGGATTTGTCTCTCCTTAATTTGCCCTCCGCTTGGCAAGCAGTATGTTGGTGCTGTTTTTTCTCTTTAAGCTTCTTTTAAAATCATGATGCACTGTAAATCAGTGGTGGTAGCCCGGGAGTTACTGTGCTGTGGGCCTGGATCAACATTTCCCATTCTCACCAAAATGGTGGTTTTTCTCAATACCTAGGACTCTTTTTTTGGATGTTCACCCTTTGCTTTTCTAGGTGGGTCCCACCTGGCTGTGCTGTGGGGGTTTGCTCAGTTCCCCTTCCTGGGTGTGGTTATTGAGCTTTGCTGCTGCAGAATCAGGCTGGGGGCTCACAGCCCTCTGTGCCAGGGCACACTGAGGTTTTCTCAGGCTGAAGGAGCTGACTCTGCTCTTTGTACCACTGATACTTATACTGGGTTGTTTGGAAGGGGTGGGTCCAACTCCAGCTGGACAGAAGCAGAACTGAATGTGTGATCCTCTTGATCCTTGTGAGTGATTTAACCAGTGAAGTGATTGCACCTTCCTCACCTTGGATATGTGTCTGATGTGACTTGTGACAGGCTGTTGCTAGTTTGTTGTAGTTTGGGACAATCAAAGGTATATACATTTTCCTTCCAGGAATGTACTGTTTGGTAATACTGTTTTATCCACATTTCTCTGTACTCCTGGCATGTAATTCACTTGGGTTTTTTTTCTTTTTTATTAAGTCTTGGAAGTGCTTTCCTTGGCTGTCACTGACCACATTGCCAACATCTCTGAAACTGTTCCATTGGCTTTCCCTCACATTGCTTTAAGTTGAATTTTCTTCTCTCTGCGTTTGAGTTCCTTTGCAGTTTTCTTCTTTTCTCTTAATTAAATCCAGTTTTGCTGGCTGTATCTGCTCATATGCCAGTTTCTACCTGAGCAAATGTCATCTTGTTTCCATCTGCTTAGGAATGCAGTGCTTCTCCTGAGCTATTGTCTAATTAATTTAAACTAGCCTAGTACTTTCACTTTTTTTCCACATCCTCACATGGACTCATCTGCTGATTCAATAATGGCTGGGTTAAGTGCAGTTTCTGACGGCTGCTTACTAAATTTAATTTATCGTGAGAAGCTTTCTGTATGCCAAGTGTATCTCCCACACAGGCATGTGCACGTGCACTGGGACATAAAATGAGACATAAATACAAATCCATGTTTGTTCCTATGTAATGATAGCATTGCTGTCTCTCACGTACCCCTTGTATAAAACTTGTTTCCAGAGCTGTCAGGTTGGGGGTCACTTCTTGTTATATTTTTTTTTTCCTGTGAGTAGTGCTTAACTCCCATAACCCAGGCTGAGTTGTGATATTCAGATTCTGAAATAATGCTGTAAGGAGAGTTCTGATGTTTGTGGAGGAGTTCAGCCTGGAACTGCTGTACAGCTCTTGTGCAGGTCTGATTTTGCTCAGCTAAGCTTGGCATTGCAGTTAGCTGTGTTGCAAGTGCTGCCTTGCCCTCTGAGTTGGAATTTCTTTTTAGGCTAGTAACCAGATCTTGCTCCTATGTCTGCCAGCTGCTAAGCCTGGTTGGTGGGATTTAGGGTTGGTGAACTCGTTGCTCAGCTGGATCTGTACAACTGTTGGGGTCATCAGGGAATGAGCAGGGTTAGCCCCAGACTGCTGGGTGAGTTTGTCCACAGAGCCAGTGGTTGGTGTGAACTGCTAAAGCACAGGAGATCTGCCTTTGACTCTGCCTCCTGCCAGCTCACCCACTTTATATACTGGTCATGGTGTTCTGTGATGGGGAATATCCCTTTGCCCTGTCTGGGTCAGGTGTCCTGTCCATGTTCCCTCCCAGTATGGTTTCATATTTTGGTCTGTATTTTATTCAGAGCCCCAGGATAAAAAGAAAGTGTCCTGCCTTTTTGTATACCAGTCATTTCAGTTTGGAAATTATAGTGAAGTGGGTAGTTTCTGGGAAACCTTAATTAGATTTCAATGTAAGTTGTGGAAAGTATCAGAAAGTTTGGATGCTGTTCTAAACTATCCTGTACCACTCACCACTTTACAGACCTCTGGAATTTTCAACTGGATTTCCAGTTTTCTGTTTTGTTATGAAGTGTAGGAAGTAGTTTTTGATTTAATATTAGACTCTGACTCACACCTTTTAAGCTCTCAGGAGGATTTTTTTATTGTTTCTATGCCTTTTCAGTTTGTGTCTCATCACAAGTATGTAAAACAAAATATGTCTGGAAATTACAAAAGCAATTTGCTATTTTCTCAATTCTTGCATATAGGTTAAATTTTTTGTGCATTTTTCTTTACTATGTTTGGGCATGAGATACAAGAGGGTGTGGGGACTGCGAGATGAGTTTACTCTGGTGCGAGTTTTAGGAGATGGTTGTTCTTTGTCTTAGTAAGCCTTCCTCTCAAACACTTGTGGCAGTACCCTAATGACTAGAGGACCCTAACAAAAATTTATTTCTGTATTGTTTTTCTGCTCTGTCCATCCTTGATAGAAGTCATGGCATGGAAAGCTGGCATTTTGTAAGCTTGGTAATGAAAAAATGGAGGTTTTGGAAGGATTCAAGAAGTGCCTTGGAATGAGTTGATAACTAATCCTTTCTTCCATAATTTCACTCATCCTTGATTTGTTGTTTACTTTCAGTTGGCGATCTGGATAATCAAAGCTTTGCCCTTGATTATCCCTTACAGTTTGGTTTTAATCAAGCTATTAATGCAAACAAGTACAGCCTGGCCTTTTACATTGTACAGCTCTTCCTTAGTGGTGTATTGTAAATCATTATAATAGCATTTCATGCTTCCAGGGTCGGATTTTTTTCTCTTTTGGCTTTCCTCATTCCTCTTCTCCTCTCCCTCTGTGATGTATTTTGTGTACAAGAGTGGCCCTGGGCTGCCAGTCTCTTAATTGGTGATCAGTCTTGTGTAAGATGTGTAACTCGGCACCCCAGAGGAGCAGCTTTTACTCACACCAGTAATTTTGTTGGTTGCTGTGTGGTTATGGGCACAGACTCTGAATGACTCCATCAAGCCAAGAAATGTTCTCAGGGAAGGTGGCATTTGGAGTCTGTAGGCAAAGATATGGAGGTGACTAAAGATTGGAGGATGGTGCTGCAGGGTCAGAAAATTCCAGTGAACTCTCAGCAGATGGTGGGAGGAAGATCCCACCTTAGCTCACGTGCCTTGGTTGAGTAACTCTGTCCCTTGCAGAGGGGTAAAATCAGACCTGTGTTGGACCAGCCACAGTGTTATCAGCTTGTGCTGATTTGTGTACAATCAGATTTGAGATTTGTAATACAATCCAGCTGGGGCTTTGTCTGCCCCCCTTGCCATGACAAGCTGGTCCTGATGGAACAGATGGTCTGGCTCTTTCTGTTTGAGAGTGTCCACGGGACAAGAGGAAATGGCCTCAAGCTCCTCCAGGGGAGGTTCAGGTTTGGCATCAGGAATAATTTCTTCTTGGAAAGGTCTGACAAGCGTTGGAAGGGGCTGCCCAGGGAGGTGATGGAGTCTCCATCCTTGGAGGTATTCAGGAAACAACTGGACATGGCTTGAGTTTAGTTGACAAGGTGGCGAGTTTAGTGACAAGGTGATCCAAGGCTGGACTCGATGATCTTGGAGGTATTTTCCAATCTAAATGATTCTGTGATTCTCTGAAAGCATGCTGCTCTGATTCTACAACCTAAGAGGAAAAAGCCATCAAACTTACATAAAACAACAATGGATTGAAGGAAATTGCTTACTTTTAAAATCCCCTACTTGTCTAAAAAAAAATAAAATAAATCTAATATTCATTAATTCTTATGTTTCAAGTGTGGCCCTTTCCAGACCAGCACTGTGTAGTTGTCAGGTGGGAGTGAGGGGTCTGCAACTACTGCAGATTTTTTGAAGTTGTAGGTGTCAAATAAAGCATATCCGGTGCTGCAATGCCTCTTTAGCTTGTGGCCTGCTGTTCTTCTAATGACTGCCTGAGACGCCGTGGAGCAAAGTGCATCCTTTGTGTTACTCCAAAGCCAATCACGGTAGATTCTTGCTAGAAGGTAAAAAAAAAAAAAAAAAAAAATCATATGTATTACTTGTCTGCAAGGTAATTGAAGAATATCTAATGGGCCCTGATGCAAGCAAATAACCCTTGTGCCTAATCAGCAGAGAGACGGCGACCTTCCTGCTTCAAAGAAGAAACGCCAGGCAGGGGAGAAGATTATGTATACTTTGGTCTCGGTGCCACATGGAAATGACATCGCATCTCTCTTTGAACTGGATGCCACCACCCTTCAGAGAGCTGATTGCCTGGTTCCAAGGTAAAAAAAAAAGAAATGAAAAAAGGGCAGAAAATAGTGCTGCATTGACAGGGTTTCTTCCTGGCATTATGCTGGTGAGTAAAGCATAAAAAAGGCAAACATGAGCAAGTATTATCCTTCTGTCAAAATTTGAGGAGTGTTCATGGATAAATAAGGGATGTATAAAACATGATACTGCTGCTGTGACTGGGTAAAATAATTATAAGGATAAAACAAGTGACACTTCGTCTGTGAAGAGAAAAAATAATGGTCTAAATATTGCACAGAGATCTGTGTGAGGATAGAATTGAGCTCTGTGCACTGTTTGAAAAAAAATGTATTTTTAATAGATTTAATTGAATTGTTCCCAACAAAATAATATGTGGGGTGAGCTGGGCTTCTGTTTCCCTGACATATCATGATGCTACTGAGCACATTTTTTATTCAAATGTATTCAGCAAGTGGCTTCTGGGTTTCAATTGTCAATATTTGAAATTTTAGCTGTGTAACATAGCTGAGATTGGTTAGATAAGTCGCACGGTGTTGGTTGTGACTGAATGGGCTTGCAGACACTTGGGGCTGGTTGTTATGAGGGTGGATTTTAAAGCTGGGTACCCACAAATACTGATGTATGTGACTTTGAAGTGTTTGCTGTGCTAAGTTCTGCCAGATAATTTGCTTACTTGAATGCTCAAAAGCCCATCAGCGTGAAAGGGAGACTGTGAATGGAGACCACAGTGAATATATTTCAAAAGTAAAATTCAGAGTTAAAATTGTAATTGATTTCTCAGCTCTGCTTTTTGATAATACCACAGATTATCATATGGAAAGAATTTAGAAGGATCTCATATCTGCTCTTTGTTCGCTTGATTTTCAGTTGAGTACTGGTACTGTAAATGCTTGCTCTGGAACAAGGGTTTGCAGATCATAATGATGAAGCTGTGAAACCACGGTCAGCTTTACTTTCTGGCTTTGTGCTGTGACAGCTTAAAAGGATTTGTTATTCTGCAGGAAAAAAATAATAAAAGAATTGGGTTTATTCATTAAATGTATTTCTGTTCAGATGGGATTTTGTAACATCTTCCTTTGAGGTTTTTTTTCCCCTTAAAGAATATTTTACTCCTAGATTTATGTAAATACTTAAACTCAGCGCTCTGCACAATCCCAAGATGCTGGCTGTTCTTGTTGCAGCTCTGTTCTGGGTGAGAAAGAAGGAGTCAAGGTAAAAGGGTACTGCAGTGTCTTTTAGGTCCACCTCCTCTTTTTATTGCAGTGGCTGGCATGGCTCCTGCTCTCCAGCCTCATGCCACAAGCAGATGCTGCAGAGCATCTCACTTGCCCACCTGGGCTCAGGACTGATCCATCTCATCTTCTGTTTGCTCTGTCCCCTTTAGGAACTCCTACGTCCGACTGAGGCACTTGTGCACCAACACTTGGGTCACCAGCACCAGCATCCCGATAGACACTGAGGAAGAGAGGCCTGTGATGTTAAAGGTAAACAAAATCCCAAACTCACTCCTGAAGCTGTCTCACTTCTAACCTCTGAAATGTGCTTCATACTTAGGATAAAGGTAAGAGGATTGCTCATCCACTTTAAACCAAAAATGTTTGCAGATTGGGACGTGCCAAACCAAAGAGGACAAGGAAGCTTTTGCCATTGTATCAGTTCCTCTGTCTGAGGTCAGAGACTTGGACTTTGCCAATGATGCCAACAAGGTTTTAGCATCAACTGTTAAAAAGCTGGAGAACGGAACAATAACCCAGAATGAAAGGAGGTTAGTGAGTTTTATTTTTTCCCCTGCTAAATTGGTATTTGGTTACTCATGATTACATAGTCATGGGTAGGTGATATCCACATGGACAGAGGCAATTGGGAGAGGGCACTTCAGTTCTAAGAGTGCCAGCCTGGGGTTAGATTCCACCTCTGTGAGAGCATCCTTGCTGTACCTCAGGCTGATCTGTGTATCTCCTGTGTAAAAGGGGGGTAAACAGCACTTCCCCAGCTCACTGACCCCATAAATTAATGGATTTCCAGGATAAATCCCTGGGCAAATGTCTTTGTCTGGACTTCATTTGGTAATCTGCTTCTGAGCTATAACGTGAGGGTGCATTGCATCTGATTTTCATGTACAGGAAAGCAGCACTTCAGGGCTCTGGACGTGTGTCAAGTTCACCACACTGCAAACCTGCAAAAGCCTTGGAAGGAGGTCTCAGTGTGACTGAGAAGCTGCTCCATTTGCTTTCTCACATCTATTTCCCCCTGTTCTCTTTTTCTATTTTACATCAATTTGTTGTTTACCCTTGTATTCATCCCCATTTTGTCTGTGGCACTATTAGAATGTCTGCTCCTCACACCCTCCCCTGAATCAAGGGATTTTGTTGTGCATTTGTTGTATATTGTAGCCATATGTATGTATGCACAAATATATGTAGCCAGTGATGTAGTTCACTATTTATCTTCAGCTGCCTGTGGTTAAACTGAATATAAGATAGCATCTCTGGCAGTGTGAATTTGTAACTGTAATATATTATATACAGCTTTTCTTTTTTTCTGAAAATGTTGATTTTTGGTGATGGAACTGAATTTTCACAGTCAGTTTCCAGTAGAAATTAGACCAGTTGATTTAATGTCATTACATGCAGATGTTTAATGCCTGGGTGTTGGGACTCAGCCTTGAGAAGCTGTGGGGGCCATTTCACGATTGAGTTGACTCAGAGAGGGATACGACACTGTCCAGGTGGGACATCCCTGTATGAACTTGTCACTGTCAGTATTGTCAGGTCTTGATGTTGTCAGATTGGTACAACAAACACGTAAAACAATTCTGAGCTGTTTTCCAACAATGCCATTATTTGTTAGTTGTTGTGACTTCCTTTGGAAAAAAAACCCAAACCATCTTCTTCCTGCCTTATCATCTTCTAGCATAGAGAACTAGAAGTCCCAACAGTTTATACCTTATTGCTCCATCCTATAGCTTCCTTTTCTACTTTATTTTGTGGGGGTGGCACACACCTTGCTGTTTTCCACAAGAGGCCTGAAGCTTTCAGTGCTAAAACTCACTCAGAGGGTTTAGGTGAGCAGCCCAGCTCACTTGTAAATAATGGGAACTTTGCTTCTGGCTCCCACAGGTGACTGAAAATCTCTTGGGGATCTTTCTGCCTCCTTCATAGCTGGCAGATTTGTTAGCTATAGACTAGACATTGACCAAATTGAGATGGTGCTGAGTTTTTAATGTAAAAGACTGCTGGTGCTATTAAGGGATATTCTTTGAAATCTGTGGACATCTGTGTTTCTCACTGCATGTCTGGCAAGGTGTTAGTAACAAGGAGGCAGCAATGACTTTGTGTTTTTTTCCCATTTATATTCTGTCTTTTTGTATTTTCTGAAGGTGGGAGAGAAGGAATTACTACTGCCTCTGTGTTTAGCACCTGCTTCTGAAAAATCTTTTGTTTAGCAAAGAGTGAAACAAATAGTTTCTGGGGTCAGTATATATAGGAAAACTGTTATATATGAATATATATATGAACCAGTTTCATGGGTCAGTAGGGAAATTATCTAGTGGCAAAATGTTTTTATTCCTCTGGTGAGTCCATCATCTTGTTTCATGGATCCGTGATAAAGCATAAAAATCCATGCTAGGCTGTGTGAGTTTCTTTTTACTGCTCCTGGGCCTTGAGGCCACCAGGTATAGATTTTGGGTCTCTGAAAACTGTATCAATCCAGCAGCCTGTATTTTTCTCTTGTTTTCCCTCTGGTTGTTGTTTAATGCCTTGATAAACAGCCCGTGATTGATTTAAGCTTCTGCTGAACCAAGGCTTGGAATACTTAAGTACATGTCAAACTTAACTTTGCAGTGGTGGAAGTTCCATTTTGTCAGGTAAAGCTTAGCATAAGTGTGATTTTTGTTCTTAATGAATCCTAGCAAGTGTTGAGTGACTGTTTATGGTAATTATTTATCTATTCATTCTAGGTTTGTAACCAAGCTACTGGAAGATCTCATTTTCTTTGTTGCTGATGTGCCCAATAATGGGCAAGAAGTCTTGGATGTGATCATTACCAAGCCAAACCGGGAACGACAGAAATTAATGAGGGAGCAAAATATATTGGCTCAGGTATGTCCTACTGTGTTAACAACTTATTATTATACAATCTGTATCTGCAAACAGATTGTAGGAGAGAGTGATGTGAGAAAAAGTTATTTTTGGGTAAGTTGGCTTATGCCATGTTTGGTTTCTCACTGGATTGGGTAGAAATGGCACTACTTGGTCAAAGCTCATCTCTCTAAATCAGAGTCAAGCACAAGGGGCTGTAGAGGACTCTCAATTTCATGTGTTTCTGATAAGATTTAAGATCATATTTGAGAGCAAATTGTTCACAAAATTTGAGACAAACACAGAACGTGGTCCCAAGCCTGCAAGTGTAGCTCACATAGTGCCCCTGTGGAACTCTGACTTTGTTTGCATGAGGGCAAATTTGCAAGTAAATAAAATTAATGTCCATTTTGTCAAGTCAACCGAAAGAAATTAAAAAAAAGGGGGAAAGGATAAGACTGGACAGAAGCCAGTGTTGTCCTCCTTTTTCATCATTGAATTATCCAAAGTTAAGACATGGAACTGTTTAAAGTTGGGGATAGTAAAGAAAAAGCAGTATCAATCAGGTTGGTGGGAAATGTAAAGCTAACCCAAATGCATAAAGGTGTGATGTCTCAGATTGTGTCCCCATTTGTGTTTAGTCAAGGCTGTTGTGATGGTCCTGTCAGAGGACATTTCCATTGTCTTTGGTTTCTGCTGAACTTCCATTCTGAAAGTTCAGCAGAAATCGGGGTCTGGTTTTCACTCGGGATTTTGATTTTGAACAGATATTTGGCATCCTCAAAGCTCCTTTTAAGGACAAAGGTGAAGGATCAATGCTGAGACTTGAAGACCTGGGTGACCAGAGATATGCTCCCTACAAATACATGTTAAGATTATGTTACAGAGTTCTAAGACACTCCCAACAGGACTATAGGAAGAACCAGGTCAGTGGTATTGAGGATAATTTTCCTCCTGATTTCTGTAATTACATGTCCTGGGTTTGATGTGGTGCTCTGCACTTACAAGTGGGATTCTGTGGTAATGGGGGAAGGTCTTTTTTTTTTTTTTTTGTGTGTGTGTAGCTTAGTAGTGGTGAATTGAAAGTTCAACAATGAATATCACAAATTCACTTTGTACTTTTGCAGGCTCAGTCTGAGACTGGGGTTCACTGCTTCATTCATGAGCTTTCTGTTATTAAAAGTATGTTCTTGGAGTCTGGATTGCAAAGTGGGAAATCTGCAAAGCTGTTTCTCTTGCTTAAATATTTGTAGAGGGATGGCAGTGAGTCAGAGCAGAGGTTGTTATATCAGGTAGCCTGATTTCCCACTGCTGGAGACTCCCTGTGGGCAAGAGGTATTTCAGAACCCGGACTAAAGGGACTGGAGATAAAAGCCTGAACTGCTGTGTGGCTTCTTTGTTTTCTTTCCACTGTTTTACAGAAATATTTCTCTCCTGAAGGGAGAGAAAAGGAGGAGGGAAGACTCGGGAAAATAGCTTCTTAAACACTATAAAAATCTTTTAGTTTTTCTTTTTTTTAAAGAAAAAAAAGAGGTTGCCATTTTTTTAATTTGATATATGTTTTCATTGATTCATTCCTTTGGTTTATGAAAGAATGAAAAGAGTTAGTCATCCCTAATATGGAATCTGTTTCTCAGGGTACATATTTGAGGTATTCAGAAGTTCTTTTATACAGGCCAGTTCAGAGAGCATTGATTTTAGCAATTTTGATTGCTAACTAAGCAATTTTTTTTAGCAATTTTTAGTTAGCAATTTTGATTGCTAACTAAGCTGGGTGCCTCTGGTTCTAAAAGAGAAAGCATTACTGCTCAGCAGGTCATCATGGGAATTTTTCCTTTTTTTCAGGAATATATTGCTAAGAACTTCTGCATCATGCAGTCCCAGATTGGTTATGATATTCTGGCAGAAGACACCATCACAGCTTTGTTGCACAACAACAGAAAACTGCTAGAGAAACACATCACGGCTAAAGAAATAGAGACGTTTGTGAATTTACTCAGGAGAAATCGAGAGCCAAGGTTTGAAGTGGTCCATGTAGCATTTTTGCAGTAGCTGTGAATTGCTTGCTATTCATTGCTTTGGTGTCTCTTTCTTCCTGTTTTGACCTGGCAAACAAAAACCCCACCTGTACAGAAAGTATTAGAACTACCTGTAATTCTTGGAATTAAACCATCTCCACGTTTTAAAACTAGAGCTTCCTGAAAAGAGGGCTTATACATTACAGGAGAGCCTTGAAAATTTGGTCTCAGTTCTGACTGGGGCCAAGAGAAGTTAAGAGAAAGTTTAATTTCTCCTGGCTCTGCAGCTCCTCTGCAAAACTGCCATTTGTGCTGGTTCCCCTGATAATAATCCTGGTGTAAATTATACACACATATAGCTTTTTCTAAGCTTTTATTAATATCAATTTTCCTGCAGCTTCTGATTCCAGGTCAAACCTGAAAAAGGCCTAGGACAGTGAAGATCCAATAAACTTGTGTCCTAGACCGAATTTTGTTCCAAATTAAAATTTCTGGCCTTGAACTTCATACAGCTGATTTTTTTTTTTTTAATAAGCTTCAGATCGGAATATAGAAGAAATTGATTTCGTTATTTTAAAGTGGAAAAATCTCTTTATTATTGGATTTTCAGTTTTAAAATGAACAAAGTAATACAAGTATAAGAAATGAACATACTGAAGGCCATATATTGTCCCCTGTAATTGTGAATACCATTTTCCAGGTAGCCTTTAAGGATGTTGCCCAAGGCCTTAGTGTTTCACTGCTTCAATTATTTTCTATATGCCTGTTTGGCCTCACTCTATAATCTGATTGCTTCTCCCATGCTCAGCTGGGTTGGGCTTGGTCAATGTGAAGAGGAAATCACAGGATCAGCTCTGTCTCTGAAGGGTCTGTGTTTATTGAAAATTGCACATTGCATTTTCTTGTGGCCGAGATGTAATGGAATTTGTGCTATAACCACATAATGCAACTGCTGTGTATCCACTTCTTTGAGGAATTCAGGAGCAATAAATGTTTCCAAATTGCCCCTTGCCAGAATGTTGTAATGTGAACAGCAGAGGCTTGATCTTGATACTGATTTTTATGGAGAGTTTTGTAGATTTTCGCAGCACTGTTGGGGTAAGTGAGAATGGTGGCATTCTGCTCTAAAACACATAAGCTACAAAATTAAAAACCTCCCTAAGTTTTGGCTCCAACCAGGTGACTTCCCCAAAAGTCCATGTAATTATATGTTGTTTGCTTAATTTTATCTTTGTGATTACTATGCACTTTTAATTACCAGTTACCACAAAACTTCATTTCAGTTATGGGTGGATTTTTTTCATAAGTCTACCCTAAAAAGGCTGTCTGTACTCACCCACTACAGTTCCCAGACTTTAGCAGAGCTGTGGTCTGTGCTAGAGGTTCAAACTGTTGGTTCCTTGGATGGCTGATAGCAGATGGTCAGAGTTTGTACCTGGATTTCTAAGAAAATAGAATATATAATGTGTGTGTGTGCGCCTGCTCACATCTGCTCCCCCACCAGCTCTTGAGCACCTTGCTCAGTTTTAGCTACAATTGCTAGAGGAGTGGTGGGCTCAGAGATACTTAATTCCTGTGACTATCATGGAAAGGGGAAACTGCATAGAAGGAAGAGGCCCTTTTTATATTGCAGTGTGTCAAAGGCTGCAAAATGTATTACTATTACTGCACACGTAGGAATCCCTGAAAAGAGACAAAACCACATACCTAATGAATGTCCCAGCTGTAAGGAAAGCCTCAGCCTGAACCTTGTTAAACATCAGAAGACCTACATTTGAGAGACAAATTCATAGGAAGCTGATTTCACTGCAAAGCTTTGTTCTTTTTGCCTTACATGGAATGACCTCTTTGAATGCAGAGTCCTATCTGCAGGTCCTGACAGATCTGCACTCTTCTCTGGTAGCCCAGCATTCCCTGGCAGTGTTCAAGGCCAGATTGGATGGGGCTTGGAGTAACCTGATCTAGTGGAAGGTGCTGTGAGTTGCAGGAGCACGAACTGACCAAGATCATATGTTGATTAAGATACAGAGTCCCTCTTGCCTACCCATCCTCTAGTGCTGAGTGCTAGAGATTTCTACTGCAGTTCCTCAGTAATGGTAAGTCTCATGTTCTGCTGCATCTGTGTTTTTTTGACTGCAGATTCTTGGATTATCTGTCAGACCTGTGTGTATCTAACACCACAGCAATACCAGTAACTCAGGAACTCATCTGCAAGTTTATGCTGAGCCCAGGGAATGCTGACATTCTCATCCAGACCAAGTGAGTATCTGTAATCAGCACATGCCACTTTTTGTTGTCTGCTCTCTTAAATTCCCAGAACTTTGCTCGTGGCTCCATTGTGAATGGTTTGTGTTTGCAGGCTGGTTTCAACCCAAATGGACAATCCCTTGGAATGCCCAGTCATCTCGGATGACATTGATGAAGAGGAAGTGTGGCTTTACTGGATTGACAGCAACAAGGAGCCTCATGGCAAAGCCATCAGGCACCTGGCTCAGGAGGCAAAGGAGGGCACCAAGGCTGATTTAGAGGTTCTTACCTACTACAGGTAAAACTGCTTATTCAAAGGGAAGAAAATGTAAACTCTCTGAAGATCCTCAGTGCTGTTCTTATCCAATTCATTTGCCAATATCAAAAACGGAAACCAGAATAGTGAAAGAAAAAGCCATGAAACCAGTTTCATGCCAGAAACTGAGACTAAGAGTTCATGTCAAGTTTTTTCTTGTGGGAGGTACCACAGTCTCTGCTGCCTATTCCAGGCAAATTTTGAGTTTCCTTTGCTCACCACATCTCTTTTTGTGTCTTTTATTTTGCCTCTTACCTTTTATTTATTGAGCTTTAATTTTAGGTTGTACTGCCCTGGAAGCAAGGCATGGCCTGAGAATTGAGTGTCCTGAGTGTCTTCAGGATTAGAGAAGAAATGGGATCATGGAATAATGTTTTACAAAATTGGAGCAACAACTGAACAAATAGTTTTAATGTCAACTTGCTCCCTTGCTTAACAAAATCACTCTTGTTATTTTTTAGGATTTATATCAGAAAGGCTCGCAACAAGCTTGTAACGTGAGGTTCTGAGGTGTGTTCTTTCATTTCCAACCAATTTTCTTGAATACCACGTTATTACCTTTTTTTTTTTTTTTTAAGGTACCAACTGAACCTCTTTGCAAGAATGTGCCTGGACCGCCAGTATCTCGCCATCAACCAGATTTCTGCCCAGCTGTCAGTAGACTTGATCCTCAGGTGTATGTCTGATGAGAGCCTCCCCTACGACCTGCGGGCTTCCTTCTGCCGTCTGATGCTGCACATGCACGTGGACAGAGATCCCCAGGAGTCTGTGGTGCCTGTCAAGTATGCCAGACTGTGGACTGAAATTCCTACCAAGATCACCATTCATGAGTGAGTTGGAAGTGTTTAAAACTAAAGCACAAAAGGTCTTTGTAGGGTTTGTCTTAGAACAAAGTGGTTGTAGATATCCAGTGGCCACAAAACATATGTGTGAAAAGGCATTTTGTTGCAGAGCATGGAGCTATTAATTATTGTTACTCTTGGAAACGTCAATGGGCAGCTTTCAATCATTAAATACATACATTTTATTTTTCACTACGTTTTATTCAACAAGCTGGAGAAAATGGAATGGCCTTTCCTCAGACCAGCTGAACTCCAAGTAATCCCATTGTGTCTCGCATGACAGGTTTGCTAGGCTGGAACTCGGTTTTATACCTCAAGTTCAACAGAAAACCACAGCTGGGAACCCAGAATTAAGACACAGCCTCTGTCCACAAACAACTCACAGAGGCTTTAGCCTTCACTTAGTGAAGTACTTAAGCATGTGTTAAATATAATTTTAGAGAAAGGACCATTGATTTCAGTGGAAACCCTGTCTGGCTCTACTGATTTGATGGAGCAGCAGCACTGGGATGCTCCCAGCCAGGGAGTGTCTGGCTGGAGAGACAGAGGAAGAAGCACAGCAGTGCAGCAACCAGTGTTGTTTTGCTAATGACCTCATTGAATTGCCACAGCAAGATTTTAGAGTCCTATCTGCCAAAAGAGTGGTATTATCCTGTCTATATTCTTCCCATTCCTGGTAGTGTTGAAGGGAAGGTTTGGGCATCCACTTTCCATGTTTCCAGAGCACTGAACTGAGTCATTTCAGAGGATTGTGATTGGTTTGTTTTTAATTTAGTGACAGCTGATCCTGATATCAGAGGTGTTCAATTTTCCTTCTTTCTGTGCCTTGTATTGTAGGTATGATTCCTTCACTGACTCTTCAAGGAATGAAATGAAGACAAAGTTTGCACTAACAATGGAGTTTGTAGAAGAGTACTTGAAAGAAGTTGTGAATCAGCCCTTTCCATTTGGAGACAAAGAGAAAAATAAACTTACATTTGAGGTATTTCTCAGCTATCTGCATCCTACTTACAGTATTACTCATTTCAGATAAGATGACATTGCTTTTTTCAAAATAAAGCCAGTCGCAAAATAAATGTTGGTGTAAAATAGCCTAAAGAAACACCTGTTCATAATTCCATTGTTCTTGGTGCTGACTGGTGCTGCAGAAAATAATAGTCTTGTCTGCTGTATTTTCCAACCTTTCCTTCCTTCTCCTGCATTTCCATGGAAGGAGGGGGATTTCTGGGGAGTACATGGTGAATATTCCTGCTCTTTCTACATTAGTGAAATAACTTGTTAAGGATTTGTCAGTTTAAGTAAGTGCTGTTTTCCGCATAGGGTATTACACTCAACAAAACACTCTGAATAACCTAATCCTGTGGTTTAAACACCATTTGAAATTCCTTTAGATAGGCCTAGATTTTCTAGCAAAGAACAAAGGGGAAATGGTTATAGCTTTTATAGTTCTTCCCCTGGCCTACTTCTCTTTGTTGCTTTTGCCTCTGGTCACCTGAAATCACCTCTGTGCAAACTTATCACAGTCATCTTACTCTTCTGCTGACTTCCATCTTCCCCAAAGCTGCTGCCTCTTTAAATAATTTCTCAGAGTCTTTCTTCTTGATCTTATATATTTTCACGGATGCAATTTTATCCTCTCAAGCCTTCCTAAGTCTCACCTTGGTTTTGCTGTCTGCTAGAACCTGACTGACCAATTGCTTTTTGTCTAATCCTGACAAACATTTAATGTCACTGGCCTTAGTCCAAAAATCAGTGGCAAGACTTGTGCTAGTTTGAATGCACTCAAGATCTGAATCTCTGTGGAAGCTACTGTGTGAAATGCAATTGAAAACCACAAAGGCTGTCAGTATTTCCTTCATTTTTAATTTGTTTTTCTCATAGGTGGTACATCTGGCTCGAAACCTCATATACTTTGGCTTCTATAGTTTTAGTGAGCTTCTCAGACTGACCCGGACGCTGCTGGCAATTCTAGATATTGTTCAAGTTCCCATATCGTCATACTTCGAAAGGCTGAGCAAGTTTCAGGATGGAGGTGAGATGAGCAGCAAAGACTGTTATTCCAGTGGGTAATTAGCTTTTTAAGTTGGAAAAAATTTATGGAGAATCTCATTACTCTTTCAAGGTTCTGTATTCACACATCAGCCCACCTACAGGAATGCATTGCAGGGGACATTAAGATGATCAGCTAAAAAGGAACCTTTTTGAACAGAGCTGCATCCTCATGACTTCTGGGTACTGCATTGGTGTTGCTGCTCCTTTGCTTATTTGGAACTTTCAAATTTGGTTTTAAACCTCCATGCCCCTTGCTCTGAACATCCTGAGGGAGTTCAAGCAGTGTTTGCCTGGGCACAGGGATTATGGTGGCTCATCTGTGGCACAGCGGATTGTTAATCTTCTTAGCACTTCACTGAAAGGGAGAATGAGATGGTTCTGGTCCCACAATGGCAGAAGTACCCAAAGGAAGTCCAGAGGAGACCATCCTCTGCCTGAGTTTGTCAGCTTAGAATAAGCTTTTTTGAACTCAGACCACAATGCCTCTCTGACAACCCTAGGATTATTCTGTATGTCCCGCTGCCTTTGCAACCATGGTTTAAAAATGAATTGAAAGATGAGCATGCCAGAAGGTGCTGAAATGTAACAGTTTAGTTTTCCTGTGTGAGTGGAAGAGAGGTGTGACAGTGGTGTGGGCTGAGGGTCCAGAAGACTGACTGATGGCAAGTTCTGTTTTAATATGTAGCTGGTGTTGCCAGCCAGCTGGCTCACAGCACCAAAATGGATGAGCTGTCCTGTTGGAAACAATTATTTTGTGTTTTCTCTGGGAGGCCTTTTCCCAGCCTTGAGTTTTTCTAATCATCATTTTGCTCAGTTACTCCCACGGATGCCCTGCAGGAAGGAGTGTGCTGTTCTTCACAACTTTTTTCATCTTTGAGGTTCACACACTCTGGAGAGGTATAGGCTGTCATTGTCATCACTCAACCAAGAAGTCATGTGCTTGGTTCTCTTGATCTTCTCTCCATCAGTGCCAGCAGACTTTACTGACACCCTCTGGAAGTCTTTCCTGCAATGCAGTGCACACCAAGTCATGCTGTAGCTGGCTGCAGTCCCTCCTCAGCACTAGAGAAAAGATGGTATGCCCAGACACTTGGAATCGTGTTTTCCTTTTTTGTCCCTGAAAGACTGCATTGCAGACTCTCTTCTTAAATGGCTCTGGACACAGTTTGACTCCAGACACAGTCTTGGCATATTGGCAACATGGGACATGCAGATGTGGTTCTTCTGCTTAGTTCTCGCTCTGCCCAAGCCTTTAATCCTGATTATACATCTCAGTCAGTGTTTTTACTCACATTCATTACCAATAAAATCATGTTTTGTCCTTAATTCCCTTTTATTTCTGCAGAAGGGTTTCCTTTTAAGCTATATAAGACAGGAAGGAACCACCCATTAAGTGCAAACAGACCTGCTCAGTTATATGAATTTCCTTAGCAATTCCATGCAAATAAATGAATTTGCTTTGAAATAATTGAGTGAAGCAATATTGCAAATGGCACCACCCTGCAAATGGAAGCTCAGTAGCCTTTTTAGTAATACTCAATGACCTACTGGAGCCTTGTTGGGAACTTTTTGCCAGAAATCTATTTTTTTCTCATGTTCTTTCAGCAAAAAAGGCACAGAAAAAAGGTGTAATTTTTTTTTTATTACCTTAAGCCTTTAAAGAGATTATTTAAATTTCTTTCCTGCTCTAGCTGTCTCCATGGCTGTTTACAATCCATGGATGTTCTTCTGATAATTACTTGTGGGTTGGTTTAGTTTATTTGGTGGGGGTCTTTCCTCTTTTTCTGCTAACTCTATATCTAGAAAGCTTTGGAGAGGCTTTTTTGCTGGTGCAGATTGTTCAGTCCTTCTTAGAGGAGTCTGGAGATATGGGCTGTGCTGTCTAGACTTAAAAACAGGCATTGAAACTTTGCTGTGGTGAGACAATGTGTTTTTATGTAGAAATAGCTGTTAGACTTCCTGGAGAGGCCTTCTACAGTTTTGTAAAAGAAAAGGATGTCTTTGGATGCTCAGATCTTTTCTTCAACCTCCCTTTTCCTTTCTGATGGAGAAACTATAAACTACATAAAGTGTGCATTCACTTTGCACTTGAGACAGCATGATCCTGAATATTTAACTGCTGTATCCAAAATCTTGCCTTTCCTCCTGCTTTCCCTGGAGGTGCACTTACCTACCCATCAGCTATAGAGATGCATGTGTCACAAGGATGAAGTTGAAGCACTTGAATAACTCCTATTCACTATTTTTGAGCACCCAGCTCGTAGAGCTTCATGTTCAAAGAACATATTTCATGTCTGAAAATCACAACTCAAGCAAAACAGGGAAGTGCTTTTCATTAAGGAAAACCACACAAGAATCAACCAGCATCGCTTTAGCTGCACATTACACCACTGAGAGGTGGTGCTGGGCTGGAGCTTCTGGGCCTCTGCTTGTGTTGGACTGTAGATGAGTCCAGAAGCACAGGTGTTCCCTGGGTCCTGTAGAGTCTGGATCTGTCTTGTCCAGGATCACTAGGGATCCTCAGGAATGAACAAGCAAGCACAGAAACTGGTCTTGGGAATTTTTTTTTTCTGAATCTCTTACTATGAGAGTAAGGATTGTTCACCATGCAAAGCTGTAGGTATACACTGGTTTTCCATTTTACAGTAATTATAAGATTGTACATCCAAGGGTTCCCTTCCCTTTTTACACAGATATCCTCTCATAAAACTGCATTGCTCAGAACATGTTAATTGTTTTATTAGTTACCTGTCCTGGCTTTTTATTGTCTCTTTTAATTTATGATACCAGTCTCTTAGGCTTTTAGAAAGAGTAAAAGTAGAAATTGCCTCTGTCTGGGATTTTTTAGATTTTGGAAAATGTGATGGCACTTTCTAAAATCAGCGTGGTCTGATTTTTTCCAGCAAGTGTTTTCTTATTCATAACTTCCATAAAACACAGACAGATGGATTGTTCCCTGCCCTCTTTCAGGGTGGTGGGACCTCTCTCTCCAGTCAGGAAGGTGTGAGGGTGAGTTCTTGCCTTGAGAGGAGGTCAGATTCTATTTCCCACATCTCTCCAGGCTGCAGCATCCTCTCTGGCAGGTCCGCTATGTAAAACAGTGATACCAAACCTTTACAGAATATTGCAGATAGGTGTCCCTCCAACACATTATTACTCTAGGGACGTGCAAGTTAACATAGCTCCTTTCTAAAGAAAAAATAGCTTCCCTGAGTGGCAAAAATAATTGCATTGATGTTCTTAAACAAAGAAAAAGATATGATTGTTTCTGTTGTGGTTTTTGTGTATTTATTGTATTTATTGGTTTTTCTAGAAGTTATGGGGCTTTGTTTGGGTTTTTATGCTTGTTTGTTGGTTGAATGTTTTTGGGTTTTTTTGGTTTTTTTTAAAGCTTCCAGTCAGGGGTTACAAATGTCTAGGCATAAGCTTTAATTCAGTAAGAACATGTATTTCCTTCCTTGAGCTTAGGGCTTTGAAGTGTAGCTCATAACTCCAGTTTTGACAAACACTGAAAGCCAGTCATGATGCCCGAGACTGACAGTTTATTGGTATAAACAAATATGTTTAAGTTTTATCAAGCATTAAGGGCGTGATCCTGTAAATCTTTTCTAGAAAAAGTGCTACTGAATACCAGCTTAAGTTCTGTATATTTTAATTTTCATCACTATTTAAGTGTAAACTTGCATAGATTGATAGTAAATCTATATTTAACTACAAGATTTTGTCAATAGTTATGCCAATTCAGAAACACAGTTATTTTCAGGTTCTAAGAAAAATGACTTGAAAAGAGGTTTGCCCAAATGGATAAGTCATGTAATTTCTATTCTACAGCTGTAGCAGATAGAAGGTAGCATCTCTGTAGAAGCTGAGAATTTTAGTCAGGATCTATATATTTTACATGATAGGTTTTGTATTTTAGTTTTTTTTTTAATGTATTGATTTCTATGGGAAAATCACTGCTGCATAACTCTGGGGACAGGTAGGTTATGCTGCCTTTCCATTGACTTGTTCCAGGTCAGCAGCAACAAAAGCTTCCAACATCTGTTTATGGTAATGTGAAGTTGTTGGGAACTGGTGAGCTGGATTCCTGACTGATTTGACCAGTCCACATTGTGAAAACTGTAGTCAGGATTTTGGAAAATATATTGACAATGATGGGTGGAAGAATGTGGTGAGTCTTGGCTGTGGAAGGCTTTCCTAGGAGGTGTGCACCTCAGAACTGCAAGAACCAAATTTTCAACCAGCAGTCTTGAGTCTTCTTCCCTGTTTAATATTTATTTCTTAAAGTACACCCACTTCGGTAAAACTGCTTGTTAAGTGAGGAATTATATATGACAAGTGTTGAACTGTTGAGGCAAATCTGCAAAATGGAATGTATTTTTAGGCTTAGTGTAAGTTAGATGAAGACTTAATTACCCTTTTACATTAAGAAGTCCTTTTCCCTCCTTTGCTTAAATTCGGAGCCACCTTGGTGGCTGAGGTAGTCCTCCATGTTTTCTGTGGGTTTCTCTGTCTTGGTTTAGCAAAGATTCTAAAAACACACAATCATAGCATGGCTTGGGTTGGAAGGGACCTTGATGATCCCATTCAAACCCCCTGCCATGGGCAGGGACACCTCCCACTATCCCAGCTTGCTCAGAGCCCCATCCTGCCTGGCCTTGGACACTGCCAGGCATGGGGCACCCTGTACCAGGACCTCAGCACCCTCACAGGGAAGAATTTCTTCCTGATATCCAACCTAAACCAGCTCTTGTCAGTGTGAAGCCATTCCCCCTTTTCCTGTTGATCCTTACATTATTGCAAATGTTAAGCCTTACTTCATTTAGAAAACTTAATTTTAATGCCACTGTCAGTTACTTGAACCAGAACTAAATTTAATGTACATGTAGTTTCATGGGTGACCTTATTTGATGAAGACAGATTGAAGAAAGCTGGCTAAGAAACATTTATAAGATCCTGTAAAAAGTAAGGATGTATATTTTTGGAAATGCTTCTTATCTAGATTGCACCCTAAAAATGAACTGACTTGAAAATCTTGCAACCAACTTTTTTTGTTTCAGTCAGCGTGTCTTAACTTTGAATTATTTTTGTGCATGTTCGAAACTGTTTTCTGTTTATTTTTTTTCACTTTTAGATTCTAAAAAAATGTATGGGGGGTACAAAATATGCTACCTCTATCCTGAATAGGATTTTTTTTTCTCTTAAGGAGAAAATGAGGATTTCATTTAGTAGTGCTGTCATTCTGGCACCTTTCAAGAACATTATAATCTCTTGCAGTTTTAATTAAAAGGTAAAGTCATTGCTTTCCTAGTAAGTGCACCCTGCTGTATCATTCCAGAGTAAGGAGCCAATCTGTCTTGTCCAACACTGCTAATTTATTCTTTGTGAATTAAAATGCACATCTTTCTCTAGGTGGTATTTGCTCTTTCAAATAGCTGATTTTAGTCAAACCATGCAACTACAGCATATGTCAGGTCTGAAAGAGGAAGCAACATGGTAGTAGCAGGTAAGCAACACATTTGCCATGCAGCTCAGTACTGTTTAGTTACTGTTGTTTGGGAATGAGAATAATGACATGCCAGGAAACACATCCCTGAATCAGAGCTGCATATGTCTTGGGATGCAGTTCACAGTTCTGAGCACCAGCTGGAAAAGCCCTCAGTGGTACAGGCCTAGGTTATCTGCAGTGTGTATCTGTCCATCAGGAGCTCCACAATTTTCCTGAGCCAGTGTCCCCTGATATCAGTGGGAGCCTTTTGGTTTCTTTTGCTCAGTCTTTTTGAAAAAATAAGTTTTAAAAACTGCTTGTAATAGGCTTAAATTACTCCCACCTCTATGATTCTCATGTTAAATATGTTGCCCCCAACTGCCTAAGGAGATGCCTCTTTTTACTTGTTCAGAGTGGTGGTCAGATATGCCAGCTGCCTGGTCTGTATCTTGGTGGTGTGTTCCTCCTGCAGATGGAAGGGACACAAGATTCCATCCTGCTGGGGGCCAGAACAGGGGTGGCCTCGCCTTGTCCTGGAGTCTTCAGCGCTGCCTTCTCTCTGCGGAGGGGTGCTTGTGTTTCTGTGTGTCAGGGGACTCCTGTCCAAACTTCTGTCGCTGCGACACAGCCCAGAAGCCTCCTTAGCTCCACTTAGGTCATGTTTTCTTCCAGCCTTTTTGGCTGCAAGTAGAGGTACACAGTGACTGGAAGCACCAGTGAGGCCGCTGAGGGTTGAGGATAAGGCTGCACCTGCCTTTTCTGTGGTCCCTATGGGTCCTCTGTGTCCAATTACCAGATTTCATCCAAGACTATTCAAAATTACTGTACAGTTTCTCAGCCCTGCATCAGTTACCTGCACTTTTGTCTAGTTAACAATTTGCAGTATCTTCTTTGAGGCATACTTTGATTAGCAGGGCTAATGAGGCAGTGGCTGCCTGGCAGACTGGAGCAATAATTTATACCAGCAGTTTACAAGAAAAGAAGGATTATAAGAGGAAAAAAGGAAAGTTAACTGTGTTAGTCACAGATAGCTACAGAGAAGAAGCTGCTGTTCAGTGCAGAGTATTGCCAGACCAAAAGGGGAGGTTGGACTGAGAGCTTAATTGTGTGGCATGAACCATTTCTCTTTCCTCCTTACTCTTTCCCTCATTATAAGACCCGTGCATTAATGGAATTCCAGAGACCATTGCTCTTCCAGGAATCAATATCTGTCTTACAGATGTAACTCAGCTAGGAGGCTTGATTCCCATGGTGCTTTTTACCCTCAAGGCCAGCATGCTGATGTATTTTTTTCCTTGGACTAATGTCTCTGGCATGAAAGCCATGCTTGACACTGCTTAGTGGTTTTGGGGATAGGAAAAAAGCCCAGAACCTGCAGAATGTCAGGAGAAGGTGAAGTTTGGTGGAGTTTCACCATGTCTGGGCAGCTGAGAGTTTGTATATGGAAAGGGAGGGTTTGTGGCTATGTTGTGGTGAAGTGGAGGCTGGAGTGGCCAGGTTCACTCAGGGGCTGGGTAGCATATGTATGTGCGTGGCATATTGCAAGTTTTTTCATTTGTTTTGCCTCATTATTCTGAGGACTATAAAATATGGAAGTGATACCTCACCATGTGTCCTTAATGCCAGGCATTAGGTTTTCTGTAAGCCTTACCTGAGGTCAGCTAGTTACTGAGCAATGAAAAATGGTTTAAGGAAGACATAAAGTGTGATTCTTGGCCTGTTTATGGTAGGTTCTGAAGTCTTTATGAACAAATTCTGTAGAAAACCTGTAAAAATTAATACCTCTTTCACAAGCAGAGCTGTATTGGCTTTAATGCTTCTGGCAAATAATATACAGCTCTAAAGAGTTTGAAATAAAATGTGTTCCTTTAGGTAGTGAAGTGTTGTTATTATATGTCCTTAAAATGGCTGTAACTTTTCATGCAGAAAAATTAAATTGCATGAAGCAATATAGCCAAATCAGCAAAGAAATGTAGAGCTATAGCTGCCATTGGATTTTTAATCTTGCCCTTGGTATTTAGACATTGCTGCACACATGGTTCCCTGACAGAAGATCCCTGAGGACTGGAGGTGTTGTGTACATTAAGATGGCACCAAAGCTTTCTTTGGGAAGCTTTTGGTGGAGCAATAGCATAAATCTCAATGAAATCCTCAAAGCCAAGGATATTTGGAGTTTTGCTGTTGAGAATATTGCCTTAAAACCTGGTTGAACACACCTGCACTGACAGATGGGTTGAGACAAGGTCCTGTGTGCTGGCTTTGACTGAAGTGTCAGTGTCCTAATCAATATATTTGGTTTTTATGGGTGGGTTAATGAAGGTTGTTGGGGTAGTGGATGCACATACATTTGTCTTTTCTGGTCATTAACAGATCTCTTGAAGATCTGATGAGACCTTTCAGCACCTGAAAAGAACCTACAAGAAAGGTTTACTTCAAGAGCATGAAGTGACAGGACAAGGAGAATGGTTTCAGACTGACAAAAAGGAGGTTTAGATGTGATATTAGGAAGAAATTGTTCCCTGTGAGGGTGCTGAGGCCCTGGCATAGGTTGCCCAGAGAAGCTGTGGCTGCCCCATCTGTGGAATTTTCCAAGACAAAACTGGATGAGGTTCTGAGAAACCTGGTGGAAGGAGTCCCTGCCCATGGGAAAGGGGTTGGAACTGAGTGGTCTTTAAGGTCCCTTCCAAACCAAGCCAGGCTATGATTTCTATGTGGCAGCTCCCATTTAGGTACTTAGTTTCCAGAAGCCTGGAGTACCAACTGGTCCAGTCCCTAATAAAAGCTCCTGGGTGTTAAAATCCTTTTGAAAATATGGGCACTTTTAAAATTTCTGTGTAGGGAGATGAGCACCATTCAAGCTAAAAATAGCTGGGCAGTTTTCAAAACTGAGTCCTAGGAATCCATCTTTCATTTTTCTTTCTTCTGAGGAGGACTGAACAATGATAGTAAGAGCAGGCTTTTTCCCCCCATGGCAACTAGGGACCAGATCAGGTGCCTTTAGGTAATTTTTAAATAAACAAGGCTGCATGTTGGTTCCCTGGCATCTTGGAGATTTCTGTGAAGCAGAGGACTCTGGCTCTAAGGGGATCTGCCAGCATTTGAGACTTCCATCGACTATTAACCCTCAGGTTCTGCACAGTTCTCTGCACTGTGTGAAATATCCAAAATTCTGGGTCCTGGCGAGCAAACTGAGGACGCCCCATAGCAATGGGCTGGGAACAATTGGAAGAAAAGGCATGAATTGCCAGCTGCAATCAACAGTTGTTTTTCTTACTGAATATGGTATTTTGTCACTTATCATCCATACTGTATTGCATAGCAGATTGTTGTTCACTTTTATATTCTGCTTTTAGAATTTTTGCAACCAGTAAATGACTTATCAAGAAAATATGTTTATGTAGAAAATGAAGTGTCAAATTATCCACTGTTTCGATTACTTGGGTGGTTGTTATTTTTTTTCCCATAATTGACTCCTCTGAAAAGCTTTTCTTCTCAGAGAGGCCGCTGTGTTGTCAATCGTGCCAAATTGTATGAGATTATGTGCTACAGTTTTGTGACAGAAACTGATATTCATTAGGAAGTTGTTATCACTGTAATAAAAAGTAATGAAAAGGAGATGCACAGTTGTCTATTCAAAACATGACAAGCATTCTTTTCTTTCCTCTTCTTTCAGTGTCTGTCAATCTGCAGCTCCCTTAAATTACCACTTGTGCATAGTGAATTCACTCTTCCGTTGACTAATCTTGTTGAGACTGTACATTAAATAAGGGACATTTCTAATGGGTCCACTGCTTATGGAAGACTTGTCTTGGCAGAGAGAGGAACAGAGAAGAAGGGAGAATTGGAAAAAGATTTAAGATGATTTCCTTGTGTTATTTTCCTCTGTTGGTCAGTCACGCTTTGAGCACTTCTGCAGCAGTTTGCTGCTGAGAGAAGTGGTTGGTTGCACACATTAGCACCTCACAGCATTGCAAGGACTGTTCTCTCCCTGCCATGCTTCACAGCCGTATATAAATGTTAGTATCTTGACCTTAAAGAAAAAAAACCAGTCAAAGATGAGGTCAGCAGGTTAAGGGTGGCAGTACCATATGGAGGCACAGCTCAGGCTTCTCTTCACTTATCGCTAGCAAAGTGCACATAAAAGTAATCAGCGTTCACATCTACTTGCTCTCTCTCCTGATTTATCTCAGTTAACTAGCTGAGGCAGTAAGTTAATTTTTCCTTGGTCGTTGGTATTCAGGAAGCACTTTGGAGATGTGACTAAGATCAGAGCTCCCTTATTTTAGTCATCGTGTGCACATGTACGAAGAACTTAAATCTCTTTTATTGAGCCAATGTATTTTGTCTTGCATTGTTGCAGGCTTAACAACTCTCTCTGAGAGAGCCAGTCCCTTTTTAAGCTGCAGTAACCTTCCTGTGTGCCTCACCTCAGGGAAGCACACCCTTCCCTGCTGGGATAACCATGTTCAAGCAAGACTGCTGCTGGCCCCTCGTGCTTGTGACAGATTTAAATTAATGCTTAACACAGTCCAGGCTTCCAAGCCTGGACAGACAACACTGAGTATCACCAGTGATGATTACTGGGGGGTCTTTTGGAAGAGAAGCTGCTGCCCACTCCTTATGTACATGGAAGATCTCCATGGCTTCTTTCACAGAGCAGGGCCGCTCCTCTCAGTGTTGAGACACGTCAGCTGCTTTGCTGCCATCCATGAATGTGCTGCTTGACTGGTGTCTGCTCCTTGGAGAGGGTTGCATTTCATCAGCACCCTGCAAAAGATACATGTTGAGATACCTTTCCTGGAATGAAAGGCTGAATTGCTCCGGTTGCTGCAGCATTTTAACTCTGGGAATGTTCTCTTCAAGCCTGCTCTGAATTAACTGAAAATTATAGCCAGCATCAGGCAGCTGGTTAAAAAGTTTTCCAAGATGGCACCTTGTCTACCTACTGTTATTGACAGAAATAATGCAGTATTGAATCACTACCCATTTTAGCTGTAAACACTGAACTGGATTAAGTAGACTTTTCTCTTACTAAAATCCTTTTCTATGCATTAATGAAATGCTGTTTGAAATGGCAGGGAAAATAAGTACCACCTTAATCCTCCTTCACTTTCCCACCTTTACATTTTGAGATCAATTGCATTAAGGTCAATAGTGAATGAATGATGTAGACAGCACAGAGGGTTTATCCTTGTTACTGATGCCACTGGGAAGCAGCTTCATATCTGCCTCTCACTGGTTTGTGTCACCTTTGACCACTGGTGTTCTGTGGGTAACAGGAAAGGACAGCAGTCACCTCATTTATTTTTATTTCCTAGATGCTTTTCTAGGCTCCAGTATCACATTAGCTGAGTGCCTCAGAGTCTTTGCTATTGCAGGCCTCTCACTGTCCTTCCTAGAGGTGGAAAAATGGTCTCTCATTTATGGAGGTCATCCTGAAATGCAGAGACAGTGACTAATTCCTTTTTCATTGAAAGAGTTGAATCCCATTCCCTGCCATGCCTGTGCAGCACCCCAGTAAAGTAATAGCTGAGAAATAAGCAAGATGTGGTCTGGGCAAAATCCCAGCTTTCTTTCTCCAGAAGTGAGGTCCACCCAAGATATTGTCAGATATCTTGTCCAAAAGACACTAACTAACTTTTTTGTTAGCTTTACACCGAGTAGATTGAAGGGTGAGCAGGAACTTTTCAAGATGAAGTGGAATTCCTCTTCCTCATTTGGAAGGAACTGCAGTTGTATCTTGTTTTTGAGAAGAATATCTTCTGGACTTGTCTTAGACCTAAGTGGTTCTCTTATCATTATTCCCATTAACTGAAGTTTGCTTTTAAAGAATTCCTGATCTTTACAAATGATCTTTCCAAGTGCCCTCTATTTATATTTCCCTCTGCCCAACTGAGCAAAAGGGGTTTTGAAACCATGTTGAGAGAGATGATAACTTCTCAACTGAGGTGTATGCCAGGGGAGTTGCAGGCCGTGATGCAGCTGCCCAAGCTACAATTCACGTTGTGGGCTTACCTGTCAGCATTAAGGACAGAATGAAATGGATTTCATTTATGAATATCATGGTTTGAAGATGACAAAGATACAAAATGTGGGTTTAGCTGAAGGTAGTTTAAGAGTTGAAGGTCCTTCACATGGTACTGTAGCTTTGCACAGGTGCACTGAGTGGCAGAAAATACAAATACTTGTTTAGCACACTGGGAGAAAGGAGCTGGGGAGTGGGAGGGAGATATCCATGCCATGTTGTTCCCACTCTGTTTTACTTGATTTGAAAGGAAAACACACCATTTTCTTTTTGTGTCATGGAGGATATTTGTGATGAATTTATTTGCTTTATGCCTGTGTAAGCAGTTAGAACTTTCTGTGCCTGCCTAATGTGAGGATGCAGCCTGTAGTTTGACTTGTAGGTTTTTTCCCCTAAAAGCATGCAAAATCAGCAGTATATTTTCCCCCTCTCTTTTGTAGGGACTTGAAGTATTATTTTTAAAAGACGGATTTAGAGTGATTGCACACCAGACCAGATGCTGAATGGGACCTCAAACCTGACGCTAATCTGCCTCATTCACTTTGAAAAAGCTCCTTCTTTGTGTGTTTCCCTTTTAAAGTCAGGGCTAAAGGCATTCTCTTTCCATACACATAGTAGTTGAGCTATATGGACTGAAGAAAGAAGGGAATAAGAGGAGGATTTTGCCAACAAAATAAAATCCAGCCTTGGCTTTTACAGTAAATTATCTGGGAACAGGGTTTCTTCCGTTTGAGGAAAGCTTGGCTGTGGCATGGTGATTAAAGTGTACTAAAGGACAGACAGGAACTATTCAGGCTTCTCTCAGCAAAGCTACATTTCCTTCAGTCTTTTCTTTGCCTTTAGTGTAGCCTAGGTCCTGGTACTCTTTCTGTGAAGAGATGCTGTCATTCCTTTCCTCCATTCCTTCCAATCTGCTTTGCAAGAAAGGAAACTGATTCATGTAGGTAGTTAACACCATATTCTCATGCTTTCTTGTCCCACCTTTGCAAGGGAGCCACTGGTTCACTGAGATGCTTTTCCCATCAAAATTCACTATAAAGACCAGTATCATCTGTGGGAACAGAGGGTATTTCTTGCTAAATTTTGCAATACACCATTGCAACCTGGATAAAGGTTTTACACATAAGTGTAAAATAATTTTTTCCCTCACAAATAACTTACAAAAGGCACTGTGATTACAGGTACCAGTTTGACCTTCAGGACAGCCTTCAAGCCTGACACTCTCATGGGACTATTTTTTTGAAGGGGGATAGTTGGCTTGTTGGTTTGGTTTGGATTGTGGCCTGTCATTTGAACCACACAAAGAGATTGATCAGACTGGCACAACCTCATCTCTTTACTCTCTTTCATATAAAACTCTTCCCATATGTCTCCAAATTGCAGCAATAGCTGGTATTAATAAAATACCATTAAAAGTTTTCTAACCATAAGCATAGTCAGGTACTGATATTGCTTGCCTAGGGATGTTTTATAATACTGGATATGCAACACTCAGTTTGCAAATATTCTTAAAAACAAGTTAAACAAACCTCTTTAAGAAATTATCTTGGATGTGGATAATACACCTTCAGGCAAAGGAATGGGTGAGATTTCTTTAGTTCTACTTTTTATCATTTGTTGAGCATGTTAACAGAACTCTGGAAATATTTTGGCATATTTACCATCTGTTGATGTGTAAGAAATTATATCTTGGAAAATCAGCATAGAAAATTTTTGCCTAATTGGGTAATTTGAATGAACTCAGGAACTGAGGGCTTCTTTTTCAATATGCCTTTTGAGACTGGAAAGGGTTTGACAACATGGGTGTATGTGTGATACATAGTGTTGTAAATGTGCTTTAGTCCTAAGAAATAAGTCTGTGTTTTTGTTAATGCACAGGGAACAACGTCATGAGGACCATCCATGGGGTAGGAGAGATGATGACACAAATGGTGCTGAGCAGAGGGTCTGTATTTCCCATCAGTACCCCTGACATACAGCCAAGCATTCACCCAAGCAAGCAAGCCAGCACTGCAGACAGTGAAGACGTGATTGTAATGGACACCAAATTGAAAATCATTGAGATTTTGCAGGTAATAATGAGGGGTGGTATATTACACAGCAGTCATTTCACGGCTCTTTACTCACACAGTGGCCAGTTCTGTTACCCGCATTCTTACTACTCACTGTAGAAATAACTCCTTGATATGAGGAAAGATAATCCTCTGTGTGAACAACTGTGGTCCTCACCCTGTTGTACCAACGTCACTTTTAAAGGAACAGGATGCTGCAGAAACTTTCTCACTTTAACTGTGCAATGACAACTTGTCCTCTAATCTGCATCACTAATGTTTTCTGAAGACAGCATGTCTGTTTCCAGTTTCCTTCACACTCATTTAACACTGGGGTGGTTGCTTGATTTAAGGATTTGCTCTCTGGATGAAGGGCAGAATTGGCCCTGGCCTCACTGAAGTTGTGTGAGGCTGCTCACTTTTGCAGTGCATTTAATGCATTTCAGATTTCCACTGTTGGGCTGAGAACAGTCTGTGGGCTGCTGTGATTTTTTTCCCAGCTGACATGACAAGCTGTGTGACACCAGCCTGCCTCCTGAGATACAGTTTTCACTTTGTGCTGTTAATAAATGGAGTGGCACACTCTTGCTCTGTGTATCGAATCTCCATTTCTGCAGTGCTTAGGCCCTGAAGGACTGTTTCAGTGTTTTCTATAAATTCTCTGGATTTGTTGGTACCAATGTCACTTTTGAAGGATTCCATTTGTTCTGACTGCTCATAAATTATTTAGATGACTCTAATTACTTGTCATCTGAAAGGCTATCAGTTGTTAGAATATACTCAATACTGCGTTCTTTGGTTCTTGGCCTTCTTTACTTTAAAACTTACAGTGGAAGACAGAGTGTTATGAAATTATGACCTAAATAATACCATTCACGTGTATTTTTCATTTTCCTTGTTTCATGCTTTTTATTTTTCTTGTTTGTATGACTGAATTTCTCTCCATACTTTACTGATCGATGCCTAGGAGGATGATTCCAGGACCTTGTCCTGTGCATTCCCTGAGGGAATCACATGTTGTCTCATCCTTTCCTTTTTCACAGCACATTCATTGCAAGAGCACTCAGGATTGAAGAGCACTTAATCCTAATTTCTTACTTAATGTGTGCTTTGATAGTTAAGGATTAATCACATGGTCAAAATACTTCAGACAAGCAGTTGTCAGATGCTGGGTGAATCCCAGTAAATGTGCATATATATGATCCTAGCCCACAAGAAATACAAAATAATTAAGTTTTATTTAAAATGCAATGAAGAAGGATTAATTTAAATCATGTTACCTTTCATTACTATGCTATTAGCCTCAATGGTGAGTAAGAATATTTTGGATTTATTGTACTAACACGCATAGCAAGTACAATGGTGATTAAAGCTATTCTATTCTCAGAAACATTTCAGTTTATAGTAATTTACTTCTCAACATATCTTCCTATTCCTTTAAGTAAAGCCTTATGATTTCTATTCTGCCCTCAGCCAGAATTAAACAGATGGTTTGATAGACTTAGTTGACTATGCATGGACTTGGGAAATTTTTATTTTTAAAAATCTTGCTTGTACAATTCTGGGGCAACTTAATAATAGAACCAAAATAGACAAATCCTATTACAGTGAGTCTGAAAAGCATGTTGGGCTTTAGGTGTAGATCAAAGAAACAGGTTGCCACCATTTGCTAAGTCACCTTTTAAATCACCTGTCACCTCAGCCTTGGAAACTCAGCATATGTCTTTTTTCCCCACCGATTGTAAAATATGGTAAATAATCTTAAAGGTGTTTGATTACGTGCTTGCATTTCCCGTGGGTAAGAAGCCTCCAGATGTATAACTGTAGCCCTTAATTTGATACTAATGCTTCCAGCCTAGTTATTTTGCTCACTATTCCAATATAAAAGCAGCACTTCAAGGTCTGAATTAGGATTTTTCCTGTATGAGTTTCCACTTTCACAGCTGAGGAGCAAAAAGTAATTTTTCAGGTATTTGAGAGGGTGAGCCTTGAGGCTGTTGTGCTTGCTCTCTATTCCACTCTGTGGGGCATTGGAAGTCCAGCTGAAATATGAAATAATTGATGTCAGCATGGGTTTGAAGGTTCTGATCTGGCTTGCAGGCACTGAAGACAAGGCAGTGTGTTGGAGCCCCTGCACACACCCAGTGGTACTCAAGCAATCCATAGGGCAGGGTTCAACATGTCTCAGGATGGGCAGGGTAAAGAAAGCATTCACAGAAAATTAGTCAATGTGTTGGATTGGTTTTTTTTGTAGTAAACTTAATTTACTTCACTTTTTTATTCTTGTAGTTTATTCTCAGTGTTAGACTGGACTACAGAATATCCTACATGCTGTCTATCTATAAGAGAGAGTTTGGGGAAAACACTGAAAACGTTGACTGCTCTACATCATCCCCATCTGACACACCAGGGACTGCCTCAGGTAAACCTTGCTATTTTCTTTCAGTGCAAAGTAGTTCTGGGTGGGCAGCTGCAAAACACTGAGCTCAACTGCAGCAGAAAGACACAGGCTGCTGCAAGTTGAAAAGCTTGTGAAAAAATAAAAATTTTAAGCAATTCCGCAGATTTTTTTTTGCTTGCTTATCCTCCTCCTGTAACAAAAAAGTGACTCCTTTTTCCCCACTATGATATTTTGCTCTTTTACCTATGCTTTTCCCAAAATACTGCATGGTGGCAAGTGGAGAACGGTTTGGGATGGATGAGAACAGGCTTAAGTGAGGTGAATGTGGTACAGGAATGATTTGGCTTTCCAGGGAGCCTTCCCATGCACACAGAAGTGCTCAAAAGGTCTGTGTGAACATCTGCAAGTAGGGGAGAATTGCTCTAGTTGGAGGTGGGCATATGTATAATACAGGGGTACTGAAGTCTTAAGTAATAAGTTACATTAAAGCGATTCTAAAGCAAAATGACACTGTGGCAAATTATGGCAAATATACTGAAGTTCATGTATATGCTTTGTTGGGGTTGACTCAAGAAAAAGAAGAAAATGTAAGAAAAAATGTAAAATTTCACTGTCTGTTATTTGTGGGTCACTGCTGGTAGCTAATACAGCTCTTAGCACCAAGTGGCTTTGGTTCATCACTACAATTGTTTTCCTCAGGAATAGTAATACACACTTTAACTCTGCCCCATATCCTGTTTGCTTTCTGCTACTCTTGCAGAAAGCAAATTTTGCATAGTTGGGGAATGACTAGTTAGACCTTTACTTGGTGCCATCTGCTTTAAAGAGGAGCAGAATTCTATTTTGCTGTAGAGATTAAGTGATTATAATTTGCTTTTGGTTTTTTGCTTTTTTTTTTTTTTCAATTTTTTCTTCTGATTTTTTTTCCCAGCAATTGTTCCTGACATAGATGAAATTGCAGCTCAGGCTGAAACCATGTTTGCTGGCAGGTATATTCTCTGAAGTTTTACCTCTATGTATATTCATATATCTTTTTGTTCATGACAATATTTCTCATGGCCAATCTCTGTTTATTCTGTGCTTATTTTTATAGCCCATTCTCTTCCTTTGCTTGCTTGTTAATTGCATAAGCTATATTTGAAGAGAAACGTGTTAGGAAAGACCAACATTTCAATCAAGCAAACAGCTCAGCTGGCCAGGATGGCTGTGTGATTGGCTATGAGCACCCTCTTAGGTGTAAGAGGGTTGGTACAAAGTTTTTGTTGTATTCCCAAAGGCAGCTGGGGAATGGTGTGCAGGTGTATTGGGCTGAACCACACTAATTTTCTATTTATTTTATAATGCCTTATGTGGGTGCTGAAAAGCCACTCTGTTTCTGGTGTGTCTTATGGCTACAGCCCCAGATGTCCTCCATCAGCAGCTTGCTGCTGGCCCGCAGGATTTCTCACATATTGCATAGCCTGTTGCCATTCCACTTGGTGTTCAAACTCCTTGGGAAAATCATGCCAACAGCAATCTCTCCTGTGACTCCTCAGATCAAGAGTGGACCACTTGCCATGATCTCCTGGTCCACCAGAGGCCTGTAGATCACAATTTATGCTTGCAGAGTTTTGGAAGGTATTTCAGCTACGCTGTGAACAGAAAAAAGTAATCCATGGAAAACACTCACACTGAAGAGTTATTACCATTATCACTATATTGGTTTAATTATATGGGTATAATTATACCAGTAAAAGTTAATTCCATTTAGGCAAGGCTGTAGACTTTAAAGTTTTTCTTGGAGCTAAGGAGAAGGATCTGCGGTGTGGGCACTGTGATCTTTCCTCTCTCAGTCCCTCTTGCATTCTCAATCATTACCAGCATAAGCAATGCCTCCAGGCTGCTCCTGAGCTCCCATAATGTAAAACAACACACAGCCCTTGGCATCTGCATCTTTAAAATGAACAGAGAGACCGAATGGTTTCTTGGAAACATTATTTCTGCTTTGATATGTTAGGTGTAAATCTGCTTTCTGCCGCTCCACATTATGAATATGATTCCAGAAATATGATGCTTTTGGCAATTCTTGCTATTTTTGAGCTTATTTTTTCTTAAATGAAATTTTAATAGCAGCTGAAAAGGGAAGGAGGGAAAAGGAAAGGGTCAAATTAATCTCTGATGAAATGCGGTTTACTTCGTTTAATTTGGACTGAGGATAAACCTGGCTCAACTTATCCATGACATAAATGAATGCTTTTACAATATAGATTTTAATCACAATATTTGACACATTTAATTGACACTTACTTCTGCTCTATAGTGTCCATTCTGCTACAAGATTGCTGCAGTGGCTGTAGGATAGAAGTCCTTATAAAATATGTTAAAGTCGTATTTATAATTTCCTACGTGCAGCATATTTGATTTGATTTTAAGAGCTCTGTCGAGTGAAGATTGTATAGAGGCATATTTATCTCAAGAGCTTTTGTTTTTTCTTATTTACTTTACTTTATTTGGTCCTTTTTTCCCCGTTTCTGTTGCAGAAAGGAGAAGAATGCAGTTCAGCTTGATGATGAAGGGGGCAGAACTTTTTTACGGGTCCTCATTCACCTCATCATGCACGACTATCCCCCCTTGCTCTCAGGGGCTCTGCACCTGCTGTTCAAGCACTTCAGCCAGAGAGCAGAAGTTCTGCAAGCATTCAAACAGGTATGGAGGGGCTGAGTGTTATCCCAGGAAACTGAATGCAGGGAGCCTTCCCAGAGGCTGCTCTGCTACTTAAAGTGCTGTTTGTTGCATAACAGTGTTATTTCTTCAGCGGTCAAGTAGCAGCAGACTTCTTGGGCCGTATGTGCTGGTATATGTTATAGTTCTGTGCCCCCCAGAAATGTTATTTCTGGCACTGCATCCATTAGGGAAAATGTAGGTCCATGGTGAACCTCTCACAGTGATTCCTCAGGGACATAGCCAGTGCCTCATGTTTGGCAAGCAGTGTCCCCGTGTCAGCAGTGAGACTTCCTTGCCTTCAGGGCCGCTCGGGCTAGGTATTGTTATATTGTTATTTTGTTATTCACCTGGTGCTTCTGATTCTAATTCACGGGGCTCCCCTGCCTGATGCAGCTATGCCCAAATAGCAGGAAGGCAGGGATAGAGCCAAGCCTGTTTTCAGCTTGTATTCTGTCCCTCTGTAGTGGTGCATGTGCAGGTTCCATGTGTCCGTGGATTAGGATGGGGAGATCTGATGTCATGGGGCTGCACGACAGAGATGCCTCTGTTACGTAACCCTTTATAACATATGTCGATAAGAACATCTGATGCTTATTTCAGGAGCTGGGTAGCTGTTGTCTCATCGTTATGTAAGGTGGGGAGGCTTCTCTCCTGTGCAAACAGATGAATGATAAAGACCTGAAAAGCTTTTGTTTAATGTTTTTGTTGTGCAGCATAATGGCCTCCCATCAGGTATTTAAAGCTAGGCTATGCTGGTGAGTTGCATAAATAACTATTATTTCCAGGTAAGCAAGGACTGAGTTGCTTAACGTGTTTTTGTGAAGGATGGAAAAGGCTAATGGAGAAATAAACAACAAAGACTGTAGAGCATGTGGAATAAGAATGCCTGCAGTTGAGCAGCATTCATAAATTCTGTAAAATAACAAGGTTTTGCCAAGCCAAGAGAGATTATTATGACAAAAACTTTATATTACAAAATAGTGAATATTTGCCTGGATGTAATGTGGTTTTAAAAACAACATCAATGTTATCAGTGATCCTAATCTTTTACATGAGTATGATTTCTTAAATGTGTTTATTAATTTACTGTAAATATTGCTGATAGTTTTTTGGCATATTATCTTCATTAATAATCTTGGAAGAACAGAGAGTGTTACAAAGAAGGAAAATGTGTAGATCATGTTAAATCAAGAACTACACATAACAGTGAAAAACCCAGATAATTTGAGCAGTACATGAAAAGGAAAAAAATTAGATTAATCTTAATAAGTGGCAACCACTCAGATGGTGAGAAATTTCATGAACCTGAGAGTCAGTTTGACAGCTATATTCAGAGAAGTTTTTCTAAACTGGCCTAACAGTGTGAAAGTCTGTTATTTTTCAGTATTTGATTATGGTGGTGTAGGAGATCATTAAAATTGCTGGCCATTCTGACTTTTCTTTGGATGCCCTGATCCCTTGTCATAGCATCCTTTTTTTTTTCCTTTTTCTTCTCAAGTACAGTGCTGAAGCAGTAGCTATTTCTAACTATTGCTTTAATAGTGTGTAACTGTATTTTATAATGCCATGAGGATCATGATCAGTGCATCAGAGCTCACTCTGCACAGAACTCAAGAGCCTGTAAATCTGCCTGTGCTAAAAATGTTTTTCAGTGTATTGAAGAAGGTGAGAGGATGTTGTGAATGCTTTAAAGATCCTGTTTTGGGCAGCTACAGCTTCTGCCTCTGCTAAAGGTTTTTGATAAAAGCCGACTAAAAACCTGCATGTGCCGTGTTTCAATTGCACAGGAAAGGTTGCTCAAGGCACTTGGAAAGAAGCTTAGAATCGGAGCTGTCAAGCAAATTACCCAGCCATAAGTGCTGGTGCTACTGCTGTAACAGCTTCACAATTTCTCCATTTCCAGGTTCAGTTGCTGGTGTCCAATCAAGACGTGGATAACTACAAGCAAATCAAGGCTGATCTTGACCAGCTACGTCTGACTGTAGAAAAATCTGAATTGTGGGTTGAGAAGAGCAGCAATTATGAGAGTGGAGAGGTGGGAGACAATCAAACCAAAGGAGGAGAAGAGCCAATGGAGGTGGGTTTAAAGCCTTTGCTGTCAGAATTGTTTCAATATTGATGGGTAGCTTCATGAACAAGTGCGAAATCTTGGTCTAGTTAAGCAAAGTGGCAAAGTGGAATGTGAGATATTGTGCCTGAGCTTTAGGAACTGACAGAAAGGGAAATAACTCTGTTACCAATGTATTAAATATTCTCCCCTGATGCTTTCAGAACTGCATTCTTAGGTCACAGAGCTGCCTTCCTTGCTGCACACACAGCAAGCCACAGTGTGCAGCAACACTCTGGAAATAATCTGGGAATTGTGTGCTGGCAGTTGGGTTGACTTGCTGGAAGAAAAGAGGAGTAGACAGTGTCCCGCAAGTAAGGGAGAGGAGCACAATCAAACTCATGTTTTCAAACATCACAAGTAATTCCACCCTTCAACACAAAAGACTGACCAAAGAATATTGAGATTTTGTAGGTGAACAAATGTTTTCATTTCTTTGGCCCTTGTCATACCATTTTCTCAGGATATTCTCTGATTTGATGTAGAACTTGAATCTAGGGCTGTGAAGACCTCTATAAAAAAAAAAAAATTTTTTTTTTTTAATATTTCATTGTTTGGATTTTTTAAATTTTGCTTTTCAGTGCAAACTGAGCTCACCATTTAATCATTTAACTCCAGCATGAGCTTTTAAGAAAACACAAAGTGTTCCTGTGATTGAGGTTTGTGCCATAAGATTAGAGAAAGCAGGCTTTTCCACCAATATTTATTCCCACTTTTCCCTTTTCATCAGAGGAGGTGGGGAGAGATGAGCAGATGTGATTTCTGACACAGCATTTTCCTTGTTCTCTTTCCTGGTGCCAAGAAAGATGGGTGAAAAAGGGCCCAGGGAAGTAGAAAGCCAAGTGGAGGTTATACAGCATTGTAGAGGCCACACATTAGGAAAAGAAGCTGGAGAAAGCCATGGAGAAGAGAGAGGATGCTTGCGAATATCTGTGACATACATGTGGCCTTTTAGATGGGGAAGCAGATTTTGTGGTGGCTTCATGCAGGGGCAGATCCAACACTTGAAGGAAGAATCCCAAATTCTTGCAACAGTGTAGGTCCTACTCTTTCCCTGATCTGTCTTAGCTGATGTTTTGATACCACATCTTTAGTGGTGTCAAAATTAGGGAGGAATCTGAAAGGATGTGGTATTTCCTTCTTTCTTTCCTCAAACACAGCTCTAGTAGAAAAGAAAATGTTTCTTTAGGTATTTAATAAATCAAAGAGGTAATGGGGAAACAGAACATAGAATTGTATCAAGATTACAAAGTTTTTTAGCTACACTACATTTTTAAAGTGTCATTTATTCCTATGGGTAGCCTTGATAGCATGGAAACTCCAGGAAAAGGGGGGAAAACAATGTGTTTGAAACAGAGGCAGCTCTCAATTGGATATTTTGAGTGTTTTTTTTCCCATGAGGCACCTGTGGGTCTGTATGGATTAGCAGTGCTTCAGTAGATGCACAATATTATCTCTGGCAGATCAGAGAGATTATTGTATCAGAGCAGTAATACGTAATCTGCTGGTTAGATCATCTGCTGGTAATTCCCTGAGAGCTGGGCCAGGTTACAATAGCTCAGAATCTTGTCCATCTTTTTTTTTTTTTCCCTGCTAAATTCTTCTTGAACAGTGAAGAGGTGTTTTTACCTGGCAAAAAAGTAACATTAGATAGTCAGTACTCTATTTGAGGTCTTAAATGAGATGTAGGAGGTGTGATGTTGGGCATAATCTCCAATGTGTGAAGCAGACAAAATTCCCATGAGATCCATGCTTCCTTGGAATGGATACTGGGTATTCAGACCTGGATGAACCTCTTTAGGGAAAATGCCTAATTTGCCTGTGTTTAATTTTTCCCAATCAACATTGAAGTGCTCACAAGGACTTAAATGACATTCCAGAACACTCTTATGTTAAGCCCAAATTTCTGTTGTCACACGAAACCTGTTGAAAGACATGCATAAGAGGTTAAAAATATCAATTTTTTTTTGCTTGAGTCTTCCTAGGTAATTGTTTTTCATCGTACTATCATAACCTGTGGGCCTTTTTTTTATTTTTCTTTTTTTTTTAATAAAGTCACATGACTCCAGAAATAGGATTTGTATAGAAAAGGCCTTGTTCTTATAAAAGTATCCAGAATTCTCCCCAAGAAAAATGCTAAATCTTACATCCATGCAGGACTGTCTGGCTGGGGACTGGAGATCAGAGTTGCAGAGAGTACTTGGAGTAGTTAGGTCAGAGATAAATGAGACACCAATTAGTTAGGAAGTTAGGAAGAAATGCTGAAATTGAGCCCATATAAGAGCCCTGCTTAAGAAGGGGAAATCAGATAAAGCCTTTTCACTTGGTTCTCTCTAGGAAGGCTATTCTGGGTCTGTGTAGATACCACAGACCATGGAAAGTGTGATTTTTTATTGTCTTGTCCCTGGAGGATGCTTTGGTGTAGCATCAGAAACACAGCTCTGACGAAGAGAAACAGGCTCAGTGAAAGGACTTTAAGGTGAAACTGGAATACAGGGCAGTGGCATTATGGAGTTCCTCATCTTTTCCATCTGCTGAGAAAGTTCAGCAAGGTTTCAAGTGATCTAAATTTTAAGCACCTGTAAGCACCTGGTGTTCCCTTACTTCCTTTCTTTTCTGGTCTGTGGCACCTTGCTTTGGTTCTGGGAATGTTTGAACAAGCATCCCATATAGGTTGAGGTTGTGAACTGAGAATTCTGCGCGTGTCCCTCATTCCCCTGGTAAGGAAATGCAGCCTGTGGAGGGCAAAGCTGTGCCATGGGGACACTGACACGTGCCTTGCACTGCTGTCCTGCTGGGATGAGGGACACTGGCTCAGACTGAATGCTGGAATCTGGGTCTCCACTGGCAGCTAGCAAGAAAGGATCTAAGACTGGTGCAGAGTGTTATTCCAGGAATTTTATGGGTAGAGGGAGTAGTGTCTTTCAGAAAATATAATTTTCTTAAGGTGGGGTACTCAGGTGAGAACCTTTCTACCTGAGACCTCTATGCCTGCCTGTCCCCTGTGGAAAAGTGTGACAGGGAATGTCTATCATGGGGCATAATGAGGCCAGATCTGCAAGTGAGTGTCTTTGGTATCCCAGTGGTGTGATTATCTCTTGGTAACTACATCCCTGGCATGCTCTTACAGGTTCAATAAACAATTGTTTATTTTGTTAAGAGAAAGTATAGATTCAGCAGTTTAATGGTGATCAGTACATCCAGATAAGACATACAGTTCACATGGATTATAAAACTGCTTTGATAAAGGAAGAATGCTGATAAAACTAACAGGTAAATTAATCTTGGTTAACCCACAATCCCAGAATGGAGGAGGGTGGTCAATTATAGCAAAAAGCCTGAAACATCTCCCAACATATTGATTCAAACAGCTAGAGAGATGGCAGCCTGCATACTAACAAACCTAAGCAAATAAAATCCGCTGTTGTTACATAGATCAGCACTGAACAGCAGTGCTGACACTCTTATAAACAGCTTCCATGGCCAAGTGGTGCAGCTGTTCTTACCTCACTGGAAATTAGGACCAGATGGGATTTATAGAACTCCTGAACTTCACCATCAGCTAAGAAAGTTCAGAGAGAGGTTTCAGGACGCATAAACATTCAGCTTGGCGTGCATATGTTTGTTTTAATGTATTTCTCTTTTCTAAAGCAGTAGGAAGTTTGAGGACACAAGGAAACTCAGAAGTGCACCTGTTTCACCTTTTTTTTTATGCTGTTACACTGGTTTAACATCGTTGTGGTCATACTGTGAGTCAGTCTCAAGATCTGCTAGAGTGTTTCTTCATCCTTTATAACGTCAGCATCCAAAGTTCGATATTTCTAATTTATTTTTGTTTCCTGTTAAGAAAGGCTTACCACAGCTGACAGGAGAAAAACCCCCAACACTACCAGTATACTTAGTGGCAGTATTTGTGTACATGTCCTCCCATGTTTTGATTTGAGAGATATGCATGGAAAGGTGCGTGGGTGTCGGCAGTTCTTTGCTGACTTGATTTCTCTTATTTATCATACCCAGCTGGGGCTTTCCAGGAGCCAGGGCCCAGAGCATACAGCATCATGACTTGATGGTGCAATTTAACATATGGTTCCTGTTTGTTTTTAAATCTTTTCCTGCATCATCTAGAGATACAGCAGAAGCATCCCCTTTGTGGGAGGAACATCTCTAATTTCCACATGCTGCTTGTTCCTGTGCTGTTGAGAACTCCAACCTGCTTAAATGCAGAGATTGTCTTAAGCTCTTTCTCCAGAGCTCTTAAGCTCCTTCTCGTTCTCTTTTTAGTGTTCACATAGACAGATTTTGTAATCTTTCCAGCTGTAAATACAGATTTTTGGAATGTATGGTAACTACAGAAATACACTTTTGGTCCATCTCCTCACAGTGTTTAAATTCCTTGGTGTGCCTAGCCTGTGATTTAGGACATACTCTTTCAGAATGATCAGAAGCATGAAGACATAGAATAATTGCCTCAAATTACATTGGAAATTTGAAACAGAGGAAGGACTTGAACGTCAATCTTTTCACTCACTGAATAAAGAATAAATGAGTATTTCTTTATTATCTGTGTTATATCAATTCCTTGTGAGCTGCTGTAATACTTTGTCACTTGCTGCTATTAAATACAATTAATTCATGTTGAGGAAGTTGCAATAAATCTCCACTTGTCATGTGTTCTTTATTACAGGAATCAAACATTTTAAGCCCAATACAGGATGGGACCAAAAAACCCCAGATAGACAGCATTAAAAGCAATAACTACAATATTGTTAAGGAGGTTAGTATATTTGCCAAGAAACTTGCTTGACATACCTGTTTAATTAGTAGATTTAGTAATTATTTTGAAATAAAGTGTCTTTGTTTGGTTTTGTGTGACATGACTGGTTTCTTTTCTTGGTTGCATGGTTGTTTATTTGGTTTGTTGTTTTTTAATTTATAGATTTTGATTCGACTCAGCAAACTTTGTGTTCAGAATAAAAAATGTCGGAATCAACAGCAGCGTTTACTGAAAAATATGGGCGCCCACTTGGTGGTCTTGGACCTTCTGCAGATCCCATATGAAAAGGTTATTTTCCTAATTTTAGTGGTAGAGAACACAAACTCGAGGAAGGGAAAGGCCTTGGCAGGCCAAATAATCAATGGAAATATTTTTTTAAATCTGAATTGTCAGCTGTGGTACAAACATGAAATGATGATGTAATTTTCTACCTTCAGAATAGTGAGTTTGGGCTCAGATTTAAGTACAGCTGCCTGTACAGTTTTATTTAAAATTTAATATTTACTGCCTTGGATACTTAGATGTCACAGTGCTGTCATTCCTGTACCCATTCCTGAAGTAGGCAAACCTTAGGACCAAAAGCAGATAAAATCTGAAACAACTTCTTTGTTTTTGTGGTGGACATCTTTAACCTAGTTCCATGTACCTTTTTTTTCATAAGATACAGTTATTTGGTACTGATTTGGTGGCATGCAAATCAATGAACTGGACAGGCTTTGAAAGAGCACATCTTTCTAGATCTTCTAGGAATCACTGAGAGGAAGTAAAACCTTTGCTGGGCTGTTTTTCTGTGTGTTATATTACAGACACAGGGTTCAGCTGCCGTCAGTAAAATAGTGCTTGTCCATACAGGTGGTTCATCAAATCATACTTAGGATGCTACATGAGAGGAATATAAAATGGGGATGAAACTAGAGATATATTTGTGTGGGAGTATGTGTATGAACACATACATCTGTTTCTGTATGTAGCTATAGAAAAACCAAATGTTTGCCAAAGCTTAAAACTAATGCAGAGTGACATTTTTGGTTTATTTTGCCTTTTTTTTTTTTTTTTTTTTTTTTTAATCAAGCAACTTAGCACTTTTTTTAAACTAGGAAATTATAACCACAAAAGAGGAACTCTTACCTTGACTTTATGCTCCTATCTGTTGTTCCCTATGGTTTGATTCAGAGTAAGGTACAGCTGCTAATGGACTCCAAAGAAAACTACGTCAGTTACTTTTGCCAGAGGGAGAAATCCTGCCCTATAAAGGCTCAGGAGAATTGGTTTATTCCTGGCTGAATTGATGTTGTGTGGTTTTAACAAGTATGTTTAGGTATACCCAGCTGATTCTGTTTGTCCTTACTTCCTGCAGAGTGATGAAAAGATGAATGAAGTTATGAATCTAGCCCACACTTTTCTTCAGAATTTCTGTCGAGGAAATCCTCAGAATCAAGTTCTCCTCCACAAAAATCTCAACTTGTTCTTAACTCCAGGGGTAAGTGTTTCATTTGAAATAGAATATGATAATTGGAATTAAATTCGGGTTTGCTGAAACATCCCAGTGCTAAATAAATAATTTCACTAAATTATGCCTCCCCTCTCCTCTCTCATTTCCCTTAGTGCTGCTTTTTATGTAATTTGCTTTAATGTTACCATTTTAAAAGTGGAAAACAAAAACCAAGGAACCTGTGGGGTTTACAGGGGTTTACATAAATGTGTCACATCCTTGTCTTGAACTTGACTCTGATATTATTCATCCTGACTCACTCACTGATGGACAGTAAAGTCAAGGTAGAAGATACTGTGACTGCTGTCATAAACCTTGTGTAACAACAGAAGCACACTCATATGTTTTTTGTTGATGATGCTCCCATTTGTTTCAAGTAATCTAAAGTCTGATCTTCTATAGAATGACACTTGCTCAGTGGATCTACTGAGCAAAACATGCTTTTATTAGAAGGAATTGTGAGTATGAGGATTGCAGACCCAGGCCTGTGCATTTTAGGAACATTTGTTCAATTGTTCTTTATTTATGCTCTTTTGTGACATTAGTGAGCAGCTCTGAGCCAGGGCCTGGATTCCATCACATCCAATGCTGACACTTGGGTGTAAAGTGTGGAGCCAGCTTGCAGTTGTATTTCTTTTGAAGCTGATTTCCTGAACATCCATCGCAGTTATTGTGCTTTTGTGCCCATTTTGAAGCAAACTTGATATGGATTCCTATCGGATGACACTAAACAGACATGTATACTTTAGGAGCACCTGGCCCTCAGGAGCCTTTAGTCCAAGGGACCAACCTAGAGCACAAGCCCAAGAATGCACACAGGCTGGGTGCTGTGTCCTCAGCAGAATCCCTTCTTGCTCCAGGTCTGTTCCTTTAGTTCCATGCTGCGCACGGATACACAGCCCTAGACTCCCTCTGGAGTTAATGTAGAAAGTGGCATTCTCTTTGAGACCATCAGGCTGTTTGTGCAGGGATTTGCCTGCTGGAAATGCCTCCTCTGTGAGCCCCAGAGAGAGCCCAGAGCAGCTCATCATCTCATCTGGTGGCCTCTTTGCAAAGTTTGATGGTGAGTGGGGCCAGGTTGGTCTCGGGTATCTCATACTCCAAAGCCCCTGCAGAGTGCTCTAGCAGTGTAGTGTGTGTGTTTGTGTGTTCACCTTCCACATGGGCACAGGATTGGTTAATGCCCACTTTAGGACTGTTTGTGCTCATAGGGAAGTGTGGAGAAATCCCCTCAAAACTGGAAGCTGGACCCTGAGATCATTTAAAAGGATTTCTCCAGTTTCCCTTTCCCAGTGAGCCTTCCTCTACTCGAGAATCCCATGCCTCTCTCAATCTCAAAGCAGATCTGCTGTGCTCATGAGGCTGTTTTTGATCTGTTCAGCTCCTGGAAGCTGAGACCATGAGGCACATCTTCATGAATAATTACCTCCTGTGCAACGAGATCAGCGAGAGGGTGGTGCAGCACTTCGTGCACTGCATCGAGACCCACGGCCGGCACGTGGAGTACCTGCGATTCCTGCAGACCATCGTGAAAGCAGATGGCAAATACGTGAAAAAGTGCCAGGACATGGTAATGACAGAGGTAAGCAAAGACTTCACATGTTAATCACTTGAGTATTTTGAGGCTGTTTTTCCTGCTCTTGATACAAGTGAGATATAATGGCATCCTCGCTTTAGAATTTTAAGCGGCGTCACAAATAATGAATATTTTAGCAGACATTTTGGGGAGTTTGATCTAATTTTGTAAGGCCATCTGTATAACTACTAGAAAGAAAACATGAGTGTTAGCATGGTGATACAGAGATGTCTATTTGTAGATGATGTAGCATGGAAATCTCAGAGTTACATAAACCTTCATTTTCCTGTAATGTAATTTAGGATAACTTTTATCCACTCTTGTAGAATGGGTTTGCCGTACAAGAGGCTCTTACCTTTATGGGTTTGTCTAAATAGTGCTATAAACCATTTTTTTTTAGCATGTAGCAATTCTAAATCCTAGCTTCTGCCTTTTTTTTTTTTTTTTTTGTTTTGTTTTATATCAGAGCATTTCTGTGAGGGTCAGTAGAGCTGCTCTAGCTTTACCTGGCTGGATCCAGTGAATTCAACCAAGTGGTTTGTGGGAAAATCTTTATGCCAATAAATATCCTAAGAAAATACCTAATTGACTTTCTCTACAATTAGGATTTGATATATTGTGAGCATGATAAATGAAGTCTTCAACTTGCAGACACTTGTGCATTTAACTGTAATTATGCTAACAGTTCCTTGAGATCAGTAAGTGGGTAACGCTGAATATGGTGAAAAGTCGTGGTTGGATTAGAGTACAAGGAACATTTTTATTTGCTTTACAAAGTGCTTTTTTTTTTTTTTTTTGGCTTGGTTTGGGTTTTTGAAGAGGTGTCTACAAAGAAATCAGTTTTTTGTGGTATGAACAAAATTAAATCCCACTGAAATTTTATTCTACAGCAATAAGAGGAAAACTTCTAATTAAGAAAATAAAGCTTCTGCCTACATGGATAACCTTTAATGAAATTCACCTCAACCTTTTCAATTTGATGGAAGTATTTTAACATGCAATATCAATTACAAGCCTTTGATTTACATAATTCAAACAGTTCTTGTGCCTTTGTGGTTTTAGATTTTTCTGCTTCCACTGAAGGCTCTTGTTGAGGTGTTTTTAATCATCAAACAAAATTTTGAGATTTTTCTCAATTGCAATATATTTTGCTATTGACCTGTAGCAGCACAAAGATAAACTGTCATATTACATTTTCAAGCTGATTCTGTGACGAAAGCAGAAATGAACTTGGATATGGCACTCACATCACAAATCCTGCAGGAATTTTCTGGGGGGAGGGAGCAACCCTGTTTTGATGAAATAGGGTAAGATAATGATATTTTTTTCAAAAAGTAGGAAATTACAGGTAAGTAACTATGATTTCTTAGAAAAGGATGCCAATTGTGAAACTTGAATAGCACTTGAATGGCAATCCACTCTAAAAGAAACAAATGGTTGGAGCTTGCCACCGAGTTGGGACAGTTTGTCTGTAGACAACTGAGATGTATTTTGTGGCCTGAAACAAGTGCTGTAGCTTTTCCTGTACCTCCAGATGGGGCACATAAACAATTTACCACAAAACAAGATAGAATATGACTGTACAGCTTGCCTCAGCTCCTCCTGTGTTTTCTTTCACCCACAGGAAGTATATTGTAGCTTATTCCTGTTTACTGGGAGTGAGGGATAATCCTCATATTTATGTTCTAGAAAGTGCATGCAGATGAAGGAGCAGCATGGCAAGAGAACACTGTTGTAAAATCCATTGGACATCCCCAATCTGGCTGTTTCCCATGGTCTCCATGTCTGCAATGATGTCTACCAACCTGAAAGGTTCCTTTGTCTCATTACAAGCAGGCTTTGAGGTTCCTGGAAGAACCTTGCCTGTCAGTGCAAACACTATTACAGCAGGGAAAGCAGAATTTACTTTGGGCCAGATCAATGTGGCAGCAGAGTTTTCTATTATCTGTAGTATTCTGGAGTAATATTTTGCACAGTATCAACAGCTGCTTCAATACTGGACAGCATTCATTGTATTACCATAGAATTCTAAACTTGCTGAAAATATACTTTAATGGCAGAAAATGCTGCTGGGTTGTTTTGTCCTAAGCTCTCATCCCTTTAAATTATTTTTTTCTGTACTGTGGATTGTCTGAAAAGTCGTGGGTATAGAAATACTGTAGAAACCCAAAGATAAATGAGAAATAGGAATTGCACGAGAGACCGAAATCACAATTCACTCCAGCCAAATGTCAAAGTAAAAATAAGCAAGAAACAGGGTAAGCACAAACAGAAATGCTGTGAATTCAAAATTTGAAGTGTTGAAACCCTGCAAAGGGTAATGAAATGCTTCTTGACTTTTCATTCTGGGAGACTAATGTTAATTCCTTTTCTTGCTTCTTTCCCATTTCTCAGCAGCACCAGCAACCTTTATGACTGCACTTGAATTGAGTAAACTGGGATTTCATGTCACATATGGACTGGAATAAGTCAAGTGCCTAATTCACAAAATAAGTGTGATTTTTGAGCTGCCAGGGTGTGTTCTGTACTAGGAGGGGTTTCTGGGAGCTTATTTCACCCACACTGAGAGTGGATTGTGCTTCAAAGGACAGTGATGGAGAGAAGATTCCAAACTGGGTTAGAGCAAAGCTCTTCAGTGAGATGTGCTGAGATGGGGCTGCCAGCATCCAGCACTGCTCTGAATCCTCTTGAGATGAGCTGAGCACTTGTAGCAGAATCAAACATGTATCACATACACCAGTTTTCTGCTAATGAAAGTGCTGACATGACACAGACAAAGTAATGACCCATCATCTGCCTAATTTGCACAGGGTGGGAAGAATCTCCCTTTGTTTCCAATATTGAGCAAGGGTGGGGAAAAGCTGGGTTCAATTCCAGGTGAGCCACAGGCTTTTTGTGTGAGGCAGCGTGGAAGATTTCATCTCACTGCATCTCAAGTGCTCATGTATGAAATAGGGATAATAATGCATCCTGGCCTCCTAGCAGGAGGTGAGGATAATTAATTAACTTCACACAAACATTGACTTGGTAGGAATAATAAGGATGGCATGCTGTCTTAGGTAAAGACAGAGCTACACTGAAATTAAACCTCAAATTCACCTTGCATTAGTGCATTCCTTGATGAGTTATTCCAGGTTTGCACTTATGTTGATAAGAGCAGAAGTTTGCCTTGGATTTTGTTCTGACATGTTAATTTGGCAAACCGCATCAGAGTAAATTTTGTTTCGTTTGGATTTTAGCTAGAGAATCTTTGCCTACTTAGAGATAAAATAAGAAATTAAGAAAATAATAGAATCATTTAGGTTGGAAAAGACCTTTAAAATCATCAAATCCAAAATGATTGCAGTGCAGGATGCTCAGAGCCTTGTGCTCTCTTCCTCAGCTGATAAATGGTGGTGAAGACGTGCTGATATTCTACAACGACAGAGCATCCTTCCCGGTGCTGCTCCAGATGATGTGTTCGGAGCGAGACCGAGCCGACGAGAGCGGGCCCTTGGCCTATCACATCACTCTGGTGGAGCTGCTGGCTGCCTGCACAGAGGGCAAGAATGTGTACACAGAGATCAAGTGCAATTCACTGCTGCCCCTGGATGATATTGTGAGGGTAGTGACCCATGATGACTGCATCCCTGAGGTACGATTCACGGAAGCAGACTTAGCATTTTTAGAAATGCAGACAATGTTATGTTGTTTCTAATGTACCAACAAGTTGAATATTTGCACAGGGAATGGGCTGGAAAGGGGTGGTGCTTCTTAAGGTAAATAAGTGAGAAAAGATAGACAATATTTACTCCACAGAAAATTCCTTGTTCTTAATGCATTGTTTCTCAGCTTTTCAGACACTGTGTTTTGTGTTGGGTTTGTCCAGTCACTGTCAGAGTTTAATGCTCCTGTAACTTCTGTCTGAAACTGTGAAGACCCAGCTGAATGTTGGGTTAAGCCAGTGTTTTGCCACTGCCTGAATTTCTTGGAAATGATGGTTAAAATTCTGTCCATGCTGAAGTCAGTGGGAATTTGGGTGAAGCCTCATTTTATTAAACTCAATTGCAGTCTTGCAAATGTTTTTATTTGCTGCAGATGAAGACACAATTCTGCATGTGTCATGCTAAAGTAGGACTGTGATATTACCTGGTAGAAAAATGGGTCTCAAAGCAACAGAACTGGGGCCTGCAGGAATTAAAACTCCCTCTGTGCCATGAAAATTGCCCTTGTGATCAAATGATCTTATTGCTAAAAAGAAATATGTTTGCTTTGCTCAAAAGTTCCCCTTAACATTAATTTCAACAGATGGTAATTAGAAAAAAAATCCCAAACAAAAGAAACCTTAAGGTCTGATCTGAGTTTTGTCTTCACTGCATTAAACATATGGAAATATCTCATCTCCCTTGACCGTGATAAGAAATTTTCAGTGCATTTGCATACGTTTATATTTAATCTATACATTTTGGGCACTGCATATCCATTTTTATGCTGTGTACATACAGACTTGTCGTGCCAGAAATGAGTCCTGGCACGTCCTTCTCCTAAGCCTTGTGCTGCCATTGCTGTAGTCTCAACCTTTCTCTAGCCTTTAGATCCTAAATTCAAGTGCTGCACTAGGATTGTGGAAATACAGGGACTTAGTCCCAGCTCTGCAAAAGACTTTTTATTTTATATTTGGCATGCTTGTCACAAGGCTTCCACCTACCACAGTCAACTGGGAAGTGCAGGAGTGTTCTGCATTTTGACAGCCTCTGGCTTGGAGCCAGGCCTTGCTGGTCTTCATATCAGTTAAATACCAGAATCATTACTGGTTTGTCTTGTGGGGGTTTTGTCATTAGAGTAAGAATGTTTGCAAAATCTTTTCATTTTTCTTCCTGTGGTCTTTCAGTAAACACATTAAGGCATGTGTTGCCCTGCTTCTCCCTAAATCTTCAGAACCTAACATGTAAACATGTGCATTATTACAGTTATGAATGTTTGTTAGTACTGGAAGGTTCATCTTTATTGTTCAGTATTTTTGCAGATAGAAAACATTGAGTTAATTGTTTTTACTGTTCCATTTCATTGTGATTGTGTTTTTGCTGTTCCTGCAGGTGAAAATTGCTTATGTTAATTTTGTTAACCACTGTTATGTGGACACTGAAGTGGAAATGAAAGAAATCTATGCCAGTAACCATATCTGGAAACTTTTTGAGAACTTCCTTGTTGATATGGCAAGGGTAAGCTTCACCAGGTGTTAAATAAACGGAAATGGCAGTAATGGGGTTTTTTGGTCAACTTTTATTTTGTTAACTATTTTTATTCAAAATTGACAATAGGATAAGTGTGGTTAGTTGCTTTGTTTGTTTAACAAATAGTCATGTCTATGATCTTTATCATAATTTAACCTGCTAATTACTAGTAGCCTTTTCTTTCTAAAAGGGCATCTTGGAAACCCATGCCTTTTTCTTGTCTTGCAGAGAAATAAATTGGGTGTGTGTACATGGCTGAGAGCCTGTGTACATATTATGAGAATGTGCATTACATGTCATTATGGTGGTGACTAAAAAACCCACATCTGTAATCTCTTCTTTTATTCTGTTACGGTGAGGATCAGGGATCAAGACCTTCTCTGGCTTGTGTTCCTTCTTTAGTCTCTATTTTTGTCTTTCATTCTGTCACTGCATTCTCATTGCCAATGTAAAAGACAGGTGTAGAAGTGTGGTCCTTCAGAATACTAATTCAAGCAGAAACTACAGCTGCAAGGTGACGGGGCAGAGTCAGTACCACAGGCCTTCCATTCCTGTGGTCCTCAGGGAGCCTCATGGTGTCAGTAGCTGCTGAATTAAATTCTAAGTTACAAGTTGAATTCAGCTTCCTTTCCCAGGGATTTTGAAGGCAGAAAACAAGAGCAATCTTATGACTTCCATAGCAATTAAATACAGTAGTAGAGCCATGAGGGGAAGCTAGTGTCATGTAATGATTATAGCCTGCACTACATATCCTTTACTAGGATGTTAATGCTTCTTGTAATCATAAATAATTACAATATTAATGACAAACAGTTGTGTTGCTCTTTCTGCTCAAGAAGGAGAGCCATGAGTGTGGCAGGCACATTCTTCTCTCTCTCAGGATTTTTTCATAGAGGAGCACAGAGAGAAGAAAGAGAAAACAATTTCTATTTCTGCTCCTTTTTTTCCCCATGTGGAATGTGTTTGGAGAATTGTTTCCTGGGGTGATTGCTTGATTTGATTCAGGTGAGGATTGTTTGAACCTGATGCCAATCCAACCCACCTGGGGCTGGACTCTCCAGAGAGGGTCACGAGTTGTGAGGTAGTTAGAAAAGTAGGTATGTAGTTTTAGTATCTCCTTTAAATATTAATGTATTATAGTATAATTATGATAAAGAAATCATTCAGCCTTCTGAACTGGTGTCAGACATCATCACTTCTTCCCACTGGGTTCACTTGCATTTACAATACGTGAGTTTTTTTGTTTTTCCCAGTCCATGGTCCATTAGATTTTATAATATTTAAGTTCCCACTCCTTGCATTCTTCGTTTCATTGAAATTAAGAGAAAAGGTAAAGAATCTTAGTTTGGTCCTGCAGCAGACAATGACCCCAAAGTAATAGTGTGCCACAAAATTATTCTTGTGAGACCCATTAGAAGAAAATAGAATGAATTTTGGTTAAAAGAAGAAGGAATGCAAAGACTTAAGCTCTACAATAGTTACTGGGACCTGTTAATTTTTTCTGTGAAACAGAAACCTTATACTTTTTTTTTTTTTTTGGGGGGGGGGTTATTTTGTTTTGGTTTTGTTCTGGTGTATTTTTTTTAAACCTTTATATTTTCTGGGGGCAGGTTAAGGCAGGGATGTTTGTGCTCTCTTATTTTTGTGGTAGCCATTTTCAGTAGTAATTAGTCCTCTACAAACCCTGTTTTCTTGCTGCTTTTTCTCTGTGGTTGTGTTACACAGTGAAAGCCCTCCTGGACAAAAACAACCTGGGTTGAAAATTAAGATGCGAAACATCCTTGGAGGAGGGTTCTGACTTTTAACCTTATTGGTTTTATCTCAAGAAGTATTTTCTTCTATTTAATTCCCTTTCTGGGCTGCCCTTTCTTGACATGTCCTGACCCTGACTTTCCAAATAGACTATCCCTCCTCCCTCCCTCGAACATGGCCAATTTTCTGTGCCCCTGGGCTAGAAGCAGACAAATAGAAAGAAAGCTCTGAGCAGGTTTCCTCTCGTGAGCCTGGAGACAAACTGCACTGTGCTAAATGCTGGGGGCTTGTCCTGATGCTGGTGACCACCGACCCTGTTTTCATACACCCCTCTCCTAAGAGAAATTAGACCCCAGGTCTTCAGAGGCGAAGAGGGAAAATTCTGCATTTTGTGTGTGGGTGCTGTTGGCAAAAATGCAGGTTTATTCTGCTCTCCTGCAAGCGTGTCAGAAGTGCTCTGGCCTGTCCTACTCTTCAGCCATGGATAGCTGTATTTTCCAGGTTATGGAGTGTATTTGTTCAGATTTGGTGCTCTGGGGCCCTGACAGAGCCCAAGTGTTATAAATACATCAGTGTTCTGTAGCTATCAGGACAGTTAGAATGCTGTCAGCCTCATGAAAGATGTTACAATAGCTTTCAAAGCATTTAGAAAAAGAGCCCTTTGATCCTCTGTGTTCCAGTGAGCTAAAAGGGATGCTTTTGCATGGGGGAAGGGGAAATGCTTTTCTTTTAGCTGCTACAAATGCCTGTCAGTGGGTGAGTTTGTGAGCTTTGAGTCTGTTATCGGAGAGCACCAAGGTGAAAGACAGAGAGTGTTATCCTCAGGTTGAATTCCTTCTGTTTTAGATATATATTAAAAAAAAAAAAAGAGTAACTGATTTTTAAAATCTGTTTCTGGATTGAGGAAGGAAATATTTAGTCCCCAGCTGTCATTTTCCTTTCAACAACATGATACATTGCAAAGCAGGCACGAGGCGGATCCGTGTATAAACTGGGTTTGCCAAAAGCTGTCGTGCTTTCAAAGGCACCCTGCTTCTGCAGCTTCTGCCAACCTACTTTCTGCTGGGTGTGACTTACAGCCTTGTGCTGAGCAAAGTGGGTGCTGCTGAAGGAAAGGCTTCCCTTTCCTGTGTGTGGCCCAGCCTGTGTAAGTCAGCAGCTGTAGTCTGAGAAGGATTAAAGACAAGAGCCGAGGATCTGACAGTTGTAAAGTCATCCTGGCTTTCTCCGCAGAATTTTTGAAGTATTATTCATGTGAGTTTTGGTTCCAAAGCCTCTTAAGGGGTTTTTAAACACTGCTTTCTCAATCCTCATCTCCATTCCATGCATTTCGGGTTTTTGTTTTTTTCTTCCACGGAGGAAGATCTTTCAGTTCCCAAAGGGCAGAGGGATAAGAACAAATGAGAGGATTTCCAAATTCCTTCTGTGCTGGGAATTTTTCAGACCAGTGTTTGAGCAGAGTGTCATTCCCACATACATATGGCTCTGCTTTTCAGGCAGCTGAAGGGGAAAGCTTAAAAGTGTTCTGGAATTTAGTTCTGGTGATTTCTGCATTCACTGTGCTAGCACTGCACATCTCCCTATCTTCCTATAGGGATTGCAAGTGTTAATCTCAGAGCTAGTGGTTCCAGCCAAAATTGGCATGCAGATTAATTAAAAGCAAAAGAAATTCCAGAGATTTTTAGTTCTATGATCTCTTAAAAAAAAAAAAATTAAACAAGTTTTGATTATTAACTGAATCATTTACCTTCATGAGAACTGGGGGAGGTGGTGCTGTCACACTTTTCCCAAAACTGAAGGGCTGATGAGTTTGCTATTTCATTAGACACTGTTGCTTCTCTGACCAAAATCTTTCTTGAGGTGATAAAAAAAGCACTCTGTGGAGGCATGACTGATTTATCTGACACATTTTAGATAAGCAGACAAGCAAACTCCTCAAGATGCCTCATTTGTCTAGGTCTGAAGTTATCTTTGGTTATTCCTCTGCCTACTGCATGACAATGTTTGTGTGCCAGACCCAAGTTGCTTCTGTGTTCCCCTGAGCTCTATCATACCCTGAACACAGGTGCTTTTGGATGTCATGTCAGTAAACTTCCTTAAAACATTCCTGGTGAAATTGCTGTCTTGGAGTGACAGTGGCAGTGTGTAATTAGATAGAATCTTTGCCCTGTGTGAGATCAGGTGCTGTGGATTATCTCTGCTTCTGTCACCAACTTTTCTCTGTAACTTTAAGCAATTCAAACAGCTTCTCTGGACTCCCCATCCCTGAAGAGATGTAATGGTAAGTGTGTGCCACTCACTTTGTGCCCAAACACAAAAGTTTGGGGTTATGTGTTAAATGCACAGATGGCAATGAAAAGGCTTTTCTGGTGTTTCTGTATACAAAATAAATTCTGCTTTTGCATAGGCTCCCTAGAACATTGCAGTCATCTCTGGCTTGCATAGGTGAAAGAGAAAGCAACTTGTTAAACATGACTACAGCTGCTTATTTAAAGGCTGTTGAACTGGTAGTATGACTACAGACTGTACTACTTATTTGTCCAGTCTTGCCTTTGTCACGGGTTCTGGCTCTCTGTAGACTCCTTTCAGTACTGTGTACACTGACATGTGCAAAGTCAACATGACTCTGTATAGATGTTCGAAAGTGTTGAAGAGAAATAAAGGAAATACTGAAGGATGTAATCCACACCAGTAATTTTTCCCTTTAAGTGTGACATCTTTACGCAGCAACAAACTTTAAGTGTTGTACCAAAGGGAGTCTTCAGGAACCTTTTGTACAAATCTTTTCACTCCCTTCCCACCATTCAATCATCCTTCTGTGCTCCAGAGTTGTCCTGGTATCATCCATTCCCTTCTTTCATTGTTTTAGCTTGGCTTCTGTATTTTCCCCATGTGGCTTCCCAAAGAAATGCTGGCTCTCTTCCAGTACCATCCTAAAGCCTGTTGGTATTGAGCATGCTGTTTTCCTTCCCTCATTTCAAATATTTTTCCTGCAAATGAACTTCACCTTTTCCACCCAGTTGTGGTGATTAATTGTTGAGAGAAGCTAAATGTTGTATGAAATCTTTCTAACCTGAGTCGTTTATGTCTCATCTGTCTCTGAAGCATCTTCCAACCAGCCCTGCAATGGGAGGAAAGGTCCATTTTCTTCTTGAATCTGTCTGAATGTGTAAGTGACATGCAGCGTGCTGATTTAGGGGGCTCTTTTCTTCATGGTGTGGGAAAGAAGAGGCAGGCAGCCAGAAGGAGCTAGTTCAGAAGAGAAGGCTGGACCTCTGAGAAGAAAGATAAGCTGTAACAAATCCAGCTTCAACTCTAAAATAGTTCTCTCTCATAGATACTATATCAAAATCTTTTTACTTTAAGAAGAAATATCAGATGTGTTGTAATAAATACAAAATAATGAAGCTTGCTTACTGGGGAGAACTAAATCTCATTGTTTCTTCCTCCTTCCCTGCAGGTTTGTAACACAACCACAGATCGTAAACACGCAGACACGTCTCTGGAGAAATATGTCACTGAGCCTGTCATGAGCATTGTGAGTGGCTTCTTCAATTCACCATTTTCAGATAACAGCACCAGCCTCCAGGTAAGGAGAAGTGACACAGACAAATCAGTTATTCAGACCATTAATGAGATATCTTCTGCTACCTGCATAGGAATGCTGTCTCTTTTCATCCTCCTTTAATTTCTCTGTCCCCTCTCATGCCACTGACTACCAACTTAATCCCTCTTTAAAACAATTAGTTCTTCATTTTAGTCACTTGCATCCCAAACAGCTCAGTGTGGTCACAGTTACTTCTGGCTCTTGTGAATTCATTGGAGGGAATATCCTTGCAGAAAAATCTTTGTGAGGGAGATGTTGTGTCCTGTGACAGAAGGGACACTCACCTGAGAATGGGAAAAACTCCTCTGTCCTTATGGTGTGTACTGTGTTTGCTTGATATCAGTGGCAATCTGAGGAAAAATTGCATTATTCAGCCTTCTTAGTGGTGCAGCATTGATTTCTGCTCCTGCCAGACCTAAAGATCAAAGAGAATTTAATGGAGCTATAAGTTGAGTCTACAAGCTTAAATCCCCTTGGTTTATGTTGTGTCAAACACTGGGGCAGTTGTGAGGAGATCCTTAGAGGTAAAATTCTGTGTTTGTTTTTGTTTTCAGACACACCAGCCTGTTTTTATTCAGCTGCTGCAGTCTGCTTTTAGAATTTACAACTGTACCTGGCCAAATCCAACACAGAAAGCCTCAGTGGAGTCCTGTATCAAGACTTTGGCTGAAGTGGGTAGGTGCCAGGTTTTACTTTGTGTTTTAAGATCAGAGTTGAAATGTAACAGTTTTTAATTTGACTCTACCATTCTCAAATTGTGTCAGTAGTGATTTGAGAAATCCCACTTTCTGAGGGTAAATTCTTCCTTCTTTTATAATCATTCAAACCTGCCCTATCAAATTGGGCTGTCAGGGTGACAGTGGTAGGGCAGAGGAATGAGCTTGCTAAGTGGGTGCTGATTGAGCTTTCAGCCATCAATTTTACTTTGATGGTTGAAACTCTTGGTGATTTTAACTTTTTAATATCAAGCAAGTTATGCTATTAAATCATAACATAAGCAAAGGCATCCCTGTTAAAATAATTTTTAAAAAAATTCTTACCCTACATTAAAAAAAAAAAATCTTCACCAGAACATAGTTAAGACTTGCAAAAGTTAATTAAGTTAAAATTCTGTAAATATGACTTTAAAGTCTTCTGACATGACAGAATAAAGGATTATTCAATGCAGTTTCCAAAAGTCAGTGTTGCTGGTTGCTTATAGAATAATTTTCTGCTCAGCGTGAATGAAAGCTGAGTAGAGGCAGAGGTACATAGAAACTGGCTAAATTCTATTGTTGATACATTTATTAAAAAAGTATTAATAAATAATGATAAAACAGTATGAGAAGGTCCCAGAGCCACCTGCAGCACTGTAACAATCAACTCCACATTTAGACTCTTGGAATAGCTTTACAGAAGCATCATTTAACATTTTAGCCCAAACATCTCATTAACTTTCTGTGTGACTGTGAATAAGCAGTTACCTAAAAATTTAGCAACCTTCAATTGTTTTATTTGCTGTGCAAATGATTTAATTATGGATCCATCTGGCAAAGGAACTTTGGAAGCTGAAGACATTTTATTTTCTTTATGCTATAGCTACTACAATCTCACATATAAAGCTCCATCTCTACAAATTCTTGTTTGTGTGTTTAACACTTATGCCTTTGCTCTTCTCTGGCATTTCTGGAAATGGTCATCAATAAATTACTTCCTCTGGGAGTCTGGGGAAAGGGGGAGAAATAGGGCAGGTGAGAGTAGGCTTAAGACCAACCATGCCCTCTGTGTGCTTACAGACAGCTCAATATCTTCATTTTTGTAGAGCTGCATCTAAAATCAAATTCTAGCTCAGAGAGGTCATTGTGTTATCTCATCAAGATGAGGCTGTTTGGAGACATCTGAGCATGGGTTTATTTTCCATTTGGCTATATGCCCACAGCACACAGCTTATTCTAGCATAAAAAATTCCCAGCAAATTCCAGTGATGTAGAGCTCTGCTTATTGCTGGATGAGTCAGGCCAGGCTCTCACTGGGCTTTCTCTTTTCCCAAGGAGCATGTGCTAAGACAAGAAGAAAAGGCCTCAGGTTGCACCAGGGGAGGTTTAGGTTGGATGTTAGGAAAAATTTCTTCACAGAAAGAGTTGTCAAGCACTGGAACAGGCTGCCCTGGAAAGTGGTTGAGTCATCATACCCAGGAGGTACTTAAAAGCTGTGTAGATGTGGCACTTAAAGACTTGGTGTAGTGGTGGACGTGGCACTGTTAAGATTACTGACCCTCTATCTTGAAGGTCTTTTCCAACCTAAATTATTCTATGATTCTGCCCTGTTGAGACAGCCAAGCTGAACTTCTCCCCACAGCAGCTTGAGAGGCAAACCATGGGTCACCCTAAGGGGATGGCAGATCCAGCTTCAGCCAGGTGTGCCAGCACATGAAAGAAAGGGCTGGTGGGCTTTGGTGGGCAGTCCTCTGTGTGCCCCTTGTTCCTGGGGGCTCCAGGAATGGCTGATGTCTGGAGTCGGCTTCAGATATGTGACTTTGTTCCCTATTTGTGGAACTCAATTTCCTCCACTACAGTCCTTTCTTTCATTCTATTTTCTTTTTTTCTGGAGGTGGTTTAGAGTTGATTTGTTTTGGGTTTTTTTGTTTTTTTAAGGAAGCTCTTGTGCTGTCCTATGGGTCCAATCTCCTTCTTGCTTCTCTGGTTTCCCACCCATGGGCCCCCAGCCATGCCTTGGGCACTCAGGTGTGGCAGAGTGGAGCTGAGATGTCAGTGAAGGGCATCACTCCATGTCCTCCTCTTGGATTTCCCTGCAGCAGGAACTGCCAGGCTGGGAGCCCCTGGGGTGCCATGGGCTCAGAGCAGCCCCCTGCAAGCACACAGCATTGCTGACTTCCTTGCCCATATCCTAACAGCTGTTCAGGGATTCAGCACTAACAGCAATATCCAGCATGGTAAAACTGTGTTGTGTAAGACAACTGCTACGTTTTAATTGAGTGTTTTATTTTGTCAGTGCAGAAGGGAAGAGTAAGGCAAGAGGTGAGGGGGATTTCCCAAAGAGCGCAAGGCAGCTGGAGAAGAAGTGGAAGCAGAGTTTTTGGCAAACACCCCTGTGCAAAATTTGCCTGGCCAGCAGAGATTTTAACCGTGGGTAATACTCGGTGTTTTTAGGCACAGTAGCAAACATGTCTTGCCTGCGTTAATGGAGGACTGTTCTTCTCCATGGAAATACTTGGAAAAACTGACCCAGCTGGGGACACCAGGGGCTTTTACAGCCAAGGCCCTTCTGTGACTGCAGTGAGTGCCTGGTGCCTTTCTCTGTCGGCTGTTCCTCTGCCCAAAATAATGCTTCACTTTGAGAAGCCAGAGGCATCTTCCATAATACAAACATAGCAACCTTCTTGTGCCTCTTTTGCTGGCTGCATGTGTGGACCCTTTTTTCCCCTCTTCTGACCTTAGAATCTGACAAGTTTAATGTTAGGGCCTTCGTGTTTCCCAGCAAGGCTTAAAAAAACCCCTAAAAAGACTTTGCCTATATCAGAGAGATGGAGTATTGGACACATTTACAGCAGGGACCAAAGACTTCTGAGGGAAAATAAGTGGAGTATAGGTCTGAAAGGACAAACATGATTTTTTTTGTTGTTGGTTGGTATCTTTGCCTTGGATTTACAAATTATCCCAGGTGAAAGAAAGATCATACACAGATTTCCCAAGATATCAAAGATCCATATAATGACACACTTTTAAAATGACACACTTCAAGTTTAAGTAACGTACACTCTGCTCAGTGCTTCCTGGTTTGTTGCTGGCAGGTGGATGCAAGCACTGCCTCAAGAGCTTAAGATCATTACATCTGCTTTCTGATGAGCACTTTAAGGATGTGCATTACCTTCTAGGTCAACAAAAGGATGTCTTGCAGAAGCTTAGTTTTTATAACCCTGGTACTTCAACTCCACTTTACCACCAGGGAAAAACTGCATAAGCTTTTCAAACCTCACTTGCTTCTTTGTCTCCAGGCGCTTTCCTGCCTCCAGTTCAGCAGGAAGCATAGAAGCTTGCTCCTCTTCTTCGGCAGGTCCCTCTGTGGCTCCAGGAGGTTTGGAACACAGATACCAATGTGCACCAGGTTTCTATTGTCCAGGAAACATTTGGTTGCTTGGCATGAGTAGAAACACTTGTGAAATTGCATATATGTGTGTATGTGTGTGTGTGACTTATTCTCATGGATTTCTGAAGCAGATTGTCACACTGGTGAGAATGAACACATACATATATCACTTTGGCCTTTTTTCTTTTATTGCATAGGACTGAGCTTTTTCTTGAAAATACAGTCCAAAAAATGAATAATCAAAACAGCTCCCATCTCCCTGGTAAAATAACAACAACTGAAAAATACCCAGACCTTTGTGAAAACAGGGGAAATAAGACATCCAACCATTTAATTTGTTTCAAATTAATTCATTGTCAAAGGACTTTCAGTTCATGCATTTTATGATCTTTGCAGGGCTGAGAAGGGTGGAGGCCAGTCTCCACCCTCTTTAAACCAGCTACTGTCTTTCTCTAAAGATTGGGGAATATCACCTCTCCTCACAACCAAAGATTGTATATCTTAAATTACATATCCTAAATGTTGAAGCAGGGCCTTTCCCAACCAATCCTTCAGGACTGATGCAAAGAGCTGCCTTTGATTCTTAATTAAGGCAACAATTCTCATATCTTGACCTCTGAGCATCAGTTTTCTGTTACAAGGGTAAATTCAGTAGTCTTACACTCTTGTCTCTGTAGCATCCATTAGTGTTCTCCACTATGTTTTAAAAATTTGAATCTTTCCTCTGGTACTGTGTCTATCCCAAGGATATGGTCTGTCTGTGACTGTGCTGTGACCACCAATAATGAAATAATTGGAATTTCCCAGATGAATAAACAGTGCCAGATAGGAACCTGCATTCTGTTATACTATGTCTCTTGGCAGACCCTTAAAAAAAAAAAAATCTGTTATCAAGCCAAATCGCATTAGTCACTATCAGATTATGTTCTAGGATGTTGTGCAGGAGAAGAAGGAGGAAAATTCTTGTTTCCATCCTACCAAATTTGAGGTGAGCCCTCTAAGATTGCTATTTCCTAAGTTCAAAGCTGGAACAGGTACAGAGGAAACACTGTTGGGGTGGTCAGGGGAAAGGAGAACTGTGTTAGAAGAAGGGAATTCAGACCTCCCCCATGTTTTGCTTAGCAAAACACAGACCTGTGTTGTTGCTCTTTAAATGTACTTAAGAAGAGACTCACAGAGATGTTTAAGCTGAAGGACAGTGCTGACCAAAAACCAACTGGACATAAATTACACTAGGTTGTAAATAACCTAAATAAATTTAGATTGTAAATCAGAGGATTAGAACCCACTTTAGAAGGATGTCCTTTGTCAGTGGGCTGAGAAAAAGTGGAGGGAGGAGAAATGGCAGATAAGCTGCCATCATTTTAAATGGGGCTCAATAAATTTTTCCAAAGATAGTAAAGAACATGGGTTGTCCGTAACAGAGCAGATGGTCTGAAGGTGTACTGAAGTCCTTTCTAGTTGAGTATTTATTCCCTAATTTCAAGTCACCAATACCTCCTTGTACAGAATAAAAAAAAAAATTCTCCTCTGGTTCTTCTTGACCATGTTTTTATGCCCTCTAAAGCCCTTTAGTTTTCCCTGAAAAATTACAAATAGGAAATATTAAACATAAAATCTAGGTCATACTTTGTTGCATCTTTGAAATTATTATGTGTATTTTAATGTCCATATAGATTAATTCTCATATAACATTTTTTTTCAGTCCTGAAAATACATTTATTTCACTTCCCATTTGAATTTTAAAATCTTTTTTCCATTTTATGAAAAGCTAAACCTTCATTTTCAATTTTTAGTTCAAATAAAAATAATTATCCTGTTGTTACTTTTTTGACAGCAAGAAGAATACCTTTCAGATGAAGCACATATTTTATTCTATTTTAACTGTTTGTGTTTCCCTAATTGCAAGAAAAATTCAATGATGATCTTTTTACAGGCTGATAAATATTTTAGTGTAGATTTTCTGTTGGAAAGAAACATCCAAGTGAATGGTACAAGATTGGCAGGTTTGTGTCTTGTCTAAACAAAGCTTTTATTTCCCTTAAAAAGTCTTGCTGTCGCTAGCATTAGTGTCTCTCCATCCAAATGCATTTGTTAAGCAGTCAGTAAATGATTAAGGAGCTGGAGGGACTGATTTATGGAGCAAAATTAATTGAACTAAATATGCATCGCCCTGTTACGTGACAACTGGGAAGTGTGGGAGAACATGATAGAGCTGTCTGTGACTACCAAGGGGGTGTAAACTGGGAGCACAGCAAAGGATTCACAGCCAGGTACATCTGGGGCTTTGTCTTGATCCAGACTGCCCAGCACACTCCTCCTCCAGGGGCTCTCAGGGACCAAATGCCTGCGTGTCCTCCTGAAAACCCACACCAGGGATGCTTCAGGGTTAATTAGCTGTGAAGCCACCACACACTGGTGTGTTTTGTATATACTTCAAAAGCTAATGGAGTGGCATTTCAAATTAGGGAGCAGTAGGTGGAAATAGTGAGAACAGCGAGGTTCCTTATGGCAAGGTACATTATTCTGAAGAATGGGCATCCAAGGAAAATTACAGGCAAGGGCCACTTCCTGGAAATCCTTAGGACTAAACCAGTCCTCAGACACAGGCAGCAGCACAATGAAAGGACAGTACTTCGGGAGGCATTCCTGAAATAGGTCCAATTGCTGTGCTCCTGTGAAGAGAAATACATGCAGGTAATTTAACAAAATAAGGCCTGGGCCCATTTCAGCCTCTCTGGGAGCAGCTGGACTGGGCTCCTGGGACTGCGCTGGAGCTTGCTTGTCAGGGGTGCCTTGAGTTTTACCTGCTTGATTCCTGGCATTCCTGGTGCCCTTTTCTTTTAAGTTTTCAAGTACTATTTCATTGTGTAAGCAGTAAGGGGGAGGAAAGCTGCTGATCACTGGATGCCCACGGACCCATTCAGCACAGGGCAGGGCGTTTTGCTGGGACCTGGCTGAATTCACGGCACTGCGTTTCTTACCACTGCTGTGGGTTGTGTTTGCTTGCTTCTCTTGGCTCCTCTTGGCTCTCTTGCTGAGAGATAATTGGGAGCAGCAGATTGAGAGTTAGTAGTTTAAAGGATTTCCCAGAAATTCCATCTCTTCTGACACTGGCAAAATGATGTTGTGTATTGAGGATGTAATTAGCCCTGAGCACAGTGCCCTAGGTGGGAAATGGGCACTGTATAAGCCTGGGATATGCCCTCCACTGCAGGGCAGAATTTACCTGTGATGAAGACATCACAGAATCACACAATATTCTGAGCTGGAAGGGACCCACAAGGATCATTGAGTCCATCCTGGTAAGTATCCTGCTGGATACTTATGTACAGACAGCCATGTAGCTTTTTCCAAATTTCACCAGATGAAAGAATTTTATCCCCTCTTGTCTCCTTTGTTTACCAGCTCTAACCATACTCTGCAAGTTTGAGTGCTGTCCAAAAGTATTTCTAAGTGGAACAAAAATAAACATGCTTTTAAATATTAGATGTTGATACTTTAAGGGAGATTGACACATTTTGAAGAGGAAAGCAGCCTACAACACCTAAATTAAAAATAAATATTTATGTTCACATTTGTTCATCAGCTTTCTAAAATGTAAAAATATGTTTCATGTTGTTTTAAATAATGAAATGTGAAACAAATGAAAGATAAACTTTCTACAAGCTGAAAAGAAATAAGAAGACAAAGGCTTTGTTTATAGCTTAGACTTCAACAGTGCCCTTTGACAACCAATACAAATCTTAATTACAAATGGAATTATACATGTAAGAACTGCTCAAAACAAAGGAGTATTTTTTTTCTCTCTCTGGTTTTCTTTGTGATAGTTTTAATTAGCTCCAACTCTTTGAACAATCATAGTCCTTGACTGCTCCTCAGACACTGATGGAAGTTGTTAACTTCAAATGGCATCTCTAGGACTGCAGAAGTCTGGGTTTTCCTCTGAACAGTGTGCTCCCCATTGCTAAATTTATTCTTCAATATATCAGGATTCTGCATACATTCCACTTAATTGAGAAGTGATCATTGTCCAGTAGCATTCCAGTGATTGACACTGGGACACAATAAATTGGATTAATAGGCTGCAGCACCCTACCAACACTGGCAGAACTTTAATGGACTTCTCTAGTAAAGTGGGTAGCAACAGGGCAAATGTGTTTTGAAAAACAGCCCAGTTGAATTATATGGAAAAACAATAATTAGAAATAATGGCCAGTCATACATGGCATTTTCCACATGTTAATCAGGAACTTGCCTTCAAAACAAATGGAGAGTGGGGAGGAAAAGTCAATTTGTGTCTTCCCAGCTTAACCTAATTGTTTTTTTCAATTCCCTGTGGCCAACCATCTAAAAGAAAGTGCCTACCAGAAATGGAAATAGAAAATTCTCTTCCATCCCAATGGAACAGCCTGATCCATGGGGGAAGCTCCAGTCCTGCATCAGGATCCAACCTTGCAGTGGGAAGAGAAGAGGGTGCCCTGAACCTGTAGGATTCATTAAAGGGAAGAGAGTCCCCATGACAGAGTGCCCTTGCCACAGTCTCTGAGGCTGGGGGTTGAGGTGTCACAGCCAGATTTAGGTTTATAATAAAAGCTGTCATTTCAATCTAGTCCTGAGGGGAAGAGAAAGTTTGTGCCTGGGATCTGTGAGTCACTGTGCTTGGCAGCACTGCAGCCTTCATTCATCAGAGCTGTGTGGTGCCTCTGCCTGCACGTCCTCCCGTGGGGCTGGAGGCATGGGCTGCTTGGGACAGAAGGGCATCTGCTGACTTCACAGCTTCAGGACATAAAGCTGGATGTGTTTTAAAGCTAGGAGGAAGAGGTGGAATATTTTTGATGCCTTCCTCCACTGTGGGAAATGTGTTAGTGAGGAATAGTGGGGAAATGCCTCAGAGAAATGTTATGCAGAGCTGCAATTTGAGCTAATTGCTTTTTAAAATTCAGCTTGTTTCAATGAGGAAAACTGAAAAATTAGTTATTATTGGTCATTTTTACAAATGGGTTAGAACTGCTCCATTTTACTTTTAAGTTTTTATTAAACATAAGCTGTGACACAGCAATTAAGTAAAATGCATGGAATACAGAGCCTAATCACTGGAACACAACCCGATCTTTTCGTGGTATTGATCACAGACTCACAGAATGGTTTGGGTTGAAAAGGACCTTAAACAGCATCCAGCTTCACCCCCTGCCATGGGCAGGGACACCTCCCACTATCCCAGCTTGCTCAGAGCTCCATCCAGCCTGGCCTGAAACACTTTCAGGCATGGGGCAAAACTCTTGTTTATTGGTTGAATTTCAGACTGCTCATACTGAGCCAGAGAACTATGTGACTCTGATCTCCAGTGGGATGGAAAGCAGCACCTAACACGGAGATTTTACTGGGGGAGAGGGCAGATACCTTCTAATGTTGCCTTTCAAACTTCCTTTTCAAACAACAGTTCAGGATACAATAGTAGTTTAATAGTGGATGCCCTGCAAGAATTCCTGCAACTCTCTTCTAATTTTTTTTTATTCTGATACTCTCTCTATTGTCATTTCCTGCCTCTAAAGTCTAAAAAGAAAAAGAAAAAATATTGCAATTTTTAGCTATTGGTTAAATTTTTTAACCTATCAGAGTATCAGATGCTTATTAACTACTGCATATATTGCAGTGGCATCCAGGCACCATCCAGGAATCCAGGGTTTAGCAACCTTAGCAGTATAGGAAACCCAGAGAGAAGAGGAGGCAGTCTCTTTCAAATTTAATTTGTATGCACTTGGTTCCTCAAGGTCTTCAGAAGAGAAATATACAACAAAGGAACAGAGAATACTTGGGATAAATTGGATAAATGTGCATGTGTCCACTAGAAAAAAAAATTTCAGAATTTGCTTCTGAATAGAGTAAAACTAACTGTTGAAATAACACATACTCCTTTTGTTACTCTTATTAATATCTCTGGATATTTTTCAAGTTAGTAGAAAATTCTGTTAAAAAAAAAAATCTGTGAAAATACATACTGGAAATGATTCTCATCTCATTTAAAATAGTACAGCTTGCTTTCTTTAACTAGATTACGGCTGATTTCTACCACTTAGGCATGCTTAATTTTAAGGGTTCTTATTTTTTGGATCCTTATTTTTAAAACCTGTTGAAGTGATATCACCCTGCCCCTTAACTTCAACGAGATCAGGCTGTTGCATACCATGATCTCTGTGTGACTTTCAAGCTTTTGCCACTGTAAATGTCTTGGGTTTTTCCTTCCTGTTAAAGCAAAGAACCGTGGGATTGCGATTCCGGTGGATTTGGACAGCCAGGTGAACACCTTGTTCATGAAGAGTCACTCCAACATGGTGCAGCGGGCAGCCATGGGCTGGAGGATGTCAGCCCGCAGTGGACCTCGCTTCAAAGAAGCTCTTGGCGGGCCTGCCTGGGATTACAGGAATATCATAGAGAAACTGCAGGTACAGAAATAGCAAATGGCTTGGGCAGCAGTGGGATTGAAGTTATCTCAGGTGTGCCAGATGTGGAAAACACCAGAGACAGGCCCAGTGCATTTTTAGCGCTGGATGAGAGGAGCCACTGCACTTCTGTGTGGGGGCAGTTGAAGGCTCAGCTGTTCAAGATCAATACTTGGCTCCTATGGAAGTCAGAGAGGGGTAGGAAGTATCACAGAATGAGCTGTGCTGGAAGGGTCCTACGAGGATCATCGAGTCCAACCCTTGGCCCTGCACAAGACAATCCCAAACAATCCCACCCCGTGCCTGAGGTTGTTGTCCAAGCGCTCCTGGAGCTCTGTCAGCCTTGGGGCCGTGACCATTCCCTGGGGAGCCTGTTCAGTGCCCCAGCACCCTCTGGGGGAAGAACCTTTTCCTGATATCCACCCTAACCCTGTCCTGACACAGCTCCAGCCGTGCCCTCAGCTCCTGTCCCTGGTCACACAGAGCAGAGATCAGAGCTGCCCCTCCTCTTCCCCTTGTGAGGAGGCTGCAGAACTGCTGTGAGCTCTGACCTCAGTCTGCTCTTCTCCAGCTGAACACACCAAGTGCCCTCAGCTGCTCCTCGTGTGGCTTCACCTCCAGGCCCTTCACCATCTCCATATCTCTCCTTTGGACATTTACATTGTGGTGCCCAAAAAGGTTGTGTTCTCCTCAAAGTTCTCCACAGAGCAGCATCTCCATTCTGCGTTTTTATGGCCACATGTCCTGTTCTGGCTGCAGAGGACATACTAGAGATTTTAGATCATGTTTGTGTCACTGGAGATTGCCATAAGATGGAGATCACCTTGTGCATGTAGAGTCTAAACAGCATCAGGGGTTTATGACCTGATGAAACAGTAGGACCCAGACAAATGGAGGGGCCCTAAACACCAAGGACACAACACCTGAGGTGACACACTAGCTGTATGGGGTGAGCATTGTTTTTACAGCACACCATCATCCCAACTGTTGCCACAGCTTTTGTGAGCACTACTGCAGAGGAGAAATTTGAAAGAGGGTAACAATGGGCACCTTCTCCCCCTTGCCCTGGATGAGGAGTGGTGGGAGAAAGGCTTGAGGTGGCTTTACAGCCACCAGGGCTGCCCGGGGCTCTTGCAGCTGAGCCTCACACTGGGCCAAGCAGTGCACCATGCCGAACTGTGACTCCACAGTGACATTGTTGTAGTTCTCCTGCAGTTATGGATGTTCTCCTGTCTCCCCCAGGACGTGGTCTCCTCCTTGGAGCAGCAGTTCACGCCCATGATGCAGGCTGAGTTCTCAGTGCTGGTTGATGTGCTGCACAGCCCAGAGCTCCTGTTCCCCGAGGGCAGCGATGCCAGAATAAGATGTGGCGCTTTCATGTCCAAGTAAGCGGGGTGCAGAGGGGCCTGTTTGCTTCTTTGGGAAAGATGGCAGGATTTTAACATTTTCAACAGCACTCCAGAGACTTAAGAATGCAGGTGACCAAGTTTACTGTTGAAAGCTTTAAAGTGAGGTCTTTTGATCCATATTTAATATTTCTCAGCAGTTTTGCTGTCTGGAGAGCACAGAGAGAGAGGGGTTGCTTGCTTTACCTGCTAGAGATGGCTTGTTAAAATTGTGGCAGGCTCAACCTGTTTCTGTTTTCTCAATAGGCTACTTTGCTATTACATTTCACCAAACCTACAACAGAAACTTAGATTTTCCATAGCAGAATTTTCAAGAATTCATAATGAAGCAGTGGGCTGCTCAAGGCTCATGGGTTTTTTGTTGGTTTGTTTTTTTTTTCTTTTGGTACAGCAAATTGATATTTTTATTTTAAATTGGCAACAGCTCTTTGAAAATACATTTCACTGGGACCCCTATCTGGTCTTAAATTATTAGATGTTTTATTTGCAGTCTGTGCATTTGAATAGAGTATTGCAAATTTTTTATTAGCCCTCAAGTGAGATGCCCTCCTCGCCCTTGAGAAACTATAATTTAAACAGAGATAACTTGGGGGAAATGAATGCATTTGGCAGCTCTCCTGATTCCTTGGTTATTTGCATATTCTGCAGAGGTAGCATTGTAATAATATACTTTATATGTTTGGAAAAAATAAAAAAAAAAAATTAAATTTTGAGATTATCCCATGTCCTCTGTCCAAACTCCTGTTTGAAGCCAGCATCAAAATGCAAAAAAAAAAAAAAAAAACAACAACAAACCACCAACCCAAAACCTGTCAAAAGCTTTCAAGATTTTCTCCCCTGCTTATTTTCACAAACATTTCTCCAGCAATGTGTGAACCAGTGCAAGGACCTGTGCACAGATCTGTTCTGCACAAAGACAGAAGAGCTGCTTCTGGTATCGGCTTCAGCTGACTGAAATCCAAACTCCTGTCACAGTCATTTCTGGAGACAGAAATGGACCTTGTTTTCTGGCTTGTCAAGTGGTTGTGTGAATGTAAACAACAATTATGTTTCATCCAAATGTCTATATTTCTGAACATTTCCATGTAAATTTTTTTGGAAATCCTTTTGGCTGAATACCATTTGCTAATTTTATCATAAATATATTATAGCCATCGTCGAAGTTGGAAGGTATAAGGGTTGTAGCTTTTAAAGTTTGCAAGATGCATGGTGACCACTGTTTGCCTTTAAATAATGGTTAAAATGAGTTACCTTTTAATAAAGAAAGGATGAAATAGCAAGTCTGGATCTTAAACTGTAAACCCTCAAAAAAAAGTGGATGTAAAATTATGTCTTCTGTATAGCCAGTAGGATATGGACATTAACATAAAAATCTCCCAACACCTGGAAAGTCCCATTTCCTTTTAATTATGATTTCTCTTGACCACTTTTATTTCCTTTCCTTGAGGAAAAATATAATGATGGGCAATTTTTACATAAAGAAATTGCAGCATGGCTTAGCAACAATGTGCAATGCTCTTTAAGTTTTAATATTTTACTTTCAGGTTGATTAATCACACAAAGAAGCTAATGGAAAAAGAAGAAAAGCTCTGCATTAAAATCCTTCAAACTTTACGGGAAATGCTTGACAAGAAAACCAACTTTGCAGAAGAGGTACTGCTTCCACTTTAATATTAAATATAGAACTAACAGTATTAATAACAGAATCTGACATGATTTCAGTTTTGTGCATGTTTTAGGGATAACTTGGTGTCTTAGGAACAGTGTGGTAAGGTAGCAAGTTGGTTTGGAACAAAAGAAACTCTCTGCCTTACATAGTTTTGTGTGAGAGACTTGATAAGAGTCAAGGCAAGCAAGATTAATTAGCTGTAGCAAGTATTACTATGTATGATTATTATATATTGGATATTCTCTATTTCTGGAGATTATTCTTAATTTGTCACACCTGACTTTACCATAAAATTAATGGAAATATAGGGATTTTTAATTGCAATTGTACAGTTTTTCCCTGCTGCCTGTGGTGCCAGACTTTTGTACTCCACACGCTTTTTAATGCTCCCAAATGTGTGAAAGGAAATCTGCAATGTTCAAGCAGAGCTGCCAGTTTTGGGAAGAAGTGACATAGTCTGTACTCTGTTAAGTGTCAATTATTTTTTGCATTCCTCTCTCCCCCCATTGCCCAGTTTTCTCTTGCAAAACCAAGTCTTTCAAATGCCTCTTTCATTTTGCTGTTCCTTTGGCTATCAGTAGGCAGATTCAGATGAAGATGTCATCTGTCCCTGTTATTTCTGAGCCTGATCCCGGTGTCTTTTGTGTAATTTCCTCTTATCCGTATTTCTGGGTATTCCCCAAACCCTTTCAGCTTTATTCACTCTTAAATATGAATCATGGAGCTATCATCTAATCTCTCAGTGCTGACATGAGACCTGCCCTGTGCAAAAATAACCAGTGTAAGTAGAGGAAACCAACCCTATCTTCACCTCCACCTCGAAGAAAACTGGTTAGGCCTGGGCAGACAAATTCTTTTTTAATGTCATAAAGATAATTTCACAGGGGAAGCAGATAGTATTATTTTTTATTATTATTCATATTTATTCTAATAGCAGTCTGGGTACATAACACCACTGCATCACATGGGAAAAATAATTTGCTTTTGTAACTGACCTTTGTAATTCTTTTAGAGAGGTTTGGCATAGACCCACCACAAGTCAACCTCATCTCAGGACTACAGGGGAAGAAAAAAAGGCAACACTTTTAATGTAGGACTTGAAACAAGCTGGAAGATTTGCTTGTTTTAGTTGCTCCTTGTACCCTGCTGTGGCTGCTGATAAAGGGAGACAGAGTTAAGGGAGGGAATTCCCATCAGAGGGAATGTGCTCCATATGTCTGTAAGGGCTCTGTTTTTCAGGAGTGGGTAAAGGAGATGTATTCCCAAACCCCTCATGTGACTTCCACCAACTTGGGGGTGCATGGTTGGTGGAAAAGCTATTTTTAAACAGAATTTCTCCCCCGTGCTTCCTCTGGAGTCCCATTGGTTTTACACTGAGGAGTGTGATGAATCATTGCAAACAAATATGTGAATAAATAAGCTGGGATATGCTTTGCAAGTGCTTCTCTGGCTTGCTATTCTTATGAGTCATTGTTCAGTGCCATGGACTTCAGAACAGTAAAAATAGCACAATGAATAGCCTCGTGTGCGTGTTTCCCATCTTTTTTTGGGCTGTGATCTCACTGCCTGCAAAGTTATTCAACTACGGTATGCAGATATTAAAAAAAAATGAAATAGTAGTAAATACATAATGGTCATAACCAGAACAAAGCTACAGAGGGGCGTGGGACATTTTGACAGGAAGCCTGAGGTTGCTAATCACCCATCAAATTGTATTTTCTGTGATAAACCTGAGAGAAATGGTCAGCCTCCAGTTTCTGCAGACTTTCCCACAGTGAGAAAGAAGGATGAAATAATGAAATAAAGTTTCCTTCTCTCTCTTCATGTTAATTCCCACCACTGAGCACCTTCTACTGTCTTTGTCCTTCATTTGACCACTGGAAGGTAGCCTGTGTCATTTGCTGAAGGAACAGGAGGCAAAAGAGGAGTAGGGGCTTATTTCAGTGATTTTATACCTATTCCTGCATCCACTATGTCAACTCTATAGTTGCACCTCCTCTTGGTGGGCAGTTTCAGGTCTCTGGTGCTCTCCTGGCTCCATTTCCTTGGATTTCCTGGCAGTCAGCCCCTGAGGCAGCACTCATTTGTGCTTAGCACCACAGCATCTAATTGTGCTGGGAATCAAAGTTTAATTTCAGAAGTTTGATTTAAGGTACATAAATGACACATAAAATCTCCTGGCCATTGATTGGCTTTCATAAGTAATAGTGGGTGATTATTGCAGTCTCTTGGGAGTTCTGCATTGAGTCTTAGCCCTGTTTATATTGATTAGGTCACCAACTGGAGTTAAACCTGATCTACAGCTCCTCTCTTCCAAAACAGCGTTAAAACACTTGGGGAAAGCAGTGTGTGGGGAGAGCTCACATTGCCTCTATTTAGATAGCTACTGCAGCATCTAAATGTATTTATCTAAAGCTTGTTTCAGACTGACTATTTGAAGAAAAGCAGGAGGAACAGAAAGGACTGTGCTTGGACTGGATGTGCCCCATCTATATTTGGGGTTAGAATCACTGGCAGTTTTTATGTCCATTTTGCAAAACCAGAGTGATCTTGGACTGGCAATTTTGAATTTATTTAGTCATATATTTTTGTGTTTCACCGTAGTGCTTCATATCAGTTTAATTTCTGTATGAATGTTGCCTCTAGACCTATTTATGCACCTCAGATTGAATCTGAGTAACATTTCCAAAAGCACCTGAGACATGTAGACTGATGTGTGCTCACTTTGCAAATTTTTGGAGCAGTTTAAAATCTTAGCATTACCTTGCTGCCCTGCTTAAAGTGTCTGTCCATACAACAGAGCTGCTGAGCCAGGAAGGGTGGTCCAGAATAAAGAGGGTTCATAAGCTTAAATTAAAGCCTCCTCAGGGAATTGGATGAAGTTGTTGAACTTTTGATCTAATGGTGCTCATATGGACTTCTTGCCTGACTCCAGCTGCTGGCAATGCCTTGGGTACGGACAACCTGCTGATTTCCCAGCTGTTCATAAACCTCTGGGGGGAAAAATGTCCTCTCTGCTACCATGTGTATATTATATCTGATCAGATGTGCTAATGGATGGTAGGGTGTTACAGAATGTGGCAGAATCCAGGCCTTTGTGCCCCTCCCTAAGGCAGCTCCTCTGAGAAACACTACTGTAAATAAATGGAACCCTTCAGGAAGGGGTGCCTGTGCTGCAGACAACATACTTTATACTTTTTCTTCCTCTTTTAGGTGTTGAACATCAGTATAAATAATTGAAAACTGCATTTTTAAGTGTCAGTAGAACAAAGACTCTGTAAGCTGCTTAATTGTCAGAAATAAGTAGTTGCACTTTTTGCCTTTTTTGGAAAAACTCATGAAAAATGTTGGTTTTTTTTCTTAGACATTTGCACTAATTCATGATTTAAAATCTTAGAAGTAGCTTTGTGGCCTTTTGTTTTGCAAGGGTAATGTTTCTGCATTCAACTTTAGATATTAAATGTAAGCTGTGCTCTCCCCTTTGTTTGCAGGAACACCACCAAATATACATGTGAAAGAAAAAGTATAGCTTTGGTGGAAATACAAATGTATTTATTACTGTAAGATGTGGTCCTAGATATGGCCACTGCTGGCTCTTGGTCATTTTGTGCCAGAAGAACTGAATCTTCTCATGTGGAGCTGTTGACAAAACGCCAGTGAGTTTGTCAAAAGCAGTCGTGCCAATTTATTGTTGTATTGATGTACCAGGCAAGCTGAAGCCAGTGGGAGCTGCAGGTCTTTTTCTGCTGGGGTAAATGGCCTCAATGGGCATTATAAGCCAGGAGATTTTGGGAGCCACTGCAATGTCCCGGCATTGCAGCACTGAGAATCACAGCCATTCTCAACTTAAACTGCATGCTATTCTATAGCCTCATCTTTTCAAGATGATTTGACTTATTTGCATTTGCAAATTAGGCAGCATTTGTAGGTTAAAAAAAAAAAAAAAAAAGAGGAGGAAAAAGAGAATAATTCTGAAAATGTGTTGCTTGCTGAATGTATCATACCTCAAAAGAATGCTTATTTTAAATGGGCAAGCGAGATTCCTTTATTTGTGTTACTACTCACATTTTGGGTTAGTGGCACTGCAGGCATTTTGAAGAATTACATTTAATTTTTCCTGTTTCTGCTGTCAGTTTTATTTGTGCTGATGTATGTAAATACCTGTGCACTGGCCTGTTTTTCCCTTTTGTCAACAGGCCATTCTCCTCACTGAGCTCAGTGTGCCTGTGAGTTGACAGGGGGTCAGAAACACCATAGGAGGACATGTATCCTCAGTGCTGTTTGTATTGATTTTTTTTTTAAAAATCACTTACCTATTTCAGCTGATAAAGGACACTTTTCAGGATCCTACATTAAAAACTTGCTCCTTAGGAAAGCAGTTCACAGGGAGGGACTGGAGGTGCAGGGAGGTCCAGCAGTGCTGGCTTAGCTGTGACCAGCACTTCTGGTATGGTCAAAAAAACTGCTGTTGTGGCTTTGTCATGGGAGTAAAATAATGAGTGAAAACTCAAATATCAGTGGGACAAACCCCTTAGTCTTGGAGATGCTTTGTGTGAAGGTGGTGATCAGCTGCAGGATCATCCAGGAATTTATTACATACAGGATTCAAGCTTTGCTATTGCCCTGAATCCTCTGAGCCAGTAATTGCAGTGGCAGGAGCACCAGAGCTTTCAGATATGCAAGGCTAAACACTGGACGTGGTCAGAACCTGAAAATGTGGTAATTTCTCATTAGACCCACGCACTGACATTTTAAAAAAGAGATAAAACCTACAGAAAAACAAATGAGCACAGTTTCACTTTTCCCCCTCTAGGCTTCAAGCTGGGATAATTAAGCAAAGGGATACCAGGAGGCATGTGATGGTGTTGTTTGTTCTAGCCAGGTGTTGTCAGCCACAGTGCTCAGAGCCTCGGGCCAGCAGCCACTGTTGTGTTGTTATTGCTGCACATTTCTGGGGCTGTGACAGGCAGCATCAACCAGAATATTCTGAATTAGCATCTCTCATCTTTGGGTACCCTGTTTACCTCCTGTGATGTGCACTGTTCTGGACTGAAAGGACCACACTGCTGGACAGCCCCCAGATGTTCTGCTGCATTTTCAATCGCACACATTTGTTGCCGATGTAAAAACCTCTGAGAACTGGGTATATGAAAATCGTGACTTATTTTTAAGGGGATATTTTTTTTGCTGTAAGTAACAGGCCCTAGAGATTTGCCTCAGCTTTGGACTGTCACCTGTTTGTGTCACTTCAGAATCCTGTTGAGAGCCACTGTGCTTGGGCCAGTTGTGAGGGGTCTGTGCCACGGGTGGTTTCAGGCAGACTGCATTGCCCTTGCCAAGCTGGACAAGAACTTTAAACTCAAAGTTGTGTATCAAGGACAGGTAATTCAGGAGACACCTTAAAAAGTGCAGGCCCTGATCTAGTGAAAGGCAGGAGCAGTTTAATCTGCTGCAGGGGCATTGAACACAGGCCTAACTACAGTGCAGTCATGATTTTGCCTTCTCTTTAATATGCATAATTGTTAACTTGTCATGATGCAAATATAGTATCTCCAGAGACCTACAGGTACTTCTGTCTCAGGTGATAGTTCAGTGAACAGTGGTGCTCACTACTCTCTGGTACTCACTCTTTTTTGTTTCAAAACCTTGGTTATTTTTCCTTTGTTTATTTGTTCAAGTCACAAACAAATCTAATGGCAGGATGCCCAGGCTGTAAAAACACATGGTTGTTAACACATTTCATCCAAAAGACCGTAGTCTCTCAGTAGCTCATATTTATCAAATTTTAAGATTATGGTATATTGTTACCCAGTTTTCTTTCAGAAATATTAAGCCCCAAATCCTGATTGATAAATTATTTTGGAACTTATATCATCAGCCCTTCTCACATACATCATCTCTCCTCTAAAGGAGCATCTGATGCTGTAAAATATTTTTTGTAGCTTAAACAAAACAGCATCAACCAAACCAATAAAACTGGAGTAGCTTATTCTTTACTCTGAACTTCAAATGACCAATTTCTGCTCTGGAATTTGCCCTTTACACAGTGTATGAGACAATAGGGAGTTTGCCCTTCTGATTTCACATTAACTCCTTCCTATGGATGTGATCTTAAGAAGAGCAAACCAGCAAGAAAATCTTAACTGCCTGCAAACAAATCCTTCTCTATTGATACTGCTACTCATTAAAAACAAATAAAAAAGAGTGCAACAGAAGGGAGCTGTTTAGTAAATGGCACTGTTAGAGCTCTGAGGATGATTCATCTCACCTTACACAGGCACAAAATTCATGGGACTCATCAGGATCCTTTCTGTGAACAACAGCAACTAGATTTTCTTGTTTTGAATACAGGTGAAACGAATTTCACTAAAGACTTCAGTACATCAGGAAGTTAAATTCCATGCTTACTATAGCTCTTTGAATCAAATTCTACAGCATGAAGATATCAGGATCAAGGTTTTCTCCCTGATTGGTTTTATTTCTATATTTTAAATTACAAATAAAACAGATTTTTAGGAATTTAGCGAAAGGTTCTAGCAGATCTTAGATTGGCAAGGGACTAGGTAAATGACCAAAGATATGTTGTAACTTAATATGTAAAATGAGTCAACAGTTTTAGCATATGATTCATGTCTCCAGGTGTATGTAATTTTGTGTGAGGATTGATTAATAAATATAAATATTTATTTTAGGTTATTTATTCCTATTCCTTCTCTTTTTCTTTTACCTCCATAGTGGAGTTATTAGAAGATTATTATTATATAGAAGATTATATATTAGAAGATAAATATTAGAATGTTAAATTGGTGTCTTAGCATATTGTTTTGTTTTTAATGGAGAAGATCTTGTTTAGAATTATATGTGTTAATGCTGTCAGAGTTACTTAACAGGAATAAAAACATCATTCCCATGGCCACTGCAATTTTACTGATTGGTGGTTGTTCAAAGTGCCCCTCTGACATCCCAAGGAGCCTTTGTGATTATTGGCAGAGCAGGAGCAATTGACAGGGGTACAACAGGGCTTTCCATACCCTGGGAGAGCTACAGTGAGGTGGGAGGGGAGTTCAGAGGAACACATGAGAGAAACAAATTGCAGGCCCCCTGAAGCTTGGGATGGCTGCAATGTTTTTTGGGAGTTAGGAGGATAAAACTGCATAACTTTTTCTTGACAATGATTCTGGAAGATGTTTCTCCCCACACGCTTCCCACTCCCTTTTCAGAATTAATTCCAGTATGGAAAGGCCACATTTATGAGCAGTTTCAGTACCACTGCCAGGTAATGGTTATAATTCTTGCTGGGAAGCACAGAGAGTGCTGCAGTATCGCAGAGACCACAGTGTGGCAACTGTGGACTTTTCAGAAACATCTCCTGTCTGTGGGAGCAGGTCAGCTGCTGCTGCTGCTGCACGGCTCAATTCCCACAGCAGTCAAATGTCTGCAGTAGTCGTGGAGGGGGCAAAAGAAAATGTCTCCTTTGAATTTCCTTGGATGGGGAAAAGGGTTCTTTTGTTTTCTGGGTGGCTTGGATATTTTTTGTTGGTTTTTTTTGTTGTTTTGTTTTGGTTTTTTTTGTTGTTGTTGACTATCACAAATTTGCTGCTGCTTTATTTAATATGTTTGAGCAACAACCCTGTTTGTACTTTGCAGTCGCACCAGAGATAGCAGTGAGCAGAATTCAATGCCTTGTATTAAGGATGGCCAATGAATATTTATGATAGACCTAGGGAGCCAGTAATAAAAATGAAATCGGCATGATGCCACTAGATCCAAATCTTTGATCTCTGTTTTAAGAGAAAATACAATAAAGCAGGGGGATAATGGACTCATTATAATGGAATGGTTAGTTATGGTTACTTAGGGCAGCTTGAATAGGTAGCATTACGTAAACTGCTCTAGTCCAAGATTTATGATCCAGAAATGTGTTTCAGGCACTGAGTTTCTACAGGAAACATCAGTTTATGATACTGTTCTGGTTTAGTCAGTCCATGCACAAAGAATTAAAGATACATTCATTTCAGGCAGCAGGATGGGGCGTTCTCTTGCCTTACTAGGGACAGCAAAGGCACTAAGAACCAGTAAGGCCCTTCTCATCGACCTCTTTTTGTGCTTCTGCTCCTTACCCATCACCCTGTGAGCAGGTAGAGGGAGGGCTGGGCATTGCACAGGGGTTTGGAAATCGGATTCCACTCCCTGCCCGGGCTGTCTTACCTGATGCCAGGTGTCAGGGGACACGTGGGGTCATCAGCAGAGAGGGGACCAGCTGCTGGTTTGGCATCACCTGGAGCACTCAGGGGTGGTGGCTGGAGATGCGTGCCACAGCTGGAAGCACCCACCTCCACCAGGAGCAGGGAGAATCTGCTGCAGAGTGCTGAGACAGCTCCTGGGAAGCCTAATGAAGGAGCTGGTATTGGACAGGGACAGGGAGCAGGAGTGAGTGAGCTATTTTTCTTTTTAATGGTTGCAATTACTTGCTTAACACCCCTGCCACACCAAGCAAGATGCAGAGGAGGGCTGATTCCAGGCTGTGGATGAAAGCTGATCCTGAGGTCTCTGTCTAGCCAGGCAGGAGGAGGAAATGGAAACTCACTGTTTTCTGATTCGTTTCAAACTGATGTAATTTCTAAGGGACTTCATCACTAATGACATCTGGCAAGGGATTAGTCTGTAATGTGGCCTATCTCCCCCTTCTCAAGAAAAAGAAAATATATGCTATATTGAACTTTGGAAAACAGCTATTAAGCAACTCCAGTAACTGCTTCTGATAGGAATTTTTTTTTTTTTTTTTTGGTCTGATGAGGATTTTACCCAGCATGTTTGGCCTTGGAGGAGTACCTGGATGGTATTGCCAGCTGGAATTGTCAGAGCTGCTTTGTCTTCTGTCCCAGGAAAACAGAAGCCTGGCGGGCAGTCACTCTCGCTCTTCTTTCATATCCCTGCTTAGTCAGAGTTGCCAGCCCCAAGCAATGAAAACCCTGAGTCAGGCCACAAACAAATCACGAGATTTGGCTTGAAAATCATGAGATTTTTTAATTACAAATAGTTTATTTGGGATTTCTCTGAGTCTTTAGTGTGTCTATTCTTCCAATTCTACTGTACAAATCCCAGAGTTTGAAGTATGCTTTGTTGCATTACGCCTGTGTTTATTTACTGAAATAAAAGCCAGGTCCATTTATGGTTACCTGACCTCTTCAGTTTGTGGGGAAAAGACCAGAATATTTGGAGCTCCCATGAGGGGATCCTTTCTACTGCCAGGGGTGCCAGCAAGAGGCACTGCTGGCCCTCAGCTGGGGCACAGGGAAATGTGCTCAGCAGGGTGGGACCAGTGTTGGTAATCCACATACAGAGCTGTCACTGGGGGTTGGGGACAGGGCCTTGTCACTCTGAAAATTCCTTTTGGCAGACTTGTCCAAAACATTTTGTCCCCAATTACTGAGCAGTTACACCAGCCAAGTTTCCTTATATTCCTTTTTCCTGCAAGCCTTTAACCCTTCCCCCCCACTTATTTTTTTTACTACTTTTCTCCTCTTTCTTGCAAAAAACTTGATTTTTTGACTCCTTAGCTGTCTACAGTAGCATTTGTGCCCCATTAGCCTTCCATCCCCTAGGGCTGGATACCAGTCTGCCTGTTTGCTGCAAAAGAAATTTAGATAACCTTGACTCTCAGGTCTTTCAGTTCTAAGACTCCTTACTGCTTCCAGAGGAACAACAAGCTTCCCTTGAACCAGGTGTTTTCTCAGCTGTGACCAGTTAGAGGTTCCCAGCTAAGGTTCCTCCCAGGCTGCTCTTACTGGGTGCAGTTCAGCATTTTAAGAAACCAAACTCTTCTAAATATACAAATATTTTACTGTGGCTCTCTAAAAATGAAAATCTTTGCATTTAAACAAATGCTGGAAGCCCTGCACATGGTTGGGGAGTTCTGCTTTTACAGTTTTTTTTGAAGGGGCTAAAAAATGTTCCTGGAGAACACACTGTGCAGCCTGAGTATTCTTAATTTTGCAAGGAGACCCACATTAACTAGGTTGCTTTTGTGAAGCAGAGGATGTTAACAGTAATTCACTGCTAGCAATAAAGTGTGGGCTTTATTCACCCAGGATGGCACAGAGGATTGTTCTGGTTATATGTCACAGTCTTTATTAAATTTGCCCTGGTTGTTGCTGGCACTTTGTTGTAGTCATGATAATTCTCACAATAAAACCAACCATAAGAACTTAGAAAGGGCTGTTTGGAAGTTGAATGATTTCTTCTTTTCCTTCATATTTAAGTATTCATACAGCAAATAACATCATGCCTGGGAAAACCTCAGATTTTATTGTTTGAGTTTGGATTTTGGTTCTGTGTGGGGAAATGTTTTAATGAAGAAAAAAAAAACCAAACACCCAAAACATCATACAGTGCAGCAAGTTTAGGAGATTACTTGGGTTTGGGGTGTGCTTAGACAGAAATGAGTAATTTGTACTGCAGAAATCTGGGCAAAGTGGTACCTGTTTGTGCCTGTGCAGAGGATCGGGTGAGAGCAGGGCTGGCTGTGTGTGGGCACAGGACTGGGACGTGGCAGCTGAACTGGCCCCTCCTGGAGTCCCACCTGATGCTCAGGCAGGCTGCTGAGAAGGGTTTGCTGTCCCCAGTGTGGTCTGCAGGGAGCCACTTGACTTAGATGAAGCTGTTTATAGAAAGAGATTATTTCCATACATGCAATATTGAAAGAGCTTGTTTTAATTCAGTAGCAAATTCTAGTACACTGGGTACTCTAAATGCAGGTCTTTTACTTCCCTTCTTAAAGAAAAAAAAAAAAAAAAAGTAAAAAAAACCCCAAGAAGTCAACTATTTGATATATACTGTAATTCATCATGTACTTAACCTATTTTTTTCAGCTATAAACAATTTGAAACTAAAGAAACAACTCCTTTGTCTCTTTAAGCTCTCTCCTATTTTTGCACATACTTTTTTCTTTGTTTTTTCTCTGATTTTTAGGTGAAGAAAGACTTTATTTGGGAGCAGGAAAGGAAATGCTGCTGGAATAATGTTTTCTTTTGATCTACCCCACAGTTTATGGCTTCTGTGTCTTAAGTTCAGTACTTTGATCACTATCTGTCTGTTTTACTGCTAAGCCCTATGCAGTGTGATTTTACTACTGAGCCAGCTGGGGCTCTGCCCCCTGCAAGAACCATGAGGTAGTAAAATCAGAGTAAATTAAAATAGTTTTCTCAAGCCTCTTCTGCATGATTCTCAGCTCTCAATTTTGCAGCTGAAAAGTGGCTGCTTTCTTGCCCCTGCCAATGCTGTGCCTGGCCAGCTCCATCTTCCAGCAGGGGCCTCCAGAGCCACAGGAGGTGGCAAAGCAGCACCAGGCAGCTGCAGCCCTGCACAAAGGGGCTCTTTCACACACGTTCCTGCTAGGAAAGCACATGTGCAGCTAAAACAAGTTCCACTGCCCATCTGACTTGAGCAACAGCCACCCTGGGGAAGCTTTTTTTTTTTTTCCCTGAGATTGGTCAATAGATATATTGCCCTAATGCTTGTTTCTGATTCGGTGAGTGCTGTGTTTAGGCCCAGAGCTTTGGTAATTCTAGATTTTTTAGTGGTGAGAAGGGTTGCTGAAGGACAAGGGAAGGGAACTGAAGTTCCCCCTGACAGGCTGCTTGAGCACAGTGCTGCCTCTTGCCCTGAGCTCGCTGCACAGGGAGGTACCATCACCATGGGCACGTGGCAGTGCAGCACAGGGTATTTTTTAAGTAGCACAAGCTCACTCCCGTCTCGGGCTCCTCTCCAGGGAACTCAGTGACTCACCTTGAGAGAAAGTCTCTCTGAAAGTGGAAGCAGGACTTTGCATATGACAGTGCAGAACCTCGCTGGTTGGCAGGGCGCCCATCTTCTCCTCCGTAAATCAAGGAGTGTGCTCCTGGGCTTTGTGAATGAAAGATTTGTTGGGGGAAAAAATGGCATAAAGTCTTAAAAATTAATTTATTAAGCTTGGCTTTCTGTGTAAATTCTTGTTCTGAAGTTGGCTTCTACTGGAGAAAAACATGCTTTTAGAAATTTGCTGCAATGTTGGCATACACAAAAGGAGCCGCTTCTTGAGTTGTTCGGACTCCAGAAACTCTTCCTGCTGTGTTGGCCAACTTGATTTGCAATGCCTGTTCTCCTGAAGGAGGATTTCTGGGTCAAGGTGGGTCCAAAAATCTGCAACCCAACGGGGGTGATCCGGCAAAAGACAATGCAGAAGACCTTCTGTGGATCCCCTGTGGCACACGGGTGGGTGTGCACCCAGTGTGGGTGGGGTGGCTACCAGCTTCTGAGGCAGCCAGATGGGTGTTGGTTAGGAAATCTGGGGCACTCCTGTGATCTGTGGCTGTCACACCTGTGGAAATGTTTATATCCATTGTGTGGGTGTGGGGAGGCCGATGTGGGTGCGAGCCCCGGCACGGCAGGCGCGGAGCGGTGCCCGGGGCAGCCGGCGCGCTGTGCGGGGGGATGCGGGGAGCATCCACCTTCCCAATCGGCCCCCGCTGGAATCCTTTGCCGGGCAGCGATGTAAGGAGCTGTTTGGGCATGTGACCGCGGCGCATGTGAGCGGGGGAGAGCGGCGCTGTTATGTAATGGGCGCCGGGGCTGGCTCCGTGCGGGGAGCGGAGCGGCGACAGCCCCCGGGCTGCCCGCGGGGCCGCACCCCCGGAGCCGCATCCCCGGAGCCGCCGGGTCCGCCTTATGTAACGCGGCACGAACGGAGCCCCCCTCCTTCCCCTCTGCCACAGGAGCACGGGACGCGGTTTTATTTATTAACCCGCCCCTCTCCCGCTTCGCCGCCGCCTCCAGAGCGGGTTCCGCAGGCAGCAGAGGTACCTCCCCGTGCTGGGGGATGCGGGGTTAGGCAGAGGATGCTGGAGGGCAGGCACTGAGGTTTGGGCGTGCAGGTGGCCTGTGTGGAGTTCCCGTCTATTACTTTGTATGTGACTCCCCGGTGGGTGCCTGTGTGAAGCTGCAGATGTTCTTGCCATTAACCTCTCACCTTTTATCTAGTTCTCTGCAAAGAAAACCACCCAAGGTCCTGTGACTGTGGGGAAGACAAAAACCCCACCAAATGTGTAGCATGTGGGGCAGCTTTAAATTTCAGTAACAATTTTTATTGAGAACCAGCTGATGAGCATATTGACATAACAGAGCTGACAGATAGGAAAGTGCTTCCCCCATCCCCACCCTGCAGCATTGACCATTTGTCCAAAGTACCATTTGAAATCCCATCCTTCCTCCTCTGAAGGAGGCTAATGTTCATTGTCTTGCCCTTGAAAAGAACAATAGTGCTGCCCAGGAGCTGTGAAGAAACCAAACCCTCTGAAATGTTGAGCTGTATTAAATCTCCCCTACTTTCTAAGGGCCAGAATATACTGCTTACAGGCAGTCTGATTGCATGGCAGCCAAAACATTTTCCTCTTAAACATTTCCCCTGCCACCACTACAGTAAGAAAATAGCTGTTTATAAAGCTGTGCTTGCAACAAACTCCTGTGCTGTTTGATAAGATCAGGTGTACTGCTTGTCCATCTGGGGAATATTCAACAAATAATAGCACTTCATATGATACAGCTTCTGTTATCCTAAATTTATTGTATTTCCAAGAGGAAGTTATTGTTGGAGTTGCTTTTGTATTAATAAGCATTACAAAATGGTGTTTTGTTTTGGTGGGTATAAGGTTTTTGTCTTCCCTTCTGTTGCTTTTCCTCTATTCTTTCACTTCACCTCTCTATATACAGCAGACCCGTGTTTAAATATACATTGTTATGTATAGTTATATAACTCTGTCTTGCAAGTGCTGAAAAATGATCCCTGGCTTTATCTTCTGAGAATTTTTTTTTAAAGTAACAGGTTTTGTGTATAATCTAGCACAGTCAAAAGACAGAGGGAGGTATACTGCTACTACATAAGGATAGTTTTCCACAAATCAGAACGAAAATAATAGAAATTATACCCCAACAAGTATCATATGTTGTGCTTTTGCTAGCCAGTGAGTCTTAAAACCAAACAGTATAAATGTATTTGGTAACGAGTGGATACTGAGTTGATTTAATGAGTTGGTGATGCAATTGGTGACTGCTCATTATCATCAGAGAATTTAACCTGCTGCAGCAACTCAGAAAACAAATGAGTGCAGCTCAGACTGGATTGTGTTGTGAGCGAAATGAGAACTTCTCCTCTCTGCAGCTTTAGCTGTCTTTGGTTTTTCCTGCTTCATATCAATCATGCTGAGCTGTGTTTCAGGTCCTTTAACCATCCATTGCTGATCCTTCCAAGGATGGGTATGGAAGTGGTGCCAGACCCTGCCTCTCATGAGCAGAGGGAGTGCCCAGTCAGGTAAACATGTTCAGAGGTCTTGACAGCTGGAGATTAACAGCAGACCTCCTCTCAGAATAAAGGGCCATTCTTCTCCCAAGGTGTGGAGAGGGACTATTAGGGCTCTGGTTATCATCTAACAGACATTACAGGAGATAAAGGACCTCCAAAGGCGTGGAAAGATCTAACTACAGCTTGAGCAGGTCAGGTTGCTTTATGAACAAAAAGCATGCCAGGATTCCTGCTGGACTCTGCCAGTGCTGAAAGTGTTTGGTTGGATGGAATCACCTTATGCAGGTACTGCTTATGGAAAGAAAACAGCAAAACTCTTCCCATTCGGTAGCCTACATTTTATGGGGCTTCATTCCTTAAATACCAATGTGCCCTCAGAGCTGTGGGTTACTAGATATTGTGGGAGCACAGCACATAAATAATAACGTTTGTTTTATTTTGGAGTTGTTAGAAAATCAGTGTCCCCGTAGGGTATAAATGCAGTAGAAGAGGGTTTGTGTGTTTGCGCTGCAAGAAAAAAGTTTTTTATCCTTAAAATATACAGTTGCAAAGAAAACTGTATGTTTAAAAAAATGGGGTTTTTTCCCCCCTCCTTGGTGCAGAATTTTAGAATCTGGTTCTGATTGCTCAGGCTTTGCTGCTATCGCCTGGAACTCAGAGATGTATGCAGTGAAACTTTAAAACTGTGTTGAGTTTTGGAAATGTTCACCTGTTTAAAAAAAAAAAAAAAAAAGCCAGCCTACAGAGAGTTTTAAAAATAGCCTAAGTCCTCCTGGAATTCAATTACAGATGCCTACCAGCTGCTTCCCCTGCCCAGGACCTGCATTTCTCGTTTCTCTGTTCCTCTGGATGTTCCTTGCAGGGGAACAGCCCGTGTGACATGACTGATGAACAGAGAGATTGGAGAGAGAGGTGCTGGGGTATGGCCCCCTGCCATCCTCCCATCCCACCTGCTGCTTGGGCTGTCCTTTCATAGCCATGATTTGAGCTGTGCGATTGTTGTACAATGCGGATGCCGGCTGTGCGGCCACTGCTGGGACTGGCACTTTATTCTCATGCTATGTGCAATGACTTTTTCAAAAGCTTTTTATTTAGCCCCTGTAGCACTGTGTCTTACAAAAAAAAAAAAAAAACATTATAAGAATCTTGTCTTCTTGGATCTGTATTCTGTCTGAGTTCACAGGCACACATTATGTCCCCCATTTGCTAAAACACCCAAGTGCAGACCCTGAGCTAAACTGCAGGCTTCATTTCCCCTGGAAATATATGCAGATTTAATAGATTTGCCCATAAGTGCCCATGCTGGAGTCTCCCATAATATGGACCTTGCCCTTAAGGAATTGTTTCCAAACTTGTGGTGTAGGATCAAACTAAAAAATAAAAAAAAGCAGAACACCAAAACTCTGCTTACTTATTAAATTACATGGACTGTCTTTTGTTGAGTATCGTTTTTTTGTTTTGTTTTGGGTTTTTTTTTTTTTTTTTTTTTTTTTTTTTTTTTTTTTTTTTTGGTCTGGTTGCAGATGATTCAGCTGTCCAGTTGCAGGACAACATTTTCCAGCAATGTAGTTTGGATGTAATCCTCTTTCTGGTATTGTCCTGTTTTCCCCCCATAGGCTTTCTGTGTGTGCCCATCTGTGTGTGGCAGTGACAGGAGCTTTCCACCCAGTCTGGCTGTCTGCAGGATCTCACTGGTTCTGTGCTGCCTTGCTCTCTTGGGTATGGTTTGACTCTTTGATTGGGAAGAATATGGTTTGAGGGTTTGTGGCAGAAATTAATTTACTAATTCATAGGGGAGGGAAGTGGGGGAGGAGAGGGAAGGGAAATAATTCTTTGGTACAGAACAACAATCCTCCAAGGACATAGTTACAGTATTTCTCGTTAAAGTACAACGTGCTTGTTTTCAAATTGTGTGGAAAATGCAGTGATTCTGTGGCTTAGGCTGTTGCCTGCTTAGCACACAGCTATGCTGCAGATACAGCTGTTCTGAGCTGAGCAGTCCCTGCTTGATGTCTGGTCCCACTGATTTCACGAGACAATTCTTGTTCACATGTCTTCACATAATATGGCATGGCTGCCTGAGAGCTGGAGACATGAACGCCTTGTTTGATTTGAGATTTCTCAGTGATTTTTAATTTTGGTGCAGAGATCCCAGCAGAACTGATTTTAATTAACAACCTGATCCATAGCTCTTAGATTTAATGATGGGATGTGCCTGCTTACAGTGTGCAGTTCTGCCCTGCCTTAGGGATCTCTAGGCTAGCTCCAAATTAACCCATTTCATGAATTAGTTTCACAAGCAGAATTTTGCAGCTTCCCTTTTTGGTGCTGTCTTGTTTGTTTTCTGAGGTTCCTCTCCATAGTGATGCATGGATGCACCCACAGCCTCTTATGAACTGAGGTCAGATTCGGTGTTAAAATCAAGCAGTTCTTTGCTGTTTGATATGTAGATGGTTTCTTTTTTTTTCATCCTAAGATTTTAAGTAAGGCTAAAGGTCAATGCTTCCAACTTTTATTTTTAAAGGAAGTTGATACCTGTGTGATAGAAGTGACGAAGCAGAAGTGCACAAGTCACTGGAGCTGACAGATTTCAAAGGGGTGTAGCTGGTTGTGTAAGCCACTAGCTTGGATGGTTTGATGTAATGCTGTTTCCAGACACCGTGGGGATTACATGTGTCAGTGCTGGGTGTTGCCAGACAGTAACCACAGCAATTCACCCTCAACATAATTGCCACCTACAGCAAGGCTAGCAGCTTTTAAATGAGGAGGAGTGAGATTCTTTATCTAGGAAAACACCAAGGATATGATGTACTTCTGTAAATCCACTTAATTTCTTCATTGGAAGGGCAAGGAAGAGTGACAAACCTCAGCCAACACTGTGCATAATGAACTATTTGTTTAAATCTCCCTTTGATATTAAGCTGCAGCAAAGGCAGAATCCAGAAAAATCAGGTGGCTTTTCTTGCAGCTCATACAGCATTAGCAGTGGTTTTGGACATGAAGCACAGCACTGTTACATGGGAGGATTTAATGTGCATTTTGAGTACTTTGTTTCCCTTTCTCTGGATACTAAAATTAATAATATTGTAAGTACAGCTCTAGCCACTTACAGGACTCTTTTGGATGGTTGATTGCTTAAAATATATGGCAACATTGTTAGAGGGGAAAATGCCAAGTTAAAAATTTGTATTTAATTCTTTACTTCCTTTTCTTATCTGCTTTACTAATTCATCTATTAATAGATTAAGAAAGAAGTTGTCTTGCAACTGCAGAAGTTTTGTGTGGATGTGAGATGATTGTATCCTTCATGGGGTGCCGACATGCAAAAAAAAGATGCTTGGGATTTGGTTGTTTTGCTGTGCTGGTAAGAATAACTGATCAACAGAATGTAAGGTGGCTTCCCTGGCACCTGATCCAAATCCCATTAAAGCCAGTAAAAAGATTTCTAATGTTATTAGAGCCATGATTGAATCACTCCAGCTACACTTTCCTTGCTCCCTTGCTGCTAGCATTGCCTGTTCAGAGTTCCCCGTGGGACCAGTCATAACTGGCAGAAGCAGGAACTTCTGCACCCTTGCCCTCTGGGAAACTGGTGTTTACTGATTTAAAGGTTTCCCAGTCATTGCACATGCTCCTAACCATTACAAAACTCATGTAGCTGTGGTAGAAACGCTGATGGGGAGAGTTGCAGGGGGACCTGAGCACCCACAGTGCTCTCAAATGAGCCAAGTGGGCCCTTGGTGCTATTATTTAGAATCTGCCTACCTGGTTTGCTGATAGAATCAATTACTTTGCCATTTATGTGATCTGCATTATTCCTTCTTGTAACTATGGGCACAAAGCCTGATATTGAAAACATGGTCTCTTGTGGCACAGGTCTAGGGTTTCAGCCATTTGGATGAGCCCCTTTTGATTTGTGCCATGAAGGCTGAAAAATGGTTCTGTGCTGGCGAAAACTCAGGGTGCCTTCAGAGCAAAATTAATTACAGTGTAGGGGAATGCACCCACTGCCAAAAGTATTTGACAGAGTGTGGAAGGAGTCCAGTTTGCTCTGTTAGGTATGTCTGCAAAATGCTGGAGGGGTACCTGCTGTTTGCTTATGAAACATTGCAGGTATGCACATCTGTGCTCAGCTGAGTCTCACGAGCTGACTGCCCCTCTCTGCATCCCACATCAGCTCCAACTTCTTGATTTCTCCTCAGCCTGTAACTTGCAGCTCTCCCAGCATGATGTTCTACTGTCCTGACTCATGGAAGGGTTTGGCCATCACAGCTTTGCAATAAGTACATCTATAATCTTGTTGTTGAAGCATCTTAATTAATGTTGTAAGAGCCAGCTATGAGCACTGCTTTTGGTTTGTGTGAGCTCCTGGCTGTGGAATACTTGAAATGATCATAAATCTCCTTGAGATGGATTTTTCATTCCCTGAAACATAACCCCAGCCCCACTTGCACCTGAACTTCTTTTGTGTGTAATTTAATACCAGAAGCAGGAGAAAGCATCTCAAGTGATTTCCTGTGAACCTTTGCTCGAGGTGAAGGAGGAGACAGATGCATTCACTGCCTGAAAAATGGTTGGCTGTTGGATCAATAGATCAGATAGTTTGGTGTGAGGGCGTGAATCTCTTTTGCCACTATTAGAATGGTATGAAGCAGGTTTTCTTTTCTCATTGAGACTGTCTGTGTGACAGGTGCAGTGGTAGTTAGGCCAAGAGATGGGCTTACATTTGTAAAGCTAAATAATCTCTGGCCTGTCTCGAGGCTGAGGGCATTCAGTAGGCACACAGCTCACTGCCCAGCAGGCACAGTCAGCATCTCCCCACAAAGACCCCGTGCTCTGGGAAGGATGTGGGAATAATACTTTGTAATATCTCATGTGAAAGCTCTGTCCTTCAATGCAATCAGTGTGAGTGATACCATAAACCCTGTGGTAGTATATACAGAGTAACTTATGCTGTTAAAGGAAAAATTTAAAATAATTGTGGTTTTTTTTGACTCTGACTGCATTTCCCTCTCCCGTGCTGTGTTGGCTCAAGTTTGGAGTACTAATTTAGGTAAAACTTTAGGCAGGAAGACAATATTCTGAGGCAGACTGCCTACTTGCAGGTCCCATTATCATCAGTGCTATCCAAAGACAGTAGCATCTCTGGAGCAGACTGTAAATTAAGGCCTGCAAGATTTGGCCATGTCCCCTCAATCCTACTTTTGTCTTTTGCCTTAGGATAGAAGATTTATATTTGCATGTCACAAAGCAGATCGTAATGGTTATCTCCGAGCTCATTGTTATTTTGCTGTGTTTTTATGAGGCTGGCAGCCTAATGCTGCAAAGTTGTTTGTAATGTTAAGCTTCTACACCTAAAGCAGTGAGGTATCCATGGTAACTGTCTTGCCTGTACACAGTCCCTCAGCAGCCTTTTCACACAGGTCAGAGCACGCACATTCCCAGAAACTGACTCAATTTAGTCTGCCTTAAGCATCAGGTAATTTTAAAAAGACACTGGCTCTGCCATTTTTTTTTTTTCTTTTTTGGTAATAGAATTTGGTTTTAATTAGCCATTCGAGTATTCTGCTAGTGAAAACAAAATATAACACCTTTGCTACTGTAAATATGTTTGTTGCTCAGACCTATTCAAATTAAACCTAAGTCTTGTGTTAAAAATGTTAAGAGCTTTGCAGCAGGCAAATTCCAAATTAAAGTTTCTGCTCAACACTGCAGAAACATCCTGCTGTGAGGTTTACAATAGCATTTCTTTCATCTAGGTCCTCTGTCAGTACTTAGTATACTCAGTTTCCTTTGACTTCTCTTGTAGTTGAGTCCAAGATGAGACTCCAAAAATTATCCTACTTCCTTCCCCATCTCCTTATTGATTTGCAGAATACATGTTCATTAAGATGAGTTTCTGTTCTTGTCGGTAATGATTTTTTTGGAGGTACTTATCTGCATATACCAAAGCCTGAGGAAAATTCTCTGCAGAACCAGCTGCCATGCTTGGAACTTTTTCATCTGCCAGCTTGCTTCCATCTTAAAATTTTCCTGTCTAATTTTTTTGGACATCATTTTGCTTCATCTTGGTTTGTTCTGTCAGTTCTAATGTTGTGCTATAGTGAATCATCAGGTGTGTTTCTGCTGGGAGTTTGGCTTGATGACTCAAGTGTGGAGGAGAAGGAAAAGGCTCAACTTTTAACCAGATGCTTCCTTCCCAAATGCTCCCTTGCCCTTTCCCAGTGTCCTCCAGAGCTGCTTTGTTAAACAAGAGGCAGGATTGCCAGAGTAACTGAGGGGCAAAAGCTACAAATCAAGTGTCACATGGATTATAATGTGTCCTTGGAACAGCCAGGGTAGGGAGGAAAAAAGCAAATTCAGAGGGGAAAAGGAGGAAGAATAAAGATGGAGGACAGGAAAGCAGGAGAGACAAAATCCAGACCCTCTCCTGGTCTACTGCATCATTCCTTTGTCACTATATAAATCTGTCAAGCTTCTGGCTGAGGCTCAGCAGCTCATGGTGTCACAGTTAGAATGCTAATGCTTTCTTCTACTTATGAGGAGTTTTAGGCCACAGAGGGACATTAAGTATGTAGGTGGAGGCATTGGGTGGCACTCAGTCCTTTTTGCAGTCAAAAAGCCACTTCATCATCAAGTGGACCCACAGGGAGACAGAAAGGCACTAATATGTATAGGAAACCAATTTATGTAACAAAGCCTTTGCACAGTGGTAATTAATTAACAGAACTAAATAATGGTGACATTCTGGTCAGTGTTATTCAGGGCTAAATGAGGGATCTGGTGTTCACAGGCTGTCATCAGAGCTGAGAAGGCTGACTCTGTGGCTGTCACTGCCATGTAGAGACATTCTTTAGTGCTTTAGAGGATAAGGTACTTTGGACTTCGTTAGTAAAAACCAGAAGAGTCTTCTGTGGGAGTGAGAGAGAGAATTTGGAGTCACCTGGCTGAGCAAATGAGTGTGTGTCCCCTGGTCCACACCAGCAGAATGTCAAAAGGCAGAAGCTGCCTTTTGTTGAAAAGCTGAAGTGTTTCTACCATCGTTTTTTGTATAAACCAGTAGTTATTTTGCTAAGGATATTTATCAGATAGATGAAATGCAGATCTTTCTCACATTAAGATTTTGATAATGTGTTTTCTTGCAACGGCAGTTCTGTGTTTAGCTTGTTGGAGTCAGGGTTCCAGCTGGTATTTTGGGTCACTGTAGTGCTCTCCATGTCTCCTCCTCAGAGATTTCATGAAAACCACTTTCCTCTTGAATCTACTATGGTTGCACTGTTTTTTGGATCCAATACAAGTAGACTTGGTGCACTTCATGTTCTCTTTTAAGCACATGTGGATTGCTAAAGAGGGTCAGACCAGAGGATTAAGAGTTTCTTGCTGTGTGGCCATCACCAGATGCTTCAGAAGGTCTAAGAACCCCCAATCAGGCAGACTTCGAGTTTTCTATTCTTCCTGAAATCTTGGGATAATCCTTAACAGTCAGATCATAAATCTGTGGCCTCTAAAGCAAGAGATTTTGTCTTCTTTCCCATAGTTGTTTTTTTAACATTTGCTATTGTAACTGGTTTTACTTGTTGTCTATAGAAATGCCCAGATCCTCTTCTGAGTCTTGATGAATTCTTGGCCTTGGTGACTTCCCATGGCCATCTAATTATGTGCGAGCTGACAATTACTTCTTTATCACTTTTTCATTTACCCTCTTCACATTCCATTGGGGGCCACTTTTTGGGTGGGAGAAGAAACAGGAATTCCCAACCTCCCCATCTCCACCCCATTAAAGCTTTGCTGTGATTTTGCTGTGTCTTTTCTGAGGTGAGCAGTCTCAATGTGTAATTCCATACCTTTGTGTGCTCCCAGGACTTCTCTGAGCCTTTTAGGAAATGGCAACCTGTTGAAAACACAGGACTCAGATACTGTGTCACTGATCCAACTTTGAGCACTAATTTTGTCTGTATCATTTCTCACCCTGCTCCATGTTTTCACAAGGTTTTTTGCTGCATTCAGAACACAGGATTATACCAATAATCAGAATAGCCTAAGCAGTCTGTTCTGTAGTCCCTAAAACTGTTGGTGGGTTTTGTTTTGTGTACACTAAAAGCACTGACTTGGTGCCATGCCTGTGCAGTTTAATTCCCAGTTACTGGAACTGTAAAATTCTCCTTGGTTTTCATAATGCTGTTGAGCCCTGATGTTGGGACGTTGTGTGGCATTTATCAGAGAGATGTCAGGACTGGGAATATCAGCACCCTTGAAACACAGGAGAGAAAAAATTGCTGTTACAGGACTTCCAGAGCAAATTTCCTGCCGGCTCCCAGTCAATGTGTGCTGTACATAACACCTCTAAAGAAGCCTATGACATTGTATTTCCATAACTACATGCTGTGCATGTAGGAACATTCCAGTGATAATATATTTCTCCTTGGAAGCAATAGACACTTAGGCATTATAATGGCAACAGCTTCATAATAAATATATGCTAAAATCTGGTATGATGAAATAACTAATGCACATGTGTTGCAGTCTTATCTGGGACATAAATAACTCCACAATTTTAGCAAATATTAAAGGGGCAATTTAATATTATGGGTGAACAGCTTGCATATTAAATTTTATATAAACATGAATTTGTCTTTTAGTAGTGGGAATTTGAAGAGCTGAGACAAGCTCATGAAAATGTGACTTCATCTCCCCTTTGTCTGTACCTTTGAACAGCTGATTTAATTTCAAGTAAATTTTCGTCATTTTTTCAATCATTTATGGAGTGGTTTCAATGTTATTGTTTTTGGATTTTTTTCAGTTTAACACAGAAGATAACTTTTTCCTGATCTTGGGAAATCTGGCATTTAGAAATTGTTGCTGCTCCTGCAATAAGAGGACAGCTAAAAAACTATTGGGATCTGGTGTGACAGCCAATATATCTCTGACAGTTATTAAAAACAAAATGCTGCTCTCTTAATACAACGTCTCAGTTTCATGCAGTAACTTTGGCTAATAGAAATAGTTTATGAACCTTCTGCTGCAGTGCTGCACAAAGTCAGAATTATTTCCATGGCAGTCTTCAAATGATGTTATTTGATTTATTTGTTTGAACTGATGAAATTTTAGACTCCAAGAGTGAAAAGCTAATATTGGCCTCTAATTTAAAAGGGAGGATTGTGAACTGCTTTGGAGAAAGTGAGGTTTTTCCTAGCAAAAGTAGCCTTCAAAAATCAGAATGTCTGTCTGTTGTTTGGAAGAGAAGCTCTGTTGTAAAAACTTCAGATATGCCAGGAAAGACCAGCTCCATCACCAAGTCACTACAGGTTTGTGAATCAGTGGGTGAAATCCAGGATAATCCCTGAATGAGCCTGGAGAGGTGCTTAGCCTGCTCACTTAGCAGTGACATGAATGGGGTCTGAGCCAGGACCTGGTTCCTCATTGCTGAGGAATAAACCTACCAAAGGCTTTTCTTCCAGCCTCCTGAGGAGCTCAGCACCAGGGATATGGTAGAGCCCAGCTGTTCTCTGTGGCAGCACAGCCTTTGCCAGGGCAGGAACAAGAGCTCAGGTGGTGAATAATGTTGTTTCAGTCACAAGATGGTCCAGTTCTCATCCTTTATCAAGGGGGACTTTCCTTCTGGTGCAGCTTTACCTCCTGATCCTGTATTGCCATTGTTTCTTAGCTGCTTGGGCGTGGATCTGGTGTTTGAGGAAGAGATGTGGCTCCTTGTGGTGACAGCCAAGTGTCAGCAACTATGTCCTTGCTTAGAGTCAGCAGCACGGATCTTACAAAAATCAACAAATTTACCAGAGGAGATTGCTTAATATTTATTTGATATTTGCCACCTCTGACAATCAAAGTCATGAGTCAGGCTCCTCGAAGTGATGAAACTACTTTGGTTTGATTTCTAACAATCAAAACCCCATCCACATATTTTAGGGTTTTGTTTTGGTTTGTTTTTTTCTTACTTTTTTCTTTTTCTTTTATATTTTTCCTGGCTCTCTGGCTCTGGCCACATAGGTTTCACATCTCTTAAGTTCTATTCCTAGGATGAGGAGCAGCAGAAATTAGCGTAGTGATGGGGTCATTGGTTTTGTTCTGGACTTTGTTTTTTTTTAATGTAGACTAGAATTCTCATACAAGAAGAAAATTTTAGGTGCTGGACTTCAGGTGCCAGTTATCATCCTATATCATCTTGAAAAGGATTATACAGTTGGGAGAGTTGACCTGATCAAGTTTACTGGAAATCTATTCAATCTGCTACCACTACACGTAGCAGCTGTATCTCCTGCTGTATCCTTACCACACCCACATTATGTTTTTGAGGCTGATTTGTGCTGGTTTTCCAGCAAGGTGGATGTTAAGACAATGTTTCCACACACCACTGATAACACTAAATATTTCTGCTGCCCTGAACCTCTGCAAGGTTGGTTCCCTTTCGCTGTTCCTGTTCTGTTGCATGGATGGAAGCTGCTGGAATATATTTTGACCAGCTGTTTTCCTCTGCACTAGCCACAAGTATATTTGGAGACTGGCACAAACACATATACACACTTGTTTTTTTATTCCCCCTTAATGCTTGAAATATAAGAAATCAGCAACAATTTGGTATCTGTTTCCATCTAAGAATGCAAAAGGCGTTTCCCAGAAGCATCAGGTGTGTTGATCATTTTGTCAGGCTGGCTCTCAGGGCACTCTGGATACAGGGTTGCTGATCATTGTCCAAAGCACATCTTTAAATCATGGAAAGACAGAATCTGGCAGTTCTGTGTGTTGATTGTAGTGGTGTTCAGAGGTGAGTGGCACTGCAGGAAAAAATGGTTTGTTTTGATGTGGTCTTGGGATTGTTTTGAGACAATTCATAAGACCTTTGACTATTTGGCAAGAATGCTGAGAATTAGTTTCTTTTCTTACTGCTTTTTAAAAAAAGTAATATAGACATATAGAGCACTTCTATCTGAATAATTCATATTAACTGTGAACATTTCTGTTGGTTGGAGAAAGTGACACAGGACATGATTTAATATCATGTACATGGAAAACTAGAAACCATTAAGAACCAATGAGAAGTATTCATTTAGTATTATATTAGTGCTACCCACAACTCATGTCAAATCCAAAGAAAAATTTCCAGAAGCCTATAACCTGGATTGCAAAATAATTCTGATAACCTGGTTTAGGGAGTGCATAGGTTCCTTTAAAGGTAAGCAGCGACTTAAGTATAAATTCTTAATTTCTGAAGTGTCATCCTTAGTCTTCAGGGTGACCTCACTGTGGCCTTGCAGTGCCTGAAAGGAACCCACAGGAAAGATGGAGAGAGACTCTTTGCAGGGACCTGGAGTGACAGGACAAGGGAGAATGGCTTCACACTGACAGAGAGCAGGTTTAGATTGGGTATATGGAAGAAATTGTTCCCTGTGAGGGTGCTGAGGCCCTGGCACAGATTACCCAGAGCAGCTGTGGCTGCCCCATCCCTGGCAGTGTCCAAGGCCAGGTTGGATGGGGCTTGGAGCAAACTGGGATAGGGGAAGGTGTCCCTGCCCATGGTAGGGGTGGGACTGAGTGACCTTTAAGGTCCCTTTCAACCCAAACCAGGATATCATTCTGTGATTTTGTAATCTTCACTAATAGACAAGGAAGAAGTCAAGAAATCAGTGGAACAGGTGCCAGGTGAGAATGAGCAGAAAACTGAAATAGAGAAGTGCCTCCTGAGCTAATTTGAAAGCTCTGAGCCAGTAGGTGAAGACTGTGCTGTATCTGATCCAAACCAGGGCAGGCACTGCATCTGCAGAGAATCCCTTACCTAGTAAATCAGGTATCTGGTAATGCTCTGGCTTTAAAGTTCAATGTAACAGCAACATGGCAAAAGAGAAAAATGTAGTGAAATTGGTGTTTGTCCACTTCTATTACTTTCCATTGCTGTCTGTTACAAATTGCTTGTAAAATGTCAAAGCACAGTAGTGCTCATAAGTATGCATCTGGAAATTAAGTGTCTGTTTTGGTAAATATTCACATTAGGGCACTTAGAGGTAATTTTTTTTCTTCTTGCAGAGCATGAGGAGTTCCACACAGAAATCCTGTTAAAAAAATAATAGGATTTGTGTGCATATCTCCCTGTGCATCACTTTGAAAGTTTACCCCCTGCAGCATAACAGATAATTTTAGTCTTTCAAAATTGTTCTTCTCAGATCTGGTCTTTTCCTACAGTCTGTTATTGATGGTGCACTCATAAATGCTTCTAAATAATCGTGATCAAATCTTACATTGTTTTCCTTCTGTGGTGGAGAACTTGAGTTATTGTGTATCCCAGTGCTTTGTCTTGTACTGGAGGAAGTCTGAAAGGAAAAATTACAGAGGTGCAAATATGACCTGGTTTGTAAGTGCACAGTTTATATGCACACGTGACAGATATAAACAATAATATTTGCTCACAGTAAAGACTTGTTCTCTCTCTGTATAAATGCATATATACATATCTAGAGGTCTGATACTTGGACAAAAAACTCCCATTCAGCAGCTACTAATACTTTATGGCCCAATAGAAAAATCATATAATTACAAAATCAAACTGTGTTTTTCAAAGTATTTTCTTCTCAGTCTAAGTCTAAATGTCCAAATGCTGTGGTTTTCAGTAACCCAATTTTTCTCTCTTGCTGTATTCCTAGTGGAGACACTTTTTAGAGTTGCTGCCAAAAAAATCTTTCTCTTAATATGACCATTTCCTGAGTTTCTTCAGGGTGCAAAATTGGACAGTTATCAGGCAAAACCTGTGAGTTTTTTTGTGATGTGTCCAGTGTTCTTTTCCCTATCCATATTAAAAATGGACTGGCAAGAGCAGTTGTTTTGCAATAGTTTGGCACTTAGGCTTCCAGCTTTCTATGGAACCTGAACTGCAAGGGAAAAAAGAATTAAAAGACTGCTTAAAAAATGTACTCCTTTTCAGAACAACTGTCATTTGGTTTTAAAGAAAGTCATGCTTGTTTTTGTTTTTTTTTTTTATCTGAACCTGTTAATGCATCTCTGCATTAGTTACAGTCTCAAGTTTATCAGTTAGTATTTGTGATGCAGGAAATTTGTATTGAGACAAGTGGGATTCCTCCCAGTTTTGTGTAGGATTGAACAATGGCACATTTTAAATGTGGGGTGTCTCTGCTTAATGAGAGACAGCTGAGAGGTGTGGGTGGCCAGCTCTGCTCTCCTAAGAGAACTGTGTCATGAAGTCTGGTGCATATTTTGGGTTGTTTTTTTCTTTTTAGACTTGGATAAAACGCTTTTGCCTGGCAAAGTGCATATCTGCACCTTCTCCTACTTAAATTACTGGCAAATCTCCTGTTGATTTTAGTGGAAGCAGAACTGGACACCAGCTGGACCCAACTTCATATTTGAAAGTGCTTTTTTCCCCTGGTGTGAATAAACTCCCCAGCGTGCAAATAACTGTGCTGTTGGGTGTCATATTTTATTGGTGAAAACATATCACTTTCAACTATCAGTTGCCTATGAAAACATCTTGTTGCAAAAAGATCAAAACCAAGAAAAAGCTCACTCTGTGTAAAAACAAACAAACAACTCCCCAAAACAAACAACTTACCCCAGTTCGTGAGCCCCCCTGGAAGTTGCTGGCATCATAAAAACAGAAATTTTCCACTTTGTGGACATAATAGGAGTCAAGATTTCGGGGCTGTCTTCCAAGCCCGTGCTTGTGCAACACCATGCGTGTGGTAGCCGTGGCCTCAGCTGATCCCTTTTGGAGACAGGGAGATTTCTGTGCCATTTTGCATTTCAAGAGCAGGTTGAATCATAATTTAAAGGCTTATAAAACCACGTGTGGTATCTTCACAGAAACCACTTGTACAAAACTCCTTCTCCCACCATGTTTTGTCTCCAAGAGAAATACGGGAACAAAATGGGTGAAAAGCAACAACAACAAAAGCAACAACGAAAAAAATCATCCTTAAATGGGCACTCAGACTAAGTAGAATAGAAATTTCATTTATAAATAATGACAAGAAACATGTACAAGTAGGTTTCTTTTAAACAGTCTTCATAGAAAGCCAGACTTCTAACCTCATCTATATTTACTACAGGAAAAAGTAGCATGATGTCTTCATAGATTATGTGAGATGACATTTTTGTCACCCAGCTTGTTCTCCTAATGTAGACCACAAGAGCTTCAAATAGTTTCTGTCTGAGAAGCCACCTAGTCGTGGTTTAGTAACTGCCAGCAGTACAGACTATCACACCTCTTCTTAAGCTGTTCCAATAGCTAAATGCCACTACTGTTATATAAAATAAAAATAAAATTCATAACCCACAAACTGAATAACCCAACTGCCTCTACCTCTTTTCTAGCTGAATTTCTCCATTTTCAGCTTCTCACCAGTATGTCTTGCACCTTTTATCTTTAGACTGAAGTCATCCATTATATCAGATTTCTTACACAGATAGTCAGAAACAGAGTTCATGCTTAGAGTGATAAATGCAGTAGATTGAATGCCTTGAATTTCTGACGAAAAGACTTGTTTTATTCTCTAATCACTCTCATGGAGCTTCTCCAAACCTGATCCAATTTGTCAGCATTCTTGAACTGTGGACACCAGCTTGTGATGTGGTATTGCTGCAGTAATGTGCATGTGAATAAGTGAGAGAGTCTCACATATTCCACATAACAGCTCTTTTTACTCTTTGCAGAACTGTGGGATTTGGGGAGTTGTCATTGCACTGATTTTTCTCCTAGGCTTTTCATTCTTGCCCAAATTCATGACTTCCTTGACCAGAATCCTCCATTTTTTTGGCGTGTTCTGTATTTTATTGTTAATAAGACATACAGAGGTTTGGACATAATGACACTCATATTGTTTACTTCTAGTCAGTTTAATAAACGATGCCTAAATTGTTAGCAGTGACTTGACTTTATCCCCTTTTTTGTGTGTGTGTCCTTTCCAAATACAATTAGTAATTATTTTCTGTATGTTTTAATTTCATTAAGAAAAACCCCGAATGAGGCAGACAATACATACTTCATGAGTTTACCCATTAGAAGCCCATACATTTTTTGCTTTGAATTGCACATGGAATTCTGTCAGTCACCAAGTTGTTAAGCCACTTGATAGCTATCCTTCTGGGCTTACTTAATCAAAAATTTTGCCTTACAGGATTGTGTCACATTGAACAGTTTATCGAACTTTACCAGAATAATATTTTCATTATTAGCAAAAGCAGAAGATAATCTTCAGAAGTTTCAGAAGGTCTGTTTTGGCAAACCTGTATCGAGGCAATTATTGCAACATGATGCCAACATTCAAACTGCCATCAATATATAATAGCTTCCTTTAATTTTGTGTTAATGGAATGCAAAATCAGCTATGCCTTTGCCACTCCCAGAACTGACATCAAACTCATGGCAGGGGGCTGGATATCATTAGAAAGTGTAAGAAATACTCTCTGGAACATTTGGAAAAGTATCATTGCATGTGAGATGTCTCACAGTTCTCTGGGATTTTGTGTCTCTTCTGAACTTTCTGAAAACCTGTATTAGTACACCAGAGATCCCCAACAGCTCCTCTTTTATACTTGGCTGCAAGTTATTCAAATGTGAAGATTTAATAAGCCTAGTTTTCACACCTCTTCCTGGATTAATGCTGAAATATAAGCATTAATTACATGCATGTGATACATCATCCACTGTATCACAGAAATACTGGTTGGATGTAGCTGCCTTTTCCGTGTAATCATTGATAATCTGAGCATTTCCACTTCATTAATTTAATACAGATTAAGAACCAGAAAAGATCACCAGACCCTCTAGTTCAGCCTCCGGAATGTCATATGTACAATCCCCACTCCTTAAGAAGTGTGCAGAGCTATATAAGGCAGGACAGATAAGTTTTGGTGGTGTAATAGAGAGAGCTGATGCTGATGCAGGTATCCATGATAAGCCTTATCTAAAGCTCTCTCAGCCATTGCTTCCTGGCACATCCACATGTGGAGCTAGCCTTTTGCAGGCTCAGAGAGGGCAAGTGAATAAACCATTGTATTAAGATATTTAAATCAAGTTTAAAGACCAACGAATGTAATGAAATAAGGACTGAGAAAATAGAATTTGTTTGTGTCTACATGTTCCTACTAGAATAATTATTCCCTATTGGAAACTTTTTCCTGTCAATCCCCAGCTATTTAAAACTGCAACAACAATATCTAGTTGTTGCTTTCTTGCATCCTCAGTCTCTATCCTAGCTTTTGTTAGGGACAATGCAGTGGTATTCATCAGCAACAATAAGACTGTTATGTTTCATTGTGTTTTTTCCAAAGCTATACAATGTTCTAGCCATTATGGAAGGGCTGCAGTCAGCTGAGTGATGTTTACATGTCACTTCCATACCCTAATAAGAGGTATAAAAGAAAGTGTATTGTAGCCAGCAGGGGAGAGATTCAGCTTGGAAGGCCAGGCCTTCTGCATCATATAGAAACGTAATCGGGGAAGATAGCACTGCGCTGCCTAGTGTGCTTTTATTTTTGGCCTCTGATTTAGTGCCACAAGTGTCAGTAGTAGCTGCAGCAAACTGCTTATTCATGCTGCTGCTGTGATTGTTTGCTTTTGGGCAGTATTAATTTTGTGGCTGTGCTAAGTTAGGAATCCATTCCCAAGGACATCAATGGCGTGGCTGTCTGGCTTGTCCTGGCAGCGGCCGGTCTCGTCCGTGTGATGGGGCTGTTCTTGACTGTGTTTGCTGGCATTCCCATAAAAGCATTCCCACACACCTATGGCAGCAGGATCAGCACTTTTTCTGGAAGCAGGGCCTTTCCAGCTTTTTCTAGGATGGTGCCTCACAGTCACATGCTGGAGGTGACGGGCGTTTCTGATACTTTCCTTGGGCGTTTCTCTGTGCATTTCTCAGCCCCAGTTCGTGTGGCTGTGCTCTTCTGCTCTTTGTAGTGGCAGCTCATTTCACAAGACTCGTGGAAGTCATATGGCTGCCTGAGGTCATCGCAGAGGAGATGAAGATCCTGAGTTTGTAAATATGTGGGTTGAGCCTGGGGGTGCATTTCTGACACAGCTGTCAGGCAAAGCAGAGGTTCCACCACATTTCTGCTTTTCAAACACAGCATCCTTGACTCTTGACACTTTGGCTTCTGGGAACTATAACTATTGTCTGGATTCATGGGAGGTTGAGAGAGAGCAGGAATCCTAATAATTAAGACTTCTTGGAAGAAGAAATGAAATCTGGTCCTTAGTTTGGATATGGGTGGAGCAGGACTCCCTTTTCTGTAGCCAGCTGGAGAAACATCTTCATATCCTCTGGTGTATTTGAAGGTAACAAGGCAGGAGGAAGATATGAGATGTGCTGGTAGTTACATGCTTTGAGATATTCAGATCCCGGTACTAAATCACTCCGTTTATTAGTCAAAAGCTATTTTATCGTTTTAAACCTTCTTCTTGATAAAATAAGGGCTGTTTTGGTTGAACAATAAAGCTTGTGACCACAGGTAGTATTCTTAACTATATATAGATGGCTTTTGGTGCCTCTTCCCATGACTGCTCTGTGACTGTTTATATAATGTACCATTAGTCATCAACAGACTGCAGAGGTTGCCAGTTGAGGAGGTTGACTCAAGCTGAGTGGTTAGTCAAGTGCTATGGCAAATGCCAGCCTTTCTGTTGAAAAGATCATGTCTTGAGACAGTGCCCGTTCTGGATTGGGTCTTAGTTGGGGCTTGGGAAGGGTTTCTGCTCTGTGATCCTATTTGTGTGATCCTGTTTTATGATACTATGATATATATGCCTGGGAAAGATTGAAAAGGGGCTTTAGCCCCTTCTTCTCAGTCCATGGTAATCAGTTCTGGTGGGAACTCTTTTCCCATCACTAATAGGTTTTTCTTCTTCAGGAGATGAGGAAAATAAGGTTCGCTTTGCTGTGAGATGCTGGAATTTGGTCCCAGCTAAAGATGGGATGTTGAGCAGGAGGAGCTGGTGCTCTTACCCATCTTAAAATTGCCTGTGAGCTTAGTTATTGTACCTTGTCCATTACTGTGCCACTCCAGGTTAAACCCCATCACAACCAGGCTGGGAAGGAATCTGTCTCTGTGTGAGGTCCTCAGCGACTTCTGGTCCTTTGCCTTGCTCTGTAGTGCAGAGCACACTGGATTAATCTCACCTGGAAAATCCACCCAGTAAACTCCCTGTAGGTGATGCTTCTTATTTTTCTTGCAGCTATTGTATTTATAGCTTTTGATATTTTACTGTAGGCCTTGTACTTTCCTTGACTGTATGAGGGAATTCTGTACAGACTATTATCAAATGAAAACATCAAAATGGGAGAACTAGGAAAGAAGGGCTGGTTGGTATTGTCAGGCAGCACACAAAGTCCTGTATTTTGGCACTTTTTTCAGATGGACATGGCCATTGTCTTCAAGGCCCATGAAGCAGTGAAGCCCCTCTGTGGTGTGTGGTAGCCACTGGAAATATTGCCATGTTAACAGGGAAGTGGGAGTGTGGGAGTGCCTGGGACTTGCTTCCCTGCTGTCTGTGGCAGCCACAAAGATGTTTTGATTAAAAACTTGACTTGCACTAATGTGCAGGCACTGGCAAGCTGCTGAGTGCTGAGAATGCTTCTATTGCATATATTTTTTAGAATTTCTTTTGTTAAAACCAGCAGTTTAGTAAAAGTAGGGGGAAAAATGTTCAATTTTAATGCCAAATGCTTGAAGTGACCATTTTCCCCCTTCTGTGTTGAGCATTGGAGACCTTACTTATTCCTCTTTATGAAATCTGAGGTTACACATGCCTACAGTTGTTGTGCCACCTTCTGTCTCTGTCAAGCTGAGTGTTGGCTGCAGGTGTTCTGTGGAGACTGAAGGCAAAATAAAAATGCCAAGTAATTGGTACCCCCAACTCTCAATCCAGCATGTCTTGTGTTGCAGAACATAAGTAAAATGAAAGGGAAGATCTTCAGAGAGCTGCATGCAAATTTTGACTGGTTGTGGTTTTGGAAGTCAAGGAACAAGGCAATACAGAGAATGCTTTTTAAGCTGTTCTATCAAATGTCATATCTCTGTTTTAATATTTTATGTGATGTGGCTTCTTTCAGATGATCAGCTGGATTATCTGAGATCAGAGAAAAGGGAGTGGTACTACTCAGCTGCAGAAAATAGGAAGAAAATGCTGCCATGGCAGGGTAGGGCACAGACACACTGACTGCAGAGACCTGGCTATTTGTGGAGCTTGTTTCAATATACCCATCTCACAGATAGCCAGTCAGAATTACTGAAGTGGAGGTGTTTTATTTATAATCAATAAGTTTAAAACAAACTTCAAAAAAAGTTTTTAGAAGTATTTTAGAATTTTTCCCCTGGGATTTGTTAGACAAGACCGTTAGATACCTGTTTTCTGGAAAACTTTCCTGTTTGTGTGCTTACTAATTATAATGGAAAGACCTACTAAATTATGTATCTGTGTTAAACAACTTGCTTTTCAAACAAAGGAAATTGGCCACAACTCTCATTTCTTCTATTTTTATCTTTCTCTTAAAGGGCAACACTTTAAGGAAAATCCTCCTGTATCGGTACTTTAAAGGGGAATATGGAAGTGGTATGAATGGGCCCCTGTCTGCCAGCTACAGCAAAACTGCACAAGTGGGAGGTAAATCAACACACATCATTTCAAGAGAGCAAAATTAGCAGCACCATTTTTTCTAATAGGCACATTGGACATGCTCCAGGCATTCAGCTGGTAAATAAATCAAACGTGTTCTGTAACCACTTAGAAGAGAGGTAGTATCAGACTCTTCTATTTTTAAGTTGCACACACTTGTCTCAGATGGTGCATTTGGAGGTACCAAAGTAGGTGCCAGTAAATCCCCATCCAGAACTTCAGCGAAGCAAAAAACTTGTGAAGAGAGATGGTGTTGTTTCTGGAAACTAAAGAACTCTTTTACAATCCTTTATTGATATATGAAAAAGATAAGATCTAAGGAAGAGCTTCTCACAAAAATACTGTTTAGGCAACGGAGCAGATTTTCCTGAGAGGTGGTAAAATGTGTTAGTTCTTGTTACAACTTTACTGGACGAGACTCTGATGAACCTGTCCCTATTTTCCTGTGGGCAAGAGGTTTCAGTAGATGATCTCTGTAGGTCCATTATAAGCTATTTTTTGGTATCATTCTGCTGTAGAAGCCACAGGAAGTTACTGCAGGGTGGTTTCTAGGAAAACCCATAAAAATGAATGTCATAGGAAATTATTTGGGAGCTAGGTATAGCGCCAGGTCAGAACTGCATTTTGCATTTTCAGTGCATGCTGAAGGCATGCCCAGATTTGTCAACTTTTGCCCAGTTGTTCCTCCTTAACTATTTCAGCGTAGACGCTGGAAATCTTTTCAGTCTTAACATCCTATGCACCAAATTTTGCTCTCTAACAAATAAGAGACTGAAGTTTTACTATTTTTTTAGTTCTCTCTAAAAAGTGTGTGTGTATGGTTTCATCACAAAGTCTGAAGCATTTTAATCAGTTTAATCAAAGTAGTACTGGCTGATTAAAGCAGTACTGTATTTTTGCTAATGAAGTAGGCACAGTTACATCTTTAGAGAGGTAAGTATAGCAGGAAAGATAATCATCTGTGATAATAAAAAGTGGTTGATTTAATGAGCTAATACAATTTAGCAAAATTTAGTCAACCCACACCTTTAATTTGGATTAACTCAAGTCTGTGTTCTTAAAAGAAGAGTTGTGATGATGATGATCTAGGAGTTGGCAAAAGATTTTGGCTGGAAGGTAAGACTCATAACCAGGGTGGATTTACCAGGACACAATTTTGGTGTAGATTAGGCCTGAGATTGAAGAACAGATTTAAAAAGGATCTCAGAGCACTGACCCTACTCACATTTTAGTGTATGCAGCAGTGGAATTAAAAAAGGGTTCAGTGAACAAATCAGTGTCCTTTCCATCTTATTTATTGTCTGAATATCCTGACAGAACAATGGCTTGGGGATTTGTTTTATTTCTTATTCTTGGAGCCCAACATTGCAGTTTCATACAAAAATCTTGTTTTTATCAAAGGGAATTTTGCCTGACAGAATTTCAAAATTAAATTTATTACGTTGCTATTGTGTGCTTCATTACTACGAATAGGTTCATTTTCATACATCCGTGTGAAGCAAACACGAGTAGTATTTGTGTCTTTGTCTAATTTGCAGGTGGATTTTCAGGACAAGATGCAGATAAGTCTGGGGTGACCATGTTTGATATCCAGTGCCTCCTGGACAAAGAAGGTGCCTCAGAACTGGTCATAGATGTGATAGTGAACACCAGAAATGACAGGATTTTCTCTGAGGGCATTCTGCTTGGTATTGCGCTGCTTGAGGGCGGAAATACTCAAACACAGGTACTTGTTTAATCTGCTTATTCACATATTGGTTCTCAGATGCATGTGGTCTGGAGACAAATAAAGAGAACCTTTTTGCTGTGAGTTCTCTGAGAAGTTGGTCACTAGAATATGTACCACTGTTATACAAATGTAAATATGCCCTATTACTGTGCAGTAGCTCTTCAGGAGACGAAAATGTTTTTCAGCTCTCCCTCTCTGTGTAGCACTGTGCTGCTTTTAATCTGGTTATTGCCATGTGAGCATTATCCCCAGCTATTTTATGCACTCTTTGTAAAATTAAAAATTATAATGCTTCTAAGTTTATAATAACACATTATTTTCTGGAAACCTTCAGAGACATTTATCAAAATCTCCAAAGAGAAAAAAACTTGATCATTTGAGAAGACCCGTATCCCAGTCAACAGAAAATAATTGCTTTAAACTATGGTTTTTATGGGTTTTTTTGTGAATTATATCTCTCTCACCCAGTTTTAGCCAAATCAGATGATTGAGGGAAGAGAGAAAATTGATATATTGAGGAAAGGCTGGGAGAATTGGGATTGTTTGCAAACTATTGGAAATGGTCCTCAGCCTGCTTGACAGTTATACTGAGAGACTGGAATTAATAACCTAAAATAATATTTAATAATAAATTCTGTCTGTAGAACAAAAAAATTTATATAGTCCAAGCTATAATACTACATATTTGATATTCTATGCTTTCTCTTGTTATTACATGGTAAGTTACTTTTCACTGTAATTTGTAGATGGAATAGTAAGCCTGGAGAAATGGAGAGTGTCACAAAGTAATTAAACTTCAAGTACAATATTGTGACATTTAAAAGACTGCAAATAGCACTGCTCACTGTTTTACCCAAATTTTAAAACATGATCATCAGCCTTTATTACCAGCCTTGTGTATCACTTTGTGAAAGAACTGGTCAGGTTGTGGCCAACATTTATTCTGTGTAAGTGAAGTAATTAGTCATCATTTGTTTCACACACACACACACAAAAAAAAAAAAAAGTGTATTTTTGTACTTCTTCTTCCTTAGAAGATTCATATCTAAAGATTTTTTTTTTTTGCAGTATTCGACTTACCAGCAACTAAAGGAGCAGAAAAAGTCAGAAAGGTTCTTTAAAGTGCTGTATGATCGCATGAAAGCTGCTCAGCAGGAGATCCGATCCACAGTGACAGTGAACACTATTGATTTGGGGAGCAAAAAGAAGGAGGATGACAGCGACCTCACCATATCTGTTCCCAAAAAGAGAGGTAAGGAGGCACACCCGGGAAGGAGGGGAGCAGGGCATTATATTGACACTGCATGTGCTGCACCACTGGCTGAGCTGATCAATAAGCTTTAATATTAATCATTGCCAATTTGCATATTTTGCCCATTTTTCTCCAAATTACAGTCCATCTCAGGTTGGCCACAGGAATTAGTCTTAATGAAAGCAGTGAAGCTCTGCCAGTTTGCATCAATAAAAGATATTGAGCCGTATTTTTAGAGGAGCAGAAGCAGAGGCTGCTGCTATTGGGGATATTTCACAAGAGCAAGCGCAGGAACTGATTTCCCACCCTGTGGTCTTCCCATTGTTCCCATCATTTATTGTATATGGGAGAGAAATAGTAGGGCTTTTTGTGTTAATGTTCTGTTTCACTCTGGTTTGTGGTTTATTTGGAACGTGCTATCCCTGCATGAATGTTGCTTTGATATTCTTTGTGAGTTGCCTCGAGGTCTTTGAAAGTTAGGCACCAACAAAGAAAGAGTTGCATTCATTATTATTGTTTTCTTATAGTTTAATCAAATGGGGAGAAAGACTTTCACAAATGAAGGCAAATTATCTTCTTTTCAGTTAAGGATTCAACCCTGCATCTGAAAGAGGGAATGAAAGGACAGTTAACAGAAGCGTCTTCTGCAACCTCCAAGGCTTACTCTGTGTACAGAAGAGAAATGGACCCAGAAACAGATCTGATGGGCTCAGGAGCAGATGCTGCAAATGCAGAAGAGAAATCTGCAGAAGAAGCAATCATGAGCCCTGCCATTGCAATCATGCAGCCAATACTGAGATTTCTTCAGCTCCTGTGTGAGAACCACAACCGAGAGCTCCAGGTAAAGTGTTTTGAGCTGAGCTTTTATAGGGGTGTTATTAGAGGGGCTGCACCTTCGTAAGGGGAGAAAAACACACCTGTGCCTGGCCCCTGTTACAGAATAGGGCTATCTGAAATGTTGGGGTTTTTAGGTCCAAGGCCTATAAAGCCCTTTTCAAGAACCTTTTGGGTTGTGTGTTGGAGGAGTGCATGTTTATATCCTCAGAATTGCTTGTGGATCTCAGCACAGCCACATGGAACTGAAGAGGGTCTAAATGTCCCTGTTAGTTAGGTTCCTATAGTCAGTCGGTGGATCACTTACCACCGACTTGAAGAGCACAGGAAGTTTCTGGGTGCTGCCCCTTTCCCGAAGTATCACAGTTGAAGGCTTTAGGATGCTCTCTGTGTCCCTGCTATCAGTTCTTTTGATAGAAATTACTGTCCCCATAGCAACCTCTGCAAAATGAATTTTCTGCAAATATACATCAGTGCTGTGGCCAGGAGTGGTTCCCCCTATTCCAGCTGTGGTTGAGGTGGTTTGAGCTGAGCTCCATAGTGTGCTTAGCTGTGGGGCAACAGCTTCCGAGAGCAGGGCTGTAATGGGTGACTGGGAGCAGGTCTGCAGGACATATAAAAGACATTTAAGGCCAGTGCAGATGTTTGCCAAGTTCACTTTCCTAAGCCCTCCCTGCTCTATGATTTAATCAGATAATAGTTCTCAATTGGTGCATTAAGACCTAATATATTTTCTATAGTAGTGCAGTGTACTTCAGAGTCTGAGACACAGTGGTCATATGGTTATAAATTACATCCTTCAATGTTTTCACAAAAAAAGACTACAAGACTTTGTTTGCCTTGATTCTCTTCCTATTTTTTGTTTTGATTTGTTTTGTGTTCCTTTCTTCCACCCACCAGAATTTTTTAAGACATCAAAACAATAAAACAAATTACAACCTCGTTTGTGAGACCCTTCAGTTTTTGGACTGCATCTGTGGGAGCACCACAGGTGGGCTGGGCTTACTGGGGCTGTACATCAATGAGAGGAACGTGGCTCTTGTCAACCAGACGCTGGAAAGCTTGACAGAATATTGCCAGGGCCCGTGCCACGAAAATCAGGTAGGGCTCAAGAACTTCTGGATGCAGAAGGCTGTACCTGAATGTTGGTGTCTGGGTGCTTATCACAAACCTTTGGGTATTCCTGATAACATAAATTCACTTGGAGCTGCTATGACTAGACTTAACACACTTCAAGCTTTCATGGGACCTGAGCGACCCTTTAAAGTCAGAACTCAAAACAGACTCTTCCTGTAGTACCTCTCTTCCTCTGAGGGTTTGCAGACCTTTTGGAGAGCGTTGCATGTTTTGTGTTCTCATGTCCATGGCTTAAACCTCATTTTGTGAGAGTGGATTTGGAGTCCTGGTTTTGGAAGTGCACCGCAACCACAGGCTTGTTTGTGTTTCAACGTGTTTCGTTTTCACACATTTTGCCCTTGTTGGTGTTGATACACTTTGCTAACATTTACTTTCTTTATTTCACATAACTGCCACAAAGTTTAACTCACCCTCCTAACTGTACCACCTATCAGCATCTTTAATTATGGTATCAGGAGTGAAATGGATAGATTAAGACTACGCTTCTGATCTCTGTGCCTTGCTCACTGCAGCCTTTTGAAGTCACACAGCTGTGATTTTTGGTAGAAGTCTCTTTAGTGCTGTGCTGAAGAACTGTAGGAAGGTAAAGGATGTGGTTACATGCTGCCATATTTGATCTGAAGAGAACTGCAGTAAAATTGTCATAGTGGATGAAACTGCAGAATTTTTGCTATGGATTAGCAGTGGGAAAATTGTGGTGAGCAAATTACAGAAGCAATCTGTTCTCTGTGCTAGAAATAGTTGAAGAAATACATGCAAGTATTAATGCTTTTTCATTAATGTGCACCAATGAAATGTAAAGTGCTGTTACTGCCATTGCTGGTAATCAGCTGCTTTTACTTAATATTGTAAAAACAAATAGAAATCCTTTAGTGGACTACATTTTGAACAGTAATATTTAAACCATTTATGAATGGGAAAAACAACTATAAAAAAGTATAGCTACAAGACTGGAGATTAAAAAAATGTTACAAGTTAACATGTTCTCCAACAAAGTTACGTGGGAAGCATTGGAGGAACACTGATATGGAAGGGAATGCTGAATTACACTTTATTATTTAGATCTGTCTGCTGGGAAGTCACTCAGGATTTGAGTTACATTTGTTTACACCAACTGCAAGTCCATTTCAATATATTTCAACGGCAAATGCTTCACACTCTCATTTTCATTTTTCTACCTCTCTCTGTCTTCCTGGAAGACTTCTGCAATTGTCCCATAAACCTGACAGAGGAAGAAGTGCCATAGGTTCTTGTATAACTGACTGTTATGCACAAGGCCTAGAAGGTCCAGATCTCCAGCTGTAAAGGCATTTGGGAAATACCACTGGTCACAAATACAATTTTGAATTCCATATCCAGAAATACCCTTCTTTGCAGGCTATGTCCAGATGCATGGAGACTACTTTGATTTTTCCTGAACATTTTGTGCCGTAACAGCAATATTAATGCTGGCTGCCGAGGGCAAATGAAGAATCTGAGCGTGCAAATTTGGTTGTGCTTGCAGTCAAGCTTGTCTTTTATGTCTGAGGCTGTCATGTGCTCAGCTGAATCTGGCAGTGCTCCTGACGGCTGCTGTCTGCAAGTTGTACTGCTTGGTGCCAAGCCCTGTGGGATTCTCTGGGAGCAGATTTTAGATTGCACCACCTTTTTTCCAGTTGGGCATCTCACTCCTGGCAGTGTTTGGGTTAGTTCTGTACACACAAGTCACCCCTAGCACTTCTTGTCATGTGTTTTCAGGCTGTTCTGCTTTGCCTGAAGGGTTCATTGCTCTTGTAAGGTGTTTTAAGTTCTGGGTCCTTATTTTGGAAATTTGCTGATGTGCATATTCTCTTCCTCCCTCTGGCTGTATCATCTCCCTCTTTTTCCCACTCCTTCCCTCCCTTCTGCCCCTGCCCCATTCCCTTCTCTTCTCTTGTTTTGCAGACATGCATAGCCACCCATGAGTCTAATGGGATTGATATTATAATTGCTCTCATCTTGAATGACATAAACCCTCTTGGCAAATACTGCATGGACTTGGTGCTTCAGCTCAAGGTACAGTATATGTAAATTTGTTTATTTGAATTTGGGCAGCAACAGAAGACATACCTATGGGAGAGCTCTAGGCAGCCTGACATTTACTTAATCTTACCATAGCGCAGTATACTCAGAAGCCTTTGAAAAAAATTATTGCAAATGAGTTAATCTCAGCTTCTGAATCCTTATCAGGCCCTCTGCCACAGGCCTTTTGACCCACTGCTGTGTTTGGGACTATGTCCTCAGCTTTTTCTATTTTTTTAAATCCTATCAATCAGGCATGACACAGGTAGCATGAAAAGTCTGTATTGTGGATGTAAAATCTCTCAAGATTGATAAATAGCCATACTGTACAGGCATGCGACAAGTCAGGCCTTCACTCTAAATACCAAACTCTTAAAAATTATTTGAGTAGGAAATGCTGTGAAAAAGAAGAATACATCAGATGACCTGCAGTGTCAAATAAAGTTGAAAACAAGGTTCAAGTAAATTGTACCTTATTTCCCTTCTCAGTGTCCTTTGAGGGGGAGCAGTGGAGTTGAGGGCAAAGCCTAGAGCACGAGGGCTTATAATGTAATTTTGTTCTGTATTCTGGGGAGAGTTGGACAGGCTTGTAGATAAGTTTCTCCTGCCTGTGTGCCAGTGCATGCAGAGGGGAGCTCTGCAGCTGTACTGTCTGCCAAGCAGGATAGAATCTGTCCAGGATTATTGCCTTTTCTTGCCTCCCAAATTAAGTATTTCCATTGCAGATGGTCTGTTTCCTCCCCAAACCAGCAAATACTTTGTGGTAGCTGCATTGCATCATATTGGCAATGTATTACATGTCTAATAAAATAATTAATATAGCTATATATCATGTACAATGAAACATTGAATCAACAGTGCCTTACATATGATTTTAATAACTGTAATTATTTTTTGAATGGTAATGTAATTCAGGCCCCCCTCTAGCAAAACACTTAGGCAGACATTTAACTTTGAACATGCAGACAGTTCTTTGAAGTCCAAATTTCAGTCTCTGTAAAGATGTATCTGCATTCACTCCAGTGCCATTTTGATTTGCTATTGTGATGAGGCGAGCAAATGCTTGTAGAACAGCTTTTCTGTGTAGTAACCAAACACAGAGCTTAGAGACACCTCTGCAAAGAGCAGCGTGACCCTGTTCACAGGAGGCTGGCTGTGCTCTGACTGACTCAATTTGCAAAAATTGTGGTGAACGATAGCAGAGGTTCAGACTGTGGAAACTATTCAAATTTTGCACAATCACAAGAGTCATTTGCTTTAGTAGTGATGTCTTGAGGTCATCTTGTCCAAGCCCCCTGCTCAAGCAGTATCAGCTAGAGCAGTTTTCTCAGGATCATGTCTGGCTGAGTATCTCCACAGCTGGAGACTCCACAACCATCCCACTGCTTGATTCCTCTCACAGCATAAAAGTCTTTTCTGGTGTTTAGATAGAATTTCATGGGTGTTTTATTTTGTCTCTTGCTCTCTCACTGGACACTGCTCAGAGGGGTCTGGCACCCTCTTCTGCATTTCTTCCCACCAGGTATTTATACACATTTATAAGATCCATCTAAGGCATCTGTACTCCAGGCTGAACAATCACAACTTTCAGTGGCTCCTTATATAAAAAATGCTCCATTCCCTTCATAATTTTTATGGCTTCTTGCTAGACCCATTCCATTATGTCCATATCACTCTTGTACTGAGTCTGGACACGTTGCTGGGCAAGATGTGATCTCAAGAATGGGACCCAAATTAAGAAGCTGCTGTTTTTGATTTGGAGTGGCAACACATTGAAATAATAAAGCAATGAGTTTACCAGGTGATATTTAACATTTACACTCTGTCAGTGGTTATAGGCAACTTTGAAGTTGCAAATACATAAATTTTCCACAGAATTCAAAGTATACAGGCCCATAAATTTACACTTATAAACAAGCTCAGACACTGTTTTCAGGGAAGATTGTATGTTGAACTTACACCCTCCAACCAAAGGAAAGGCAATGTAGAGTTACTTTTCCCATGCCATCTTAGTTTAGCTTGTTTTGCACTTAGTTTTTGATGTGGCATTTAATTACATCTTCATGGATTATATTTTCCAGTGGACTCCCAAATCATTTAGTGAGCAGACCAGACAGTGTTCACTGAGTTCATAGATGGCCAGTGTTCTATTCTGCTTCCTTTTATTTGGAGTGTGACCCCATGGCCTTCCTTACTGACCAGTGTGTAAGCCCTGACACACAGGAAGAGCTCAATATCTGCCATATCTGTGACAGGATGAAGAGACATTGTCAGTCTAAGGGTACGGAGAATCTTAAGACAAGTGTCTTCTTTTTTCCCCTCATAGCTGTATCTAGTTGCTTCACTCATTAATTTGTTTTTCAAAATTTTTATCAGGAGATGAGATAAGAGCCCAGGTAAAGGTGAAATGAAGAGTAGAAGTGCTTTGGGCTGTGCTGGTTTTTTAGCACTTGGAAACTGATTTTTCACAGTACTAATGTGTTATGAACTTTGTGCCGTGTTTTCCAAGTGATGGATGTCTTTTCCTTACTGATGTTGGGGATTATAAATCAGATTCTAGGCTCTCCAAATATGCAGAAAGTGAGGAATAAGTAGCCAAATAACCATCTCAAATGCCTGCTGTAATTCTATACCGTGACAAGGCACTTCTGCTGAGTCATGACACAAAGTCCTACCTACCCTCTACCTTTCCCAGCTTTCTGGAAGCTGCAGCAGGCAGTCCATCCCCAGGGCTGTCTGCACTGGGAAAGAGCTTCAAAGTCCTCCTCAGCCATCAGTGAGTGGACTGATGCCTTCCTCCTGTTTCGTCCCTTTCCTTTCCTGGGAGCCTCTCATGGCCCCCTCCCTCCTCCTCAGTTTGAGATCCTACCACTACTGACTTGGCCACCACTGTGAGGGAAATCTGCAGCAGAAAAGGAAGCATCCTACTTTTCAGAGCAGCATCTTCTCAGGAATCCTCATCAATATACTGTCCTCTCCCTCCCCCTGTTCTTGTTCACTGTGCATATTAAACTTCTGCAGTGTTGGTCGCAAGGTAAATTTGACCTTTCCCATGGATGGTCCTGATCTGATTTAGAAGCAAAAAGAAAGGGACATGGCAAAACTCATATGGAGTGCTGTTCTCCTTGAGCCAGTCCCAGTTAGGTCTTTTCTTCTCATCTCTTTTTCTTTGTCCTTATCTTATTCCTGTGTTGGCAAGCCCAAGCTCCTCTGTCCTGGCTTCTGTCTCAGCTCCCAGTCTCTTCTCCCAGAAGTTTTGAATTTCCCAGTTACGTACAAATCTTCATTGTAATCTTCTCTCCTTCTATTTACCTTCAGTCTCATCCTTCTGTCCTCCAGTTAGAGGTGTTTAATCCTCAGCCGAACACAGCCCTGAGCAAGCTGCTTTGAGCAGAGGCTGGACTGCTGGAATCTTAGTCCAGAGGGCAGCCTTATGATCCAGCCTGCACATTTTTGTGATTCTGTGCTCACCAAGAATAACCCCTGTGGGCTTTTAGCTGTGAAATTAGTGTGTTTCTGCTCTATAGTACTCAATTTGTAATTTGCAAAATGCTTCTGAGTTGGAAAAGTTTGACTAGGAGACTGCAACTTGTATGATTGTTCTATTGGCCTCTAGTGCTCCATATTTTTAGGTCTATTATCAAAACTTGGGGATACAAAGGCTGCCTAAAACACAAGTTGCTTGAACATGTAGGGAATAACATATTTCTTTTTGCCCTGGTCCCAAAAGCAGCTGAACCCTTTTCCTCTGAAGCTGCCCATGTCAATTGTCTGAGGCACCCCCTCCCTGGAAAAATTTCAGCTGGAGTTGTTGATAATGGCAATAAGCAGCTGAGAATGAAGCTGTAGGGTGGGTTGGCAATTTTCCTGGCCCCTACCTCTTCCCTGGGGACTGTCTCCTGCTTCCAAGTGTTCCAACAGCTCAGTCTATAACAGGGAATGATGGAGATGCTGTGACAGGTCAGCCAAGGCAGCCCTGCTCTGCCAGAAGGCAGCCAAACCTCCAGGACCATTCTTCCTCTCCACTTCACCACAGCTGATTTAACTGGGAGACAGGCAGGTCTCTGAGGCACCACGGGGCTACTGCAGCTAAAGCTCATGCTGTGTAATCCTGAGGAGCCGTCTTGGGGAAAAGCAGCCAGCTGACATAGCAAAGGTTGTCTTTATATATTCCCCCAGGAATATTTAGTAGTGAAACAAAACCTCAGGAGTGCATGAAAACAGTTTATTTTCCAGCCTTTCAAATAATAATCAGTTAGAATTCATAAAAACCAAAGGGGATGGAAACCTGCTTGAATGATAAAACCTTTTGTGTAATATGTTTTGTAATTACCTCTGTTGAGTCTTGTTTTAATAGAAAGCCAAGGCAAAAATTGCTAAGTGGGAAATAAGGAAAGGAAATGAAATTTAATTTCTTATACACAGTCTACGGCAACACTCTGTATTTAAGTCAAATATTTTTCAGTGTCTAAAATTTTCCTTCCAATATAGCGTGCACAGTAAGTGTTTCGGTATGCTGACATTAAAAAAAACCCTATTAAATATGTCAGTAAAATAAAAGATGCAAGTGGTCCTCATAATCTCAATTAAAACAAATGCAAGGGTCATTAATCCATGGAAGAGATTTAAAATTTGCATTAATTTGGTTTTGTATCCCTAGAACAATGCCTCCAAGCTTTTGCTGGCTATTATGGAAAGCAGGCAAGACAGTGAGAATGCGGAAAGAATCCTTTTCAACATGAGACCAAGAGAACTGGTGAGAAAACTTGTGAATATTCATAAATCTTTTGGCTGAAAAAAAAAATCTGTCATTAAAACATTTTTTAAATGATCTGTATCTAAGCTGAGAAGTGGTGGCAGCGTATGGTGGCACAATGTATGAGGATAGTACTAATTCACAAAAAGTACTTTAAAAGGATCAAGCATGCATGATTTCAGTCTTTACGACTTCATTATTTTTATCCGTTCCAAGGACTTTTCTTTAATTGTTTCCTAACTAAATTATCATATTCTGGTAGTCTGTCTTCAAGTGCAGTTTGTCAGGGGTTGGCAAATTGAGCTTGTACAGTTTGTGAAGCAGTGCTAACAGAAATGTGTGTGTAGACATCAAATATATTTAATAGACATGTATGTTATTTATTTATGTCTCATGAACAAAAAGAGTTCCAAGCAGTTGTTGCTGTATTTTGGAACAACCTTGATGTTTATAGAGGTCTCCAGGAACTTTAAATGGGAGGGAAAGCTGGGGAAGTAATTTCCAATACCACTTGACTGTGTAACAACAGAGTCTGAGAAATCTGGGAATTCTTGAGGGGTTCTGGGGAAGAATCTGGGGACATCCTCCCTGCCCTTAGGCAGAGCCCAGTGCCTTCTGGTTTCTGGGAGTCACCACTAAGGTGGCATTCAGCAGGATGAGGCTGTCCCTAGGGTACAGCTGCAGGATCGGGCCTTGTGTGGGGAACCCTATGGTGGTCCTCTAAGAGGCTTTTGAATATTTGGAATTTCCCCAGCACCCTGCCCAGATCTTCCTTTCCTTTTTGGTTTAGGTGTGGTTTTTCCTGTGAAATTGTGCTGCTGCCTGCTCTGGCCAGAAGAAGATCATGGCTGCACTCTAAGTGCTGCACAACACCTGCTGCCATATCTAGACCAGTCTTTAGAAGCATTTGTGAAAATACCTGCTCACAAAGGCTCAGCATTCCTGTTACTTTCTCATAGTTGCTGATGAAAAATGAAGTGGTTTGGAGCTTCATAAATCCTTCAAGCTTTTCTTTATTCAGAAAGCGTTTCTCAGGCTGCTCACTCTTCTTGCAGAACTGCAGGGCACCCATGCAGGCTGGAGCTGAGCAAAGTGGCTCTGTTCAGAGTGATTTTTTTCCCAAGAACCACGTTTATTTCCTCTCTACCTGGCTGGGTTTGTGTTGCAGGTGGATGTGATGAAGAATGCCTACAACCAAGGTCTGGAATGTGACCACGAGGAGGAGAATGGAGATGATGGCATCTCCCCAAAAGATGTTGGCCATAATATCTATATTTTGGCACATCAGGTATGTCTTTGTTTACTTGTTTTGGGACAGCTGCCAGAAAAGCATTACATGGTTAAACTCCACATTGTTACAGGTGGAGTCATGCCCTTCAGGAGTAAGAGAGAAGTAACAATGTGTTTATTGATAAAAACCAAAGTTTGGTAGCAGATGAGGCAGTGGGTTAACAAAGTTCAGTGGCAAGGCACACTTGAATGATTACTGCAGACAGGACAGGCTCAGCCAACACTGTCAGGGTGACCCTCCTGTTGAGTCATGATCTTAAGGAAGGATCCCCTTGCATTCTAAACTCCTTCTCAGAGGAGAGTTTAAATGCAGCTGGATCCAGACTTAGTCCCAGCCTTTCCCAACAGATTGCCTAAAGGTTTATCTGCACATGATCAATCCTTTCTATTATGTAGCCATCAAGCATTCAGAGTTTAGCATGCTCTTAACCACTTACCAGGGAATCCCTCAGTCTTAAGGAGCTTCCTTGAGAGCCATTCCCTGCCCTGAATATGTAGGTCCTCCCACTGAGGAGAAATTTCACACAATTGTTATTTCTGTGAAATAGCAATGTAGAGCAAAACAGTGACTGCTTAAATTTGTCTTCTTTTAACATTAACAGATCATAAATTCATAAATTGTGTTACCATTACTGGTGTATTTTAAATAGTGCCTTCAGTTGTGATACCAAGTGAACTTGATTTCAGAAGATTCCTATTATTTTAGATATATTACTTTGCCAATAATAATAATTGGGCCTTTTCACTGCTTTCACCTTTCAAATTATGCTGTAGTGCCCTCAAGCTTTTTCTGATCACTTTTACTTCTCTACTGGTAAAGATAGAATGTACACTGGAGGTTGTTATTTAATGGACTGTTTATTCTTTGGAGTAGCTGGTGTCAAATATAGTTTCTCTTTCAACTATATTCAGAATATTGAAAAGTTTTTTTTGTAATTGAAAGAGTAAGGACCATGAACTTCTTGGTTATATCATCAATTACAGAATTTGGTATTTCATATAAGGGCCAAATTTTAAAAAAAGGTTTTTCCTTAAGCAAGAAGAAATAAACAGATGGGGATAGGTAGTGTTCCTCATTCATTATGTTTATTAAGTTGTTAAGTTGTTGTTAGGAATTGAATACTCAATGGAAAAAAAAATTAAAAAGGCAATCTATAGTTACAGTAGTGTTATGCAATGTTTCTTTCAAGCAAGAAATGCAGAAAAACAGTTCCTGAGTTATGCTGGTGTGCTCACAGAAGATTTAAATAAGTCAGTATTGTTATTATGTTGTTGGTGGTGTGGTTGACCATGTTCTACTCTCATGCTGTCTGTGGGGCTGTACATAAGATACCCATCAGAGATGACAGTATTTTTAGAAAGCATCTGCAGCTCCTTACCTTGTCTGAATTTACTCCTTGTCAGAATGGTTATAATGAAAAATTAAATGCCTGCCAAATCGAAATGTTGGTATTTTCTGTCTTCTGCCTAGAGTTTGTGTTAAATTACTTAACAGGGTCTATGACATGGAAAATGTGGTTTGGGGGCGTGGAATATAGGCCTAAAGCTTTATATGAGGTGAATGCTGTGGTCATTTTACACAAGAGGTCACTGCCAGGGGCACACCAGCTGGCTGAGGGATAGGTTAAGCTCTGTCCCTAAGTTCATATCCACAGTGCTGGAGAGTTCCATGGTGCCACTCCACAGCTATTCCTGATCCATGGCTGGCGTTTTGGTTGCATAAGGGTGGATATTTTTACAGCAACTTGCTGAGCTTCTTCCTGTTCTGTAAAATTAAATGTCATGATTGGCTGTGTATGCTGTAAAAATATCCATCTTTTTTTACAAAAAAAAAAAAAGAAAAAAAGACTGTTTTCTTTTTCTTGCATTTCTGTAACATAGTACATGTGTTTACAATAGCTTTGCACCCATGTCAAACCCCATATCAAAACAAAGCAATGCAAGGACAGGCAGTCTGGGGCCTTTCTGTGTCCTCTGCTAATGAAATGCTGCAATTCTTGGCACAGACCTGCAGATCTTTGACCCCAAACTCTTTCCATGTGTGCCCTTTTTGCTCGCCCTGGGATGGGCAGGATACAAGCATGGACCCTCCTCAGCAAGGCCATTGTTGCTGGGTTCCTTTGCTGGCTTCAGTCTCCAAACACCCTCTGCTTTGCTGTCAGAGTGACTTTTTGGTGCCTGGACCTTCTGCTTGGCTTAGCTGACCTGATTTACATAATATTTCTTTGTTGTGGCACTTCATCTGACTTACCTTTTTTTCTACAACCAGTGTGGCTCTTCAGTCACTGTCCTTACACTTCCTGGTGACCACTTGCTTCAGTTACAGCTTTTTGGTCCCTCTGTAATAGCAGAATAAAGACTGAGAGTTCCCTTTTTTGCTGTTCCAGCCCTCAAACACAGACAGTTTATTTTGGGGAGCTCTGACTTTCAGTTTTCGTCGTTGCACTCTTCAGGGCAATGCTGGGTTCTGCATTTTGCCACCACTACATCCTTCCTTGCCCTTCCTGTGGTTGATTTTACCAGAAGCAAGAGGCATTCTTGTAAATGTTTGACCCACAGTGCATAGAAAGTTGTACATGTGTCACAAGCAAGGCTGAGATTTCTGTTAGTAAATCTTCCTTACAGCCTCCCAGCCCCTGCCTAAATGTGCTCTTGCACGTGGTGCACACACAGATGTGTGTGGGTATAGCAGCTGTGTCATGCAAGTGATCACACGTCCTCCACATGGTTCTTTGTCCTCTCTTTCCTTTATTTCTTCATCTTCCTCCAGCGTGCCACGTGCCATGGTTCTGCTGCTTCTCCTGCACTGCCCCCAGGCTGTCTGGGCACTGGTGCTCCTCTCTTTTCCTGCTCCTCGATGAGCAGAGGCAAGAAGGGAGGGCCACTGAGAGAAAGCAGAACTGAGCTGTCCATGAGGAGCTGCCCTGAGCTGCAGCCCTGCTCTGCAGCCTGGTTTTGAGGCTTCTTCTAGACCCAGCTCCTCCACAGGTGCTTGTGGAGCAGTGACATGAGTTGGCACTTGAGGTCACATGGAAAAATAAGCCTGTTATTGGTAGGTAGAAAGGGCTCACAATTCTCTTGAAAGTCCATGGAGGAGATTCTGTTTTCTTTGGTTCAAATGTCATGCTCAGAGCCAAGCCTTGACTTTGCTAATTCCTTGCAGTAGTCTTGGGTGAGTGCCAGAGGTGTTTTATGAACAGGGCCATCACCTCTTACACCACTTCTCTTCTAGCCTCAGTCAATAGCCATGGCATTTTTACTGCTGTTCTCTTGAGAGATTGTGTTAGAGCTGGTCACACTTTGCTTTGCAAAGTTAGTAAGGCTGACCACAAAGAGACTTCATCTTGATGTGATGTCCCTGTAGGAAATTACAAAAGCTTTTGACACAGCAGCACAAAAAAAGTTTTATTCTTGTCCTAATCTGCAGAAGCATTAGTCAAGTTTTTAAATGGTTACACAAACAAAGAAATTAGAAAAAGCTAAAGAAATCTCTGGCTTTTCAGATGGCTGCTTGAGCGGGCTGCCTGTTAGTCATAACGAAGTACTTCAGAAGTTTGTAAACTAAAACACAGTACTTCACTGGCAATGTTTCCATGAGGTTCATGATCCCTTTGGTACGCTGTGAAGCAAGATAAAGCAGTGATTATAACTAGAGTTTTCTGTAGACTGCATGCACACACATATATATATGTGTATGTGTGTGCTTCTGTTAACAGAAAATACTTTGGAGTGTTTGTGTTTTTCAGCTCATGCAAACTGTCTAAATCAGGCATGGAGCCCAAGCTGATCCACTGTACCTTCCAGCAGGGGCTTTATTCATGAGGGTCACAAGAATGTGAAATAACTTGACACAGCTTTTTCAGCTTGCAGCATGGCAAGAGTGCACGTTCATCTGCCTGCAGAGCTGTGGAGAGATGTCCTTGATCTGGAAGGATGTGAGTGGTGGGGGAGTAAGGGAGCAAATTGTAACAAAACTTCCAGATTTCCAATGCTCTATAAACTCCTCTGCCTGGTTCCCAAGGCTGTGGCAGGAGTGGAGGGTACAGACACAGCGTGCCACCCCTTTCATGATGCACGTTCTATGCTCTCAGGCTTGCAAAATTTTCTCAGTTTTAAGTTTCTGCTTAAATGCTGTTCGAGAGGGAGCACAGGTCTTGCAACTCCACGATACCTTTGTCACTTCCAGGTAAATAGAAGGTTATTTATTTGGTTGTTTGTTCTCTTTTAATGAGATTAAGCTAAAATATTATTTAAATCTCAACCAAGTAAACTAATATTTATACAATTAACTGGTGCCACCAAGACTTAATGAAAAATATTTCCTCACCCCATAAGGTTAGAAGAATTATCACTGTATGCTATCAGTGCAGTGAAAACAAATCTGAACCAGGTTATCTTCTGACAGACTAACACAGTTGGAAGTGTCTTTCCATTTATAAGTTCTTAAAATAAACCAAGGAAAAAGAGGTAAATCTGCTGTGAACTGTAAGGTTCTCACTGCAGGTGCTGGTAAGGACACACATCTTCCTCTCTGGTGCCAATTTAAATGGACTGAGCAAAATAAGTCACTCAGCCTTATATATTTGTTAGTATATTAATAACAGAATCTTTTTTTTTTTTATCAAACTTGGCAAGCATTATCAAACTAATGTCTTACTGCCATGTTTACTTCATTGCTTAATAGTGTTGACAGATGAAGGGTATTTGCTAACTAGGGAATTAAAATTGCAATAATTGATGGCATGGATTTATAGTTTGGGAGTAGGCATACACTAACAGCTATTTTATAAAAGTTACTATTTTTGACATTTGAGATAGGAGAGGTTTGATAATGAGACTTGGATATGGTACATTCATTAAGGATAAAGCAAAGTCAGTTTAAAAAAATTTAGCTATCCAAATAGGAAAAATTTCTAAGAAGCACAAAGCTTTTTGTTTCTGAGGGTTTCTCTGTAGTCTGTCTTTCTATAGCTTTCATCAGATTTGAGTAGACCCAGGACTGGGACCACCTTTATTTTCCACATCAGTACTGTACCCACAACTGCATGGTTCTGGGACTCTCACATGCTCCAGCAGGACAAAGAAATGACAATAATAATTGTTTCAAAAAAATTTAAAGACTTAATCTTACTTTTTACAAGATTTTTGAGCAGTTAAATTTTATTTGCCCCTTTTTAAGTATGTGGTACTACCTGGTGTTGCAGATGAAGGCACCAAGGCAGAAGCAGGCACAGACAGCAAGTCATGAGCTGTCATGGGAAGCAAATCTGCTTGTTTGATCCCCAGTGCTTTGCTTTGACTGCCACATTGGCTTCTCTCCTATGCTCACTCCATCCCAGCCACTTTGCTAATGTGGAAAGTTGGCATTTATTGGGTAGTGCATAATCACTGAGCACATTAGAACTTCAGAAGTCTTTCAGAGACATGCTAACGTGTGTTTTTCAAATAAACTTTCCCGTGCTGCTACTATTATAGGTTGGTGAGGCAAGAAGAGCTTTCATAAGGTAATGGGTGCAAATGTGTTCGTGTGTGTGAGGGAGGTATTGTAGGGCTTTAAGGGGTTTTTTTGTGGGTGATTATTTTTGGTGTTGCACTTTGGAGCAGTTCCTGGATTTCCTTCACTTTGCTGTATTTTAACTTTTAGATTAGATTAGAATAGATTCACTTAGGCCTTCATCCTTCTTTTCCCTTGAGTATGTGTGTGAATGTATAAAATAAAAGACAATTATTAAAACTTACACTAAAAGGTAGATGTGGATTCTTGTACTTATCCATTTGTCTTGACCTGAATATAATTCAAGCCAGGTCAAGGGTTTCCATGGCAAGACCTGGCTTATGATGCATGCAGATCTTCCATGGTTTAATGTGTGAGGAAACAAGAACACTGTAAATGTGGGCCTCCAAATGTGAACAAGATTACTGCATGGGACTCCTCCAAAGCTTTCTGAACCAAACACTGTCCTGCATAAAGTGTGATTGTGGTCATGCATAAATTCGGGGTGAAATTTGACTTTTTAAAAAGAAATGTTAATGAGGAAGGCAGAAATTAAGTGCTCAGTACCATGCATTGCAAGCACCTTCTCTAAGACACAGCAAAAAGCACCTGAAATGCTGTTTAGGATAGAGAACTGGTGGGACCAGTTACAGCCCAGTAGTCTGCAGTGGGCATAAACTGGCTGAAATTGTAATATCATGGTTATACCATGGAAGTAAGATGAATAGAAGGCATGTGGAAAAGTCTTGCAAGAACACCTTCACCCTTGATAGTAGTGTTGCCATTGCTGGGCCATAACATTTGCCTAAAAGAAATCTCCCTGTCCCTGTGGGTGCTGTGAGTTCCCAGAGCATTTTGCTTTAAAAGATAGCCTCATCCAATTGGGAAACACCTTTGGGCTCAGGCAAGGATCCTCCAGATGAGCTGAGGTCTGGGGAGCTCACTGGTTCAGTAAATTTTTTAAGGTTTTGGAATTCTTTCTGCTCATCCTCAGCCTCAGGTAGTTGCATGCTGTCTTTGCAGAACATTAGGCTGTGCTTAGGCTCTGATGACAAAAATTTTCAGTTGATTATGTTTTGTGAATGAAATGTCTTGGTTCATTTGAGTTTTTACATTGACTAGTACACTCTCAAAAAAAAAAAGTTTTTGTGTATGAGACTAAGATTTTTGGAAAAGAAAACCACTGGCTATATTGATTGCAAATGTGGATGCCTCACATTTTGTGTAGCAATGGCCATTGTCAAATTGTGCAGGTGATGTGGACAAGAAGCACTTGGCAGGTATTGCTAGAGATTGTCCTCCCAAGTACCAGGTGACAAATGGAGAAAAACATTGTGTACAAATAAATAGGATTACCTTTTGAGGGCAGAAGATGATGGACTCTATCCTGTAGGATAAACCTGTCCATCAGGATTAATAGGTGTGAGTTTGTGCAATGAGGATGCTCTCTTACTGCAGGACAGGTAAAATTTTTCAAGCTAAAGGATGTAATTTTTTGCAAGGCTGTGCTGAGCTTTGGAGATTTTTGGTGGGTTTTTTTTGTTCCTCTGTCCTTAACAGAAGCTCTTGCTGATAGCAGTGCCCAAACAAAGGGCTAATGGGAGCCAGTCCCAGGAACCAGGACTGTCAGGGGACTCGTAAGCTTGGCTGCCAGACCTGAAACTTTTCATGGAACTTTTATGCTCCACATGTTGTTTTGTAGTTATCATCCTGATGAGACAGGCTATGGCATCAAAATGACACCAGCTAATTAAATGTCAGGAGAATCAGAAGATGTTGCAAGGCTTTTACACTGAGATTGCCAAGATTGAAACAGAAGCCAGTGACGCACATCACCCTCCCTGTGGCTCATTAGGATGGGATATAACTCCATGTTCAGCCAGCTGCAGGATGGAGAGACAGTATGGAGGCTGCCACGAGGGCTTGACACTAATGAGCACCTGAAAGGTTAAATAAACCTCTGTGGCTGATATTAGGTCTCAGGTTATAACCTTGGCAACTTGTCCTTTGATGTTTTCTTTTTCTCCCCTTCTCCTTGGAAGCATTCACCTCAGAATCCTGTTCTGGCTTTGATAGGAATCTACATAGGAACCTCTGTTTTCCATCTAGTGTTGTGTTGACTTAGGCTGCTAAGAGCTGCTAGGATTCAAGCTAGAGCTTTCTACCATAGGTTGGCCACAAAAGCTTTCGCTTATCTTAATTTTTCTGGTTCTACTTCTCTAGAATAAGATGAAGTGTCTATTCTACATATGTGTGTGATTTATTACATGTAATGTTAATGAGGGATATATCCTGTTTGACTGTGGCAACTGTGCATTTCACTAGAGCACAGGTGGCCTTACTATTTCTGCTTTGTGGTTTCTTCTATCTTTAACTTCTGTAATCCTTGTGTTTTGTGGTTTACAAGATTTTTTTGTCATTGGGAAATATGTTGAATTGGTTTTGGTGCCCAAAAGTTACACCAGAAGAAATATTCTTTCTTTGTCTAATGTCTGCATTGTGAAATCTTCACATTAGTCTGTGTTTTTACTCTGGAAATTGGCTGTGGGACAATGAAATACTGTTCAAGACATTCTCTGCTCTCAGCTCTGTTTGCAGCCCTGTCCTAGCAATAACCACACTACCTTTTTATTGCTGTCTGAAGCAGCATGGGGTGGACAGAGGGACTTCAGTCCTCCTTTGGTTCTCTGTCACCCATGAGGCAGTTCATTCTCTTCCCCCTTGTAGAATGGGTTTTCATTTAGCTGTGTCCACAGCTGGTCTGCGTGGGAATGCCTCTACTCAAAGTAAGCAAGCAATACTGATTTATACTGATTTATACTGATTTATGCTGGTAGAGAACTTGCCCTGTTGCCCTCAAACCATACTCTTACCCTGGAGCTGCCTACATGCATTTGTCATGCTTTAAGAGTGATGATATAGGGGTCACAAGGAGGTTGGCTTGACTTTAAACCTTTAGATTGAAATTGCTTGGAGAAGCATTATGTAGAATTAAGCATAATTTTTCCTTGGAAACCGAGTAAACTCAATCCAGAAACTGTTGAGAGGCAATAAATGTGGGACCACACAGTGCCATCTTTCCAAAGCCACCCTTCAAAGCACACTGCACACTCAGCCAGCCCCGAGTGCTGTGTGCACATTTCACTGGCTCAGAAATGTATGTAATGTAGCTATTTTGTTCAAATTGCTGCAAACTCCCCTCATCAAGGAAGTTGATTTACACAAAGTGTTGAGTTCTTGCACTGGAGTCAGATCTGAAGCTTTCCCATTAGAGGTAACCTTCAAGTGAACCAAGGTGCACCTTTTTCTTCTAAGTACAGCTCAACTAAAACATTTTACCCTAAGCTGGAGTTTGGTTTGAGAAGAAGTGAGGTAACCTTTGAAATACCATGAAGTGAAATCTGGTCTCACTTAATAGTATCAGAGCAGTTCTAATAGGCTTCAGATATCTGCATTGTGAAATCCTACACCTTAATTAAAATTGGGGGGTGTGGGGGGGGCATCTTCTCTAACAAAGACATACTTTTTTATGTTCAGTAGTCATTGAAGTAATTACAGGTTAACAAAAATAAAGAGCATTAAACAGAATGTCAAAATATGTCTGTTCCTCACAGTTGCTCCGTTTTAACTCTCATCTCCTCTGATGTCACAATTTAATTAGGTATCTCAGTCACTATAGAGTATTCCAGACAAGATCTGAATTTGTAATCTACAAATCAGCAGAGCTCAGTTGCCATCCTCTCTGTATTTCATTCATTTAACACAGTGCAGGAAAGTGAAAATGAGGTTCACCTTGCATTTTCTCTGAGGCAGCTTTATGAGATACTGAATAAAAGTGTCCAGATGTGAAATTTAGTTTTAACAGCTGATTATGCTTTTCTACGCCAAAAGTGAGGTGATCAGTTACTTATGATCACCTTCAGACCTGCACATAGATAAGCATCTAATCAGCTTGGGGTTAAAGAAGCCTTTTCTCTGCCTTTTTGCATGGGCAAGGATTTTCAGGGTTTGTTTCACAAATGATGGTCTGTGGTAACCTTAAATGAACTTCATTTGGAAAATTTTTCCAGCTTTTTCTCTCTTTGGGTCTGCAGAACACCATTTAAGTTGGTTGGGTAAAACAGCATTTTTTGTGACTATCTGATAAGGAGACAGATGAAATTTTTGCTCCCACCAAGAACTCTTATTTCATAGGTGCTAGGTGAAAGTGTTCTCCTGAGGACAATAGCCATAATGCAGAGTTGGAATGAACAACTTACCATTTTACATTCTCTTCTTACTGGTCCTATGCTTCTAGTTTTACTTTTTAGGGATATTTTGTTCTGCTGATTGGAGGGGGAGGCAGAGATTCAACATCATGGCTGAAAATGTTGGAAAATCTCACCATTGTAATTGTTTGAAAGGAGTCATCTCTCAGTTCCTGTCCATCTCCACACTTGTACACTGCCCTGTTTTGTAGCCTACAATGCATGTACATCAAGCCCAGCAGATAGTAGGAAATCCATGCAGGTTTCAGCTTCAGCTGTTTGCTTGCTGCTTCAGTCTTGTATGTTTTTGACTCTGAAAGAACAAGTTATGCTATTTGGAATGTGGAGAAGGTGGGATGTGAACAGGACCGGCTATGAACAGGGTTTTTAATTTGACATCACAGATGTCAGAGTCTGAGCCATGATTCCAGGCTGCAGCTGAGGAGTTAAGCCCCTTCAGTGTGCCTCACTGAAGACAGGGAGATGGTTTATTGTCTTTGCAGGGGCTGTCTTCCAAGCCACACCTGCCTATGGCAGAGCTGGTGACAATGTCAGGTTGGGTTGGTGGACTGCATCCAGCTGAAGGGGTCACAGTGTGCCAAAGAAACCATGGCACTATCCTGAAAATGTCAGAGAGAAGACAAGTGTGGGTAGATGCTGAAGAAGAGGATGAGTCCATTCTGGAAGGATCAACCCACAAGGAACTTTGTGCTCATGGTGCCAGAGGAAGGGATGTTGAGTGCCAGTCAACATCTCCTGGTCTTATGGCTCACAGAAGGAAGTCTGTCCATTCTTAAGAACTTGAAACTGTGGTTCCCCTCACCACATTGCCCCCAAAGTAAGAGTCAGCAGCAATTCCTCCTTTTTTTTTTTTTTTTTTGTGCTAGCCTGCCTTTTCTAGAGAAGCCACATAGTAGACAGAAGAAGATAGCTTCTTGTATGGCAGAGAGTCCCATTCTGCAGAGAAGAGAAACATTAGAAAGTGAAGGGCTTGGGAGCAAAAGGATTTTAAGAGTTCCTGAAAAGGATGTGCCTTACACAGCTCTCTTATCTCAGGGGTATTTATGTATTTTGGATGTATATAAAGTGTTGGTGGCTTTTAGAGGTGACTGGTTCTCTCGCTGTGTGGATTTGGGATCCATATACCTGCTGATTTGGGCCTTTCCCAGGCAGTGTCTATACAGCATTGGTGCCAGTGGTTTTGTCTACCTTTTATGGAATAGCATGAGGCTAGGGTCTTCTCCTTCTGCTCTGAGGAAGACTAATTGCAGAAATTCTGCTCTCCTTTTCTTTCTTTTCCACTGAACTTTCTCATTACCTCCCTATAATTATGTCTGACTCCATCATCTGATTTCCTTCCATTCTGTATTTACAAATTTGCAATATTTGTAAAATTTTGCTTACAGTAATCACGAGCGGCAGTCTCTGAGTGCAGTTGTGTCCTCCTGTTGGCATATTCTGGACTGCATACTGCTGTCCACATCCTATGTCTACTGCTGTCCAGTATGGCCAGTGTACACCAAAATCCAAGTGTATGCATGGGTTGGTTTGACTCAAGCAGGCACAGCTGCCCATTACAGTTTACATGTAGCCTGTGGAGATGTTTCACATCCACCCATCTCAAATTAATTTTGCTTGGTTGCAGCACATTTTGACCTGAACTTCCCCACACATGTGTGCGCTTCATGTTTTTGGAACTCAGTTTTTCGTGCAAAAGAAATTAAAAAGGAGGCTAGTGGAAGTAAAGTTCATTGAAATATTAACTAGTCATTTTGTCTTCTGCTGGTTTTCATCAGGATAAAAAAGAACAGCAAAACCACAACAAAAATAGCAATGAAATTACTGTGGGGGGCTGCAAACATAATAGTGATAGAGTTCACTTAGCTGTGGTGGTTTCTTTTATGTGATAATATTGAGGTGTTTTATTTCTCCCCTGTGAGGTAGATCACTATTAGCCACAATTTGTAGCGTGCCCCATGTGGAGGCTGGGGAGGAGAGTTGGTGCCTCAGAGGTTACACGGGGCTGTGGAAGACCCAGCAACAGAATCCAAAGCGTCTGGACCACCCAGGGACCTGCTCATGTACCACAAGCCATCAGGGAAAGATTAACTCCAAACCCTTTTGGTTGCTCTGTACGGTATAATTGTCTAAATGAAATCAATGAATACTTGATTTGAGAGTCTCCCATTGCTCCATCCCTGCTGTTCCTAATGTTTGTTAACAGATTGCTTTGTGGCAGAGTGCAAAGGTGCCGCTCTATAAAACTGTAATGGCTTCTGGAAAGGAAGTTGCCCTGTGTATTGCAGAAAGCACCATTCAGCTTTGATTGGAACATGGGGAGCTGAGGAGTTGTTATTGCTTTTAGTACAGCTACTTGGAATAAAAATTTCTGCTCAGTTATGGTTAAGATGACATTTCCTTTTCCCCTGCTTTTTCCTCTCCTTGTTTACTGGTGGAGTTGGAATGTTCTCCTTTGCCCTGGCCAGGGAGCTGGCATGTGGTGAGGTCCGGGCACACCAGGGAAGAGGAGCTCCTTTTCTGTCTCCTGTGCTCCTCTGTCTGTCACCCATCCTGTTTGCTACTCCCTTGACTTTCTCTTGGCTGTTTTTTCTTAGTCCTTGGGGGTTTTCTTGTCAGCCCTCAGCCAGCTTTTTTATCCTTTCTTGCTCTCTAAGCAGAAAATGAAGTGTTTGGTGAGCTGACTGGGTTATCCCTGGTGAGGGGGTTTGGTGGTGCTAGATCTCACACTGCCTGGCTCTGGAAGCCAAGGGAACAGAAGAGGACAAAAGAGGAAGAGTTTAAGGCTGTAAATGAACCCCAGTTGGCCAAGCCTGGTGACACAGCAAGGTGAGACTCATCTGAGCATTATTTTACTGTTGCTGCAAGTTACATTTTGTCACAATTTCCCCTGGTGAAAGACCACTGGCCTTTGGGCTGGCAACCCACACTGCAGGTGTGTGGTTACTGACAAGGTAAGGGTGAAGATAATTTACAGCAGATCTCCCAGATGTCACACCTTGGGCATCAGGTGCAAACACTCTCACCACTTCCCCCAAGGACTGTAGTTCATTAACTTCCAGGCCTGTGGAGTGGCCTCCCTGCCCTGACAGGCTTGAAGGGGGCAGGCTGGCACCCCAGAGGGGGAGTAAGGCAGGGCAGAGAGGGCTCTGTGCAGTGTGACAGCTTACAGGCATGTAAGCTCCCAGCTCCCTCCCCAAAACAAGCCCCAGTCCCCAGCACGCTCGTGGCGCTGCCTGACCCAGTGCCCTTTCCCTGCCAGGAGTGCCCCATCCCATGCCAGCCTTACTGCTGCCTTGCAGCTGGGAGAAGAACTGAGAGAATTGGAACGAGGATAATTATTATTTCAAGAATTTAGTTTCTTTTTTTTTTTTTTTTTAGATGTTTGTAACACTTCTTGGTAGTAATACTCGAAATGTAAATTGTAACAAGGCACAGGAGCTATGTGTGCTCTTTGTGTCTTTATTTCTGCTTCTCAGCCAATTATGCAGTGCTTTTTATACTATTTCATCAACCTTTCCTAGGAAATCAGTTTAACGTGTTTGACACTTAGCCTGTGAGCTGACTCTTCCTTAAAAAGCCTGATTGCTTACAGGACACTAAACCTCACTCCTTTAGATCCCTTTATACCATCCTAGTCATAAAAAGTCACCTTTACCCTCCCCTCCTACCCCATGTTAGGCAGTTTTAACATGCTGGGGAGTAAAATCTCTCCGAATTTGGGGGTCTCCAACCTAGTGTCTCTAGCTTGTATTTCTTGTACTTTTTTTCTTGTATTTCTTGTCCTTTTGGGTGCTTCAGCAAAGCCTGGTGTAATCAGCAGGAATTTTGACAAACATCTCAGCTGTGTACTGGGTAAGACCTCATGCCTTTGATGAGAACTTGAGAGACCTCTGCAGTTTACAAGTTATAACAAGGGACTGACACATCCTTATTAAAATATGGAGGGGCTCTGTGTTTTACAGAAATATTGAAAAGTGGAGAAAAACTCTCTTATCAAGCAATTTTTCCACATGCACACATATATTCACACACTGGTATTTTGGCAAACCACTCTACTATTCCACGTCAGTGAGTTAATGACAGGCTGCTGAAATGAGTGTTCACAGCTTTAAATCAGTCTTTCCTTTAGGAGCATTTAAATAACTTCATTTTTGTTCAAGGTAATCTTGACTATAAAACTACAGGCCTGCAGGAAACCCATCTATTAATTGCAAAAGCTGGGTCTGCTGTGGTTTTCCACACTGCTGATCATATATGGCATCCCAGATGAGTAGCAGATCTGATTTTATAGTCATGTTGTGCCAGAAGTTTAGACTGAGTGTTACTTGTAATTCTGTCATTTATCTCTACTGTTTCTTTATTAATGTCTTCAGCGTTCTTGGTGTGTCCTCAATCTTTCACATTTTGTACTGATGCTTTATAACAGTGTTTTCCAAATTTTTTAAGTAGAAATCTTTCAAGATGAACAGCAGTCCTTCCTTGGGAGCTGACTGAAAGCCAAATGATCTTTATTCATATAGCTATTGCCTTGCACATCCCCTCTTTGGAAATCACTGTTCCATTATGTGCTATTGCTTCCTTGTCCCTACACGCCTTGATGAGCAGTAAAATACAGTGTTGACATTTAAAATATTGTCAGTGGCATGTCTGATGTGTGAGTGAGTGAGTGAGTGAGTGAGTTTTCTCCACAATGGTGATTTTTCTGGGGCTCTTTGCAAATTCGGGCTCTAGTGATGGTTATTTTTTTCTATCAGTTACACTTGCAGTATATTTTTGAGGCGCATTTTTGAGCTGCATTTTGAGCTTTGCTTTGCAAACATAAATGGAACTGTTCTTCTCATTGTAGTTGCTCTCAGCTATGTCCATCCCTTGCCATGTCCTCCAGCTGCTCCAAAAGATTTGTGCAGCACACTGGATATAGCACTTTACTGCATCACAGCAGTTAAATATGAAAAAAATATCACTCAGAGCTTGCACGACCTTTACCCGCCATGCACAAGCTGTCACCTAGGGTGTATTATAAACTTGGATAAGCTCTCTGTATTTTAGGTTCACAGTTTGTCACTGCATTGTTATTTTCATTGCTGTGTCTTTGATCTCACAAAAAGCTCTGCCCTGGTCAAGGCATCTGTTGACACAGTACCCCTGGCCCATGTGGGCCTCTGAGCTCGTAAAGGGGCGAAAGAAGGATCGTGAGAGCAGAGCTTAGAAAACACCATGGTTGCCAAATAACAGCATTCCTAAAGATGTTCTATGTCATACTGTGGGCCTCTGCTTTGGATCTGAACTCTCTCAGATTGCTGTCCACAATGTTCTTTCATCAGTGTGGCTGTGGCAATACAGAAATATTAGCAGTAGTTATTGTTGTGTCGCTGTAGAGGAATCCATCCTGTGTAGAAACTGAGATATGAGCAGAAAATTGATAGGCCCTTTACCCTGAGCTTACTGTCTGAATGTCTAGACTACATAGAAGGTAAGTGGATATTGAGAGATTTGGAAGCTGAGAGAAATGGAGTTGTGAGTGAAGAAGACTCAGCTTCACCAGCTGAAGATTGCCTTTAGGTAGGTCCCCCATCTGAAATGTTCTGCAGCTGCTCCAGCTTGGTCAGAAATCCCTCGTTGTTTCTGGTGTGCCTTTCTGGCAGCTGAGGGGCTGGAACAGGAAATTCTGGCTTGTTCTTCAAGACACTTTGTCCAGTGGCTGCACTGGAATGCCCCAGCCATGCAGTGCTAGGCTCTGTTCACACATCAGCACGGGACAGTCACAGCCTGAAAGCACAGCCTCAGAAAGCACAGTGCAGATCACAAATACACACTGTTTCAAACAGCGTGGCTGCTGTTCATGTGAAACCTGATAGCAAAATATGCTCAATCTCAAATCCCCAGCAGGCTCTGAACACCCTGTTCTAGCCAGTCCCATTAGAGCATGAGAGGCTGACATTGTTTTCCCTTCTACTCCACGTGATAAGGGAATTTCTGTTACTAGTACTTATCAAGAGAGACTTCTACAGTAAAAGTTATGGACAGTTCAAAGCATATCAGGAAGCAATATCTAGAGTTTTTATATGGCTTACAAATCGCATTTCTAATTCTGCATGCAAGTTCAAATAGAAACACAGAAAGTTTTTTGTGGTACTAATGGAAAATTCTGAACCTATAGTAGGTCCCTTACTCCAAACTGGCATAGTTTTAATAAGAACTATCCATATGTCCTTGACTTGTGATTTGTTAGAAAACTGAAAATCTTAATAGTTCACATTGGAGAAATAAAGGTCAAGATACAGGCAAAGTTCCTCTGTATTACAGAAGATAATAAAAGGGTAATATATTTGCTCCTGGTTATGCTAATTCATCACTCCAAGCACGGTGTGATTGCATTCTGTCTAGTCAGTGCTCTTCTTCATATCTTAAAGAAGAGATATAGCCAAAGTAAAGGGCACTTGGAGATAGACAGGGAAAATAATTGAGTCACAGAGAGTCTTCTGTTTGAGGAGGGATGGGAAGGCTAGGGATTGTTTTAATTTAAAGAAGAGACAAATAAAAGAGAACGTGACAGTAGTGTACAGAATGATGAATGATACAGAGAAGGTGAACTGGGCACTCTTGCTTGCCCTTTCCTAAGTACAGAAGCAGAGGGACGGCCAATAAAGCAGAAAGGCAAAAGTAGTAACACTGCTGAAAGGGCATTTTTAAACAGTATCTGTGTTGTTTCCAATGGCTCATCTTCTTTCTCTGTGATTCTAGAGCATGGCTCGAGGGGCATGCAAGGACCTCTAGGAGATTGGTGGTTATGCTGCAAAAGCTGCTGGTTGGACCAGATTATTTGGTTTGTGTGAAGGGGAAGAACTTGTCAGATATTCTCAGAGAACCTTTTTAGTCTCAAAAATAAGTGGAAGTTTAGGTAAAGACATTGATGTGTGTGATTATACTATCCATGCATTTGCTAGGTGGAGTAAAAAAGTAACTATTCAGGACAGAAATCTACTGCTGATAGAAGGAATATTCCTCTGCAGTTAACCCCCATGTCATTTCTTTGCTGGTCTCCCTGAATATCTGCTCATGACACTTTTATAAAATGCTGATGTTGTGCCACATTGGCTCAGGCTGTGCTGTCAGGAACAAACAGATTTCTGTCCCCAAGAATGTTGCTGGAAGCACATTTATTCTTCCTGAATATCCCCTTCTGATATTCTCTTACTTTTGGATGCTCCATTTTTTATTCATTTTTATATAATAAGTTTGTATTGAGATCCAGAAGAAAATTTATTTTGATCAGTAGATTATAGGGAACTTCAATAAATGGACTAAATTTTATATGTATCTCTCCCCTGCCTTTTTGTTAAAAAAAAAGGGAGATAATGAGACATGCAAATTTCAGATGAGAGAGCTCACGTGCTGGTTAGATTATTACAGTATCTGTTTGAATCCACTGTTAGTTTTAGACTTAATCCCTGTCAGTCTTTTTGTAGCTGTGCAATTATTTTATAATTCCTCACCAGGCTGTGCTATTTCATGTAGCACAATCCCAGCCCACCTGTGGTGATCATCACTTCAAAGCCCTGGTTCCTGTGGTCATTTTGAGTGTGTGCCTGCCTCATTTCTAATGGTCTGTTGTGGTAATGTCACCTGTGATGATTCAGCCCTGGATCACATCTGCAAGGTGGCTTTTCCTCTCTTTCCTGCTGCAGTTTTCCCCATCTTAAAACAGGTGAAACGCCTCAGTTATTCTGGATGGAAACTACTTGCTATGATGTAGGGAAAATTGAATTTTTAGTAATTTCCTTATGCCTTATAATTAGGTCTTTGTTTCTCACTCATCTACAGGACATTGTGAATACATTTGCCAACACCTTTCTTTTTAAACTTTTACAGCAATGGGGCATTTAAAATATCTACTACTCAACGTATAACAGGTGTATTTTATCAATCATGTGAAGTGTATGATTTTTAGAAGTTTATAGAAGATGCATATTAGCGTGTATGTGTGTATGTATCTATTTGCTGTGTATATAAACTGTGCAGTTAAGGATGTATTTACCTGGCACTACAGTCCAGGTCCCTCAGAAATAGTTACAGCCCTGGAATACCAACCTACAACCTAGTTTAGGCATTTGAAGTCACTGAGAAAAATTAATCATAAATGTAATTTAGTATTCAGAGGTATGCAAATTTATGTCTAAACTCAAGTGAAAAGAAGCATTCAGTCTAATTTTTTGGCATTTGTCAAAAGCCCTCCAAAACCCATCCAGGCTGCAGACTAAGCTGCCTTTCATAAATCTCAACTGAAGACTTTCTGCTGACTTCTTAAGACTAAATTATTTCTATTGTTCTCGAGTAATTATATTTTTATTGTTATCTGTGGAAAGAGCCCCACTGGGTTGAGCATGTAAGTATATGGGAATGGGGGGAAGATTTGTGTTAGTTAAGTGGAGATGATACAGCTGAAAACATAGCAGCAGGACATAAATCAGATTTTTCTTCTTCTTCTAGTTGGCTTGTCACAATAAAACATTGCAACAGATGCTGAAGCCAGGGTCAGATCCAGATGAAGGAGATGAAGCCTTGCGGTTTTACGCCAAACATACGGCACAGATAGAGGTAAAGAATTGCTCTCCAGAAGATGGACAAGTCTACATCTTGCACGTTGTGTAGCTCCTCTTTTTAAGCTTCCAGATGGTGTGGGTTATTTTAGAGGAGAAGGTTGAATAATATGCTTTTGGCTGTGGAAGATAAAGGAATGCACCTATATTAGACATGGCTCCAAACCGTCCTTTCACAGTGGCTTTCCTGTGTGTTACCAAGCATGTTTTGTTAGGGAAATAATGACTGTGGATAGGAGCTGTGTCATGAAGTCAAGAATCATCTTGTATGGTACATCACTCAAATAAATAATCATGAATTTCAAAGCCACTGATTCTGGATATCAAATTAAAACTCTGCCTGGACTACAAAGAAGTTTTGAAGTGGTGTAAACATTTAATATGGCTTTGTTTAAAATACCAAGGCTTGGTCTGGTTCAGCAGTTCTATTCTCTATTTTAAACTTTACACCTGCCACGGGTCAGACTTAGATAGAGGTCTACAGACAGAGATATCCCATCACAGGATGAGTGGAAGATCTGTGGCCTTGGTTGTCCAGGGGGCAGCTCAGTGCTTCTCTTAATGCATTTTAATTCTTTGGCTGCTGCTGAGATCTCTCTTAGCAATTATCAGCCAGTTTATCTGGGTAGCTTGTAAATTTAGGCATTAAACAAGCACTGTGGTCAACTTTTATGTGACCAATAGCTTCTTCTGGAAAAGGGAAACTCAACCCAGCATTGCTGCTATACAAAATAGATAACTGCTTGTCTTTGAAAGCAGTCCTAGACGTGTTTGGTGTGTCAGATATTGTCTCCCCTATATTAATGTATCTCATTTGTTTGATTTGAAATTCAAATAGTGGTTTTTTGGGTTTTTTTTTTCCACCAGTGGCTGCACAGAGGCATGGTTGTAGGAGTCTACCCATTTCTTTTTTTTAGTAATGCAGAGTCAACGATCAGAATGGGGAAGCAATTTTGATGGCAGTGTGGTGAGATGAAATAAAATCTAGCTCACTTACCGATAGCTTGGTAGGTGCTGAAATGCAAACAATTCAAAACCTTGGGTTTTGTCAAGTAAAAAGATAAAGACTGACAAGATATGGGTACTGCCTGAGTAATAAGGTGATATCTTTGCATGTTCACCTTTACAATTTATCCCATCACAGAAGCAGATTCAAGATGAAAAAAGCATTTTGTAATCAGAGCAGAAAGCCCCTGAACTTCTCCACTTTTTACTGGGTCAGATTTGTTTCAATTTGCTGACAAATTGAAGCATTCTGAATTACAACATTTTTTATATTTGGCAAAGTTTGAACCTAGGTTTTTCTTCAGACTTACATTTGTCACCTTATTCAGGCAGGCTTTTGAGAATAAAACCAGCTTTACTCAGTTTTGGGATTGATTGGTCCAACTTTATTGTAATGTTCAAATAATTAATGCATTCATTTGTAAATAAAAGGGGAGCTGTGAACAAGAAAAGATATGACAAAATGATTGGATAGTCACTGACTGGCAAAAATGTGCATTTTATTTATAGATTGTTCGCCATGATAGAACAATGGAAAAGATTGTCTTTCCTGTCCCCAATATTTGTGAATTCCTCACTCGGGAATCCAAAAGTCGGGTGTTCAACACAACAGAGAGAGATGAACAAGGGAGCAAAGTCAATGACTTTTTCCAGCAGACTGAGGATCTGTACAACGAGATGAAATGGCAAAAGAAAATTAGAAGTAAGTATTGTAATTTGAAAAAAAATTAGCTTCATTATGCTAAAACCTTGCTTTTAAACCTTCAAATACTTTCATTTTAATGATACACTTTTCTCTGTTCACTCTGACACTAGAACAGGCAAAACTGTTCTGGGCTTGAGAGTGTAGGTCTGCTGAGACACTTGCATGCCACCATAAAAGAAGTGTAATATGGAGCAGTTCTTAATGTGTTCAAGATGATGTTTTGGACTCCAAAAGTTGAATTGAGGGATGGAAGAACTGGGTGTAGTCCTACTGAACTTGATAGTGTTGCACCTAATTAAACCAAGGCCCCTAATATTTAACAAAAACATGTGTAGCTGCATATTTGAGGTTTGCAAATTCCTGAAGGACCATCAAAAGACTTGTAAATGTCAGTCACTTAAAAACATCTCTCACCAGAACCTCAGCTGCTTTAAATCTGTCCAGCTCCCATGGAGCCAGACCCCCTCTACCAATCCACATCAGCCTGGCGTGACTGGGCTGCAGGGTGTCCCAGTTGGCCCATACTGGTGCATGTCCTGAGGTACTGGGGAGGCACATGTGTGGCCTTGAGCTGCTTGGTCAAGATCATGGGGGAGAGGTCAAAGCAGGGCCACCAAGAGGAGGGGCAGGGAAGCCCCACCAGGTGCCCTGAATGTCTTCAGCTCTGGCCCTTGGTGGGAATGGGACTATTGCCAATGTGCCTGGATCAAGAGGCTCCTGGCAGCTCAGCCACTGTCAACTCAGCCCTTGGCTTTTGGAGCAGAAAGTTGTATTTTATATTTCGTAGAATCACAGAATGTTTTGGGTTGGGAGGGACCTTAAAGTTTACAGAGTTCCACCTCTCCTGCCATGGGCAGGGACACCTTCCATTATGCCAGGTTGATCCAAGCCCCAACCAGCCTGGCTTTGGACACTTCTAGGGATGGAGCAGCCACAGCTTCTTCGGGCAGCCTGTGCCAGGGCCTCAGCACCCTGACAAGGAACAATTTCTTCCTAATACCCAGTCTAAATCTACCCTTAGTTTGAAGCCATTCTCCCTTGTCCTGTCACTCCAGGCCCTTGTAAAGAGTCTCTCTTCATCTTTCCTGTGGGCTCCCTTCAGGCATTGGAATGCTGCATCTAGGTCACCCCAAAGTCTTCTCTTTTCCAGGCTGAACATACATAAATATGGCTTAAAGTGATCACTTCATCACTGCTAAAATGCAGATGCTCTCGGAGTGTCACACATCATCTGCTCACAGCAATTGATCAGGAAGGAAGGAAGGAATAGGGTCAGAGCAGCAGGATAGTCAGAACAATGTGGGAGCACCCTGAATGTGATGGAAACATGAATGTTACTGCAATTTCTTATATGTCAATTTTCAGGCTTTAATTTTCAGCAGCAGCAAGTCTTCAGCGAAAACTTCATCAACCCAAGTCTGCTTCTCTTGGTGGCACCCTAAAAACTTAGTAATGACAAAATGACCAGAATAGGAGTTGAAAAATACATGATTCCAGAATCTGCAGAATATTTGGGAATAAAGTCATTGTATTGTAGAAAAATTACTTCAGTAAAAAAATAATATCTGGGGGTTTTGCATTAGAAACACAAATAAAATAGCCAACCCAACAATTAGATAGACCAGACCTACCTAATGCTATAAACAAAGAAAATGGGTTTGTTTTTATTCAGAGTAGAAATTTCTCAATTCCTTTAATCAGTGTACTAGCCAGCAAGTCTCCTTGTTGGGTTTTTATTATTATTTGAAAGGATATTTCAGGTTGAAGCTGGGTTCATTCTTTAGCCAAGTGTCCATTAGCATGATGTCTGTGCTGCTTAAATTGGCAGATGTCATTTTTGCAGTTGCTTCAAATGCTTAAATCTCAGCAGTCAGCAGCACAAGGTTATCACAATGAAATTTGAATATTTACCTAATTGCTATTAAAGATTATTTGGCCTGAAGCCTGAGGCAGGATATGCAATTGAAGGAGTCTGCTTTTATAAAAACTTCTATGGGTGCTCTGCATACTTGCAGGAAGTTTTCAGTACTTTGAAATCTAGTCAATAGGGATGTATCGTGTGTGAAACCTCTCTGACCAGAGATGTATTTACACTGTTGCACATAGGATCTTGTTTCAAATGTTCATTTAAATGTATTTTAGTTCATTAATACATATTCAGTGCTTGCCTGAGTCTCACACTCTCTGATCTTGTTCCTGACCTTGCTGAACCATGTATATGACTCTGGACACAAATTCAACACTGTTTTGCACTGTTTCCCTTTTTAGTCTTTTCTAGCTAGTCTGTAGATTCTTTGGGATATGGACTCTTTCTGTGTGTTTGTACAACAGTTCACATATGGAGATCATGGCTTGTTTGAGTCCTTTTAAGTCGGAGTACAGAGCTGTTTGTCAGCAGGTGACCACGGGCTTCTGAGCATCACACAGGAAATAGTCAGCTTTTGTAGAAACAAAACCCAGGCAGACCTAATAGTGCCAGCTTCCCAGGCAGATCAAAATGTTTTTAGTTTGACAGAGGTGGGAAAAATACTGCAGTTCTGAAACCATGCCCATTCCATGGTTCTTTGCCTATGTCATCGGTGTACTTGGTCCAAATAGGTCATCTAGATGATACATTCTGGGTGTTCTGGCTGACTGACATTCAGAGTGCTAAAATCTATTTGTCTGCTTGATTTTTTGTCCCCATGCACAGAAGCTGCAGATTCAGATGCAGCTGAAAAGGCTCCCTTGCAAAATATCCAGGCCTAGCATCTTACCAGAGGCAAAACTCCAGTATATAATAAACAGTATTGTGATCTTTGGATTAAAAGCTCTGCTTGAAATTTTGTTTTATGGCAAACCTATGTTTAATATTTGTCTATTATAGTTAATTTTAAAGATCTGCATATTTTCTACATTAATCTCTATTTAATTCCCTTTGGGTCATTGGTGATTGAGTTTCTGCTTGCTTTCAGCTTATTGATTGCTGCTTTTCTCCCCTTTCTAGATAATCCAGCCCTGTTTTGGTTCTCCAGGCACATCTCTCTCTGGGGGAGCATTTCCTTCAACCTTGCTGTATTCATCAATTTAGCAGTTGCTCTGTTCTACCCTTTTGGAGACGATGGAGATGAAGGCAAGTAGAGTTTGGTCTTATTTTTAGTTTTAATTTTAGATGCTTTCATTTCTAAGGTAACAAATAAAGCTGCATTTTCAGGTGCAGTTGTATCTGGAAGCCATTTGGTGTCTCCTGAGTAGGTACCAGATGTTGTCTGAAATGTGGTGGTTGATTTGTGTGTCACGTGGCCCACACAGTGCAGAGCAGAATGGACAGGGCATAAGCTGGAGATGATCTAGATGATCTCAGCTAATTTTTTTTTATATTGCCATATTGCAGTGTGCTACTGCACACATTTAGCTGCAGCTTCTGAACTGAAGGAGGATTCCTGGCAGCAGAAAGACAGAGATTCCTTAAGGCTGACCAAATTGAATGACTTGCAGTCTTGAAAACATATGGAAGAGAATTATTTGAAAACTAGCTTGTTGGCTTTTGACTGTGTTGTTTATTGGGATAAAAGGGCATAACTTTTGCAGAGGAGAAATGCATTATATAAAAATACTCTTAAAACTTTTGATTCTGTCTCTGCTTCATCCCATGTCACAGGAAATATTTAATGGAGTTTTTTATTTGCTGTAAATGCAGCAGACTAGCAGGAGGCCTCTTTGAAGCTCAAACAAGCTTAATTGGGATAAAGGACACTAAATAGTTTGGAATACTGGTAATGGGAGCAGAGCCATTCACCTCTGGGCCTTTGATTGGTGGCCAGTCAGTAATGTGACTGAAAGGCACCTCTGTCTGATGGCATGTGAACTGGGCTGGTGGAAGCAGTCCAGCTTCTAGTAGATACATGTGCTTTTCACAAACATCACAGCTGGCACCAGCAAACATTCCTGCTGCCTGGCAGAACAGAAAGGCAGCAGATTAAAATATACTGGCATGGGGACCACGCTGCCCTTGCAGCCCACAGGGTGGTCTCTGCAGGTCACAGCTCAGGCAGCTCCACAGCCTCGTGGAGTGAGGCAGAGTTTGCAGGGCTGTGCCCTGGAGAAGGGAAGCATCTTGTGCTTTGTAAACTGGGGAGTCACTCAGAGCACATGAGAGCCCACAGAGGATGAGAGGAGAAATAAAGGGTTAAAAATAAACCTTTTAAGCTACTAAATTTTAGCTAATCTATACTCGTGGAAATCCTCTAGTCTGCAATCAGTAGGTATTAATACTTATTCTGAACTGCAGATTTGTATGGCATTAGTTTAAGTGGCCCAAATAATCCAGTGACAGTGCATTTCAGGATTCCAGCTCCTGGTGTTTGTAAAGCCAAAGCGACTCCTGAGCAGTAAGGAAGAGGAGTGGCCAAATCGAATCAGCAGGTCAGGATGGAGCCTCCTAACTTCCAGCCTCCCTCTCCATGAAAGCCTGATCCAACAGCTGAAGTTTGTCTCCCATTTTTCCCCTTCACCCTGTGTAAATCCACCTCTGTTCACCTGTCTGAGGTATCTGGGCTGATCTAATCATCCCGAAATGCTGCTTTTTAGTAGGTACTTGCAGTTCTTATGTAATATGATACAGGCAAAACTGCTCCAGCTGGAGGCAGTTCCTGAAGGGAGCCTGAAAGAAAGAAAGGAGACAAGAGCATGTACTGAAAGGACAGGGGGGAATGGCTTCAAGCTGACAGAGAGTAGGTTTTGTTTAGATATTAGAAAAAAACTCTTCCCTGTGAAAGTAGTGAGCCCCTGGCACAGGTTGCCAAGAGCAGCTGTGGCTGCCCCTGGATTTCTGGAAGTGTGCAAAGCCAGGTTGGATGGGGCTCTGAGCAACCAGGGATAGTGGAAGGTGTCCCTGCCCATGGCAGGGAGAATGGAAATTGATGATCTTTAAGGTCCCTTTTAACCCAAACCATGATTCTGTGAAGACCCCTTGACTCCAGGGTGCCTGTCTGCACATGGTACTGGTGTGGGTCCTGCAGTGTGAAATTGCTGGGCCTGCAGTAGGGAAGAAGGAAAACTGGTCTGTGAAAGAACCACAGGGAACTTTGGCCTTACCTTTCAGATGGGCTTGAAAGTAATTTTTTTTTAGGATCCATTAAAAGTTTCCAAATCTTGTTGGCAAAGAAACTCTCTGACAGAGCTGACCTTGAAACTCCCACCAGGGACAGAAACACTCCTGAACTTTGGAAAAGTTCGGATGCCATCTGAATGTTGAAGCTAGGGCCTCGTCTCATTGTTTTCTAATCCCAGTGATGCTGCTCAGCTGTGTATCTGTTGCCAAAGAGATTCCTATTGTGAGCCCAGCTAAATTTTCTATTCCCTTCTCCCCCATCACTGACCTCTCGGTTCATCCCATAACAATAGAAGTCAGTGTACAAGTGTGACAGCGCCCTGAGATCTGAATGCGCTTTTGATATCACAGCAACATGGTGCATTTCCAGAGCTTTAAGCAGAGGGGAGAGGGAACGCAGGGGCATCGCTCAAAGCTCGGGGAGTGCCTGGAGCCAGCATCTCGCAGAGAGAGCAGCAGGGACTGGCTGTGCAGGTGGAGCGCAGCCGCTCAGCACTCCGGGCACCGTGGAGCCGCCCAGCTCTGCCCTGCCCTGCCCGGGGCCGCTCCCGGGTGGAGGCGAAGTCTCCCGCAGGATGATGGAGGCTCCATCACTCCAGAGGCGGAGGCTCCCGCAGGATGATGGAGGCTCTATCACTCCAGAGGCGGAGGCTCCCGCGGGATGATGGAGGCTCTATCACTCCAGAGGCGGAGGCTCCCGCGGGGTGATGGAGGCTCCATCACTCCAGAGGCGGAGGCTCCCGCGGGATGATGGAGGCTCCATCACTCCAGAGGTGGAGGCTCCCGCAGGATGATGGAGGCTCCATCACTCCAGAGGCGGAGGCTCCCTCGGCCCTCTGGGATGGAGCTGCTTATTCGGGAGCCGCAGCTGGAACTGTGGCACTGCAGTGCCCTGCCACTTGCTGTGCTGCCCCCAGGACCGGCTATTTCTGTAGCTGAGCAATCATGGAATCAGACCGGAGGGGCCCTAATGATCCCTGCAGAAGGGAGCTGATTAGTGGCTTGCTCCAGGAGAAGGGTAAACTGTTCCATCTCTGAGCACTCCCTAGATTTTAATGGAAATTTTATTAGCTGCTTGTATTATTACCTGTGCAAAAAGCAACAATACTCCGAGAATAATAGCTCCTGCTGCAATTAGGACAAGCCGTGGTCAGCAGTTGTGATGCATGAATCACGCTTTTGTTAGCTCTGCTGGCAAAGGAATTGATCTTTTGGATCTGTTTCTTGGTGAAAAATGGAGTCTCCAAAGATGCCTTTCTCAAATCTCCCTTTCTCCTCTGCACAGGCACACTCTCGCCGTTGTTTTCCGTGCTCCTCTGGATAGCAGTGGCGTTTTGCACAGCAATGCTGTTTTTCATCTCCAAGCCTGTTGGCATTCGACCCTTTTTGGTGTCTGTTATTCTCAGGTCTATATATACTATAGGGCTCGGTCCTACCTTGATACTCCTTGGTGCTGCTAATGTAAGTACTTCAAAAGGAACCAGAATTTCCCTTTCAGCAGAAGTAAAGATATTAAGGGTCTCCTATTAAAAAAACTCATTTGATTAGAACTGTGCAAAAATTTCTTTTTCTGATTCATTGGTTAAGCCAAAAAAATAAATAGTTTCCAGTCATTCTGAAACAGCAGTGTCAGCTAAGTGGGAAGCTAAGAAAAAAGTTGGTTTTGTTTTGTGCATATGCAAATATTTTAAAAAACAAAAACAATATGAAATTTAAAGAAATATTGCTGCATAAGGGCAATCAAATCTACAGTTTCTCACGTTAGAAGAATAATTTTCTCTACCAGTACTTTCAGCACTATTTACACAAATTTTTGAAATGTTTCTGAGACCTTAAATATATTTTTGGGAAGAAAAGTTTTCAAAATTAAAAATTCTCCCAGTCCCTTGCCAGATCTCTTAACTTAGACATGAATAAGTCTGCATGCTTACTGAGCTTGGTAAGATACACAGTCGTGCTCACAAGTCATCTATTTGAATTTCTGCCTGGCTGCTACAGCTCTAATTCACCCCAGCACAAAGTATTGGGCTGTTTGCCACCAGTTCTGTATGTGAGAATTTCACACACTGAAAAATATCCAGACATAAAGGTAAAGGCAAGTAACCAGCACTTGCCCATGTCAAATTTGTGAACAAAGGAATCGTGTTGAGTCCTCGTTCCTAGTCCTGGACTGCCAGAGAGATGAGGTGAGGCCCTTTCCTGTTCACTGCTGCACCGCTGCTCACGTGTAGGCAAAGCTCAGGAGCCATGGAGAAGGCTGTTGTTTAAATGCTATACTTCAAAAATGTTCTCAGTTCTGAGGGGTTTTTTTAAGGATTTTAAATTGAAGAACATGATCTGAAGGAAATAGATCTCACACACCCACACACGCACTTTCTGTTGTGTTACTATTGTTCTCTTGGTAGTAGCATGCCTAGCTGCTCTTACATAGTCTTGGGTCTAAACTCAAAATTGTTGGGAGTTCACTCCCCAGCTGGATTTTAATGCCTCGTGACATTAATCCTGCCCACCTATTCACTAATGTTATAGGAATAAATCACAGTGTGATGAGATACAGTGTTGGAGAGGTGCTGTACTTCCATTCACCCATGGGCTCATTCCCAGTGCGCTGTCAGAGCTGGATTTCCCTCACCTCACTCCAGCTATCTAAAGTTGTGTGTTTAGTCAAACCAACCTATCTAGACAGCAACCCAAACAAAAAATACCAGGATTTTTCTGAGGCATAAACCTAGCCTTTGTTACCCACCCCAGCTCTGTAACAAAATCGTGTTCCTGGTGAGCTTTGTTGGGAACCGTGGGACCTTCACCCGTGGCTATCGAGCGGTCATCATGGACATGGCTTTTCTCTACCACGTGGCTTATGTCCTGGTCTGCATGCTGGGCCTCTGCGTGCACGAGTTCTTCTACAGCTTCCTGGTAAGTACGTGCTGCTGTGGAGGGGAAAACTTTGCAAAAATAGAAAATACCGTTACCCGTGCAGCTGTCTTCAATTTCTTCCTGACAATCAAGCCAAATCATGTGTATTTTTAGCATGCCGTTGTGTTGCTGCCCCTTAGGAGCTGCTGTTTTTATTAGAACCTGTTTCTGTTAGGACTTACTTTATCTGTTTTAGAGCTGAAAGTTTGCTCCTTTATTCTCAGGCAATCATCACCCAGCCCACTCCTTTTTCCCAGCTTTCTTCATATTCTCTGTCCACTGTTCCTGTGTCTTGTGTCACTCCAAACATTTAGGGGGCAGTTGTCCAAGGGTGTGTGCATCACATCTGTACCAAAGGATCCCATTGCTCATCCCCAATATATTTTTAACAAATTGCTTAGGAAATGGGGATGGCATGCCTTTGGTGTGGCAGGAAGATTCATCACTTGAAATGTATCCCACTTCATTTTCTTTTGTTGCCATTACCCACATGGAATACCTTTTAATAACATGGTACAGGTGCAGTGAAAATGAATCACACAAAATTATGCTAAACTCCACTAACTGCTCCCTTCATGCTGTGTAGCAGTAAAGGTGTTTCACTGCTCTTGTTTGCTAATCCTTTTGCTCTATAGTGGAACATGTGAAACTTGTAGGGACACTGACTAAATTGTAGACATTACACTTCCTGTTGTATTTTTTCTCGTCTTCCTGAATAGTGTTGAACTTCCAGCATTTCAAAGATGTGTTAAGAACACTAAAATTTTCAGGGGTTCAGTGCTAACTCAGGTAGAGGTCTCCTGTTGAAGTCAGACTCTCCAGATGTTGACATTAAAGTCTGCTTCAAAGTTTGGGCAGATTTCAAAGATTGTGGCTGTGGCTGCCGGACCGTCTTCAAATGGATGTAACTCTCCTACTTTAAAAATGCACAGATTATTTGCTGTTCTTTCAATAAGTTAGATTGATCTATCTTAAAATACTTGCAAATTGTCAAGCAGCTTAAGAAACATTTTATGTACTTAATCTTTTTCCATGACTGCTATTGACCAATGTCCATGATTCATGGACATTATCCATGTACCCAGGTTGCTTCCAGGTGTTCACTTAGTAGTGGATGTAGTCTGAACTCTAATACTTGTTCAAAACTGTCTCCCCTCTTTCTTTATTATCAGTCCTTCCACAAAGCTGTCAATTCCAGATCTTATAAATTGTGGCTAACACCTTCTTCTGTGGAGCATTTTGATAAATCATAGTGGGTTGCTTTATATCTGTAATCTGAGTGTTTTGAAGTAGAAATACATACATTATAGATAAGGTCCAAAGCACTATAGAACATCAAGAAAATTGTAGGAGAAAAAAAAGTTACAGGTTCTTGTAAAGCTCCTGTCATGTTTAATTGCTGGTTTAGACTTTTGACATTTAAAGCAATATTATCTTAATATATAGTTTTCTTTAAAGTTAAATACCTGGAAACCATATACTGCAGAGTAGAGAATAATAGAAGTTTCTATTCTTATACAAACAGTGACATGAATTTAACTTTGTCCTAAGAAGAGGTGGCCCCAATCCTTGTCCATGTTACATTTACATGATGCCATGAGCTTAAAGGAAGTTTACAAATATGTAATTACTTACATATATGAGTGTATTTCTAAGTTGCAGCCTGTGCATGTTTGTCAGATGAGAGATAACATGAAAAATTCCTTTGTAGATCCATAGTATGAAGACACTGTTTAAATTTTAATCTAGCCTGATTTTAAACATGGGGAAACAACAGATCTTGATGGTAGGTGTTGTCCATCTCTGAATCAGGCTCAAATATATTTTGTGTATTTTGCTATAATTAATTTTAAAATTTAAAGTTCTGTGCTAGATTTCCTCCTTCATAAGCATGACCAGCTCCCACTGAGATCAATGTGAGTTTATGAAGCTGAGAATGTTGAACGTGGCTGGATGCATGTTTCAATAGTTCAGATTGTTTTCCTATGTAGCATCTATATATTGCCTCATTTGTATTCATTTTTCCTCCACTTTCTGCCTTCCTCAGCTGTTTGATCTGGTGTACAGGGAGGAGACATTGCTAAATGTGATAAAAAGTGTTACCCGGAATGGCCGTTCAATTATCCTCACTGCAGTGCTTGCTCTCATCCTGGTTTATCTCTTCTCCATCATTGGCTTCCTCTTCCTGAAGGATGACTTTATCATGGAGGTTGACAGGTTGAAAATCAGGACCCCTGCTGCAGGTATTGTTTTTTATATTAAAATTTGCTTCTGACATACCCCTTTTTCTGTCTGCCTAACTTAACTTTTCATCTAAGGACATCAAATTTCTTTATTTGTGCCTGCATGTGAGCAGAACTAATTCCATATACCTTAGAATTCAACTGAGTCTCTGTGTAAAATTTAATGTGTATAGGGTTGGTTTTGTCTGGGCTTCTTTCTTGAAATGCTAAAATCTAGCACATTTGATTTACTATGTTTGCTTTACAAACTTGTGGTAACATTAAAAAAATAATCTGTATTTCCTAAGTATTTTCCTAAGTGAAAAGCAGCTCCAAGTGGATTGTATTGGTTCTCATCCCACTTTAAAAGCAGCTCATAGTAATTTCTGTGTACTCTATGAAGCATGTGATCTTAACATGTTCATTAGATGTATCTATTTCATTGCATTTTAAGCTTCATCCAGCAGACATTTATTACAGAATTCACATTTCTACTGCTAGGAGCATCTTTTAAATTCAGTGTGTATTTCATGATCATTATCCTTAGTGTCTAATCCTGGCTTCAGTAAAGCCATTGGGAGGTTTGGAGCCAGTTTTAAAAAGGCCAGGATTTCAGCTTTCTGGAATGAGAGAGTTTAGCAAAGTGAATAGAGAGTTACAAATTTGTTTTGCTAGAAAAGAGCCAGGTCTGGTCTGTTGAGAGCTTTGTGTGTGCTGCCAACCAGCCTGCTGGGAGCATGGGCAGGGGAGTAACAACTGGCTGCAGAGAAATACTAAGAATGGCTGCTGATTAAATTCCTCGAGGCATGATTTTCCCAAATGCTGAACTCTTCAGACCTGTACACAAGCACAGATCTGGCGGAACCCAGCCGGGACTGTGTGCACTCAGTGTTTGCCAGTCTTTTCCTGAAGTTGTTTTTTCAGGATTTAAAGCTCACAAACAAGGCAAAGGTCATTCAAGACTCATGGGCCTGGTGTATTTCTGCAGCTGGTTCAAAATCATATGAGAAAAAAGGAACCTGACAGATTTCTTTAGCATACTGTGATTTTTTTTTAAATTTTTTTTTTCTGCCACTCATCATCCATTAGGGGCTAAATTGGCTTATATTTGACTTACCATTCATTTTTGGGACAGAACTTAGGGTGTGAAGTTTCACTTCAAAAGGTAGATGTGACCATCTTAATAAAACAGGCTACACACAGCTCTGGTCTGCACCAGGGCAGCAGCTCCTGTGTGTTTGTGTTGCTTCTGTTGAGTTCTTGGCAGATTTTTGTGGTGTGGGTCTGTTCTTGCTGGCTTCATACATTGCCATTTCTAATCAAAAACTCATCAAGAAAATATGCTGACTGCATGTTGATGGAACATTATGCTTCCCAGGACAAGTGCTTTAAATTTTTTCTTTATAAAGTAGCAGAAAGAGTAAGTCAGAGTGCATGTTTTCTGCATTACACATACTGTCTTAGGCTGTTATTTTGTTGTATAGTTTTGCCTTCATTTTTTTCTCCTTAAACCTTTTTGTATCTCTAATTTGAAATGCAGAAAATTGTTGAAGGTGCACAAGAGAAAATTGGTTTGATAAAATCAAGCTGATGTATACATTTACTACTTCGGGAATGTTAAATTAGTGTTTTACACAAACCCATACATATTTACAAATGAGTACCAAACTGTGTTATAATCCTTGAAAACCCTTAAATATTCTACATTCAGGATAACTGAATGTCAGTTTGGTGTCCTTCTTGTCAGCTTTTGTGAATAATTTATCTAATGGTTTTTAAAACTGACATTATTTTCATATCTGACAGTTGTTTCTTGCTTTGAATATATTTTGTGCTCACCAGAAACAGCCGCATTTGATGTAGATTCATTAATTTCAGGAGATGAAATGGGAATAGCTGTGATATACAGTAAATATAAAACTGTGTTTTTGTTCATTGTGATTGCTTTGAGCTGTTGAGGCAGAATCTTTCAAGGAGGGAGGAATTGCTGGTGTAATTTGTTCTGTTTTTCCTTCTTAACTATCCAGCCTGGTGATTTGCTCCTAGAAAATAATGATTTAAAACCTAACATCAATGTAGTGCCTGTCTTTTTGTCAACATCCTGCTTTTTCCACAGGTATTGGTGAAGTTCCCACTACAACCCTGACATCAATGATGGGAGCCTGTGCAAAAGAGAACTGTTCCACGAGCATCCCAGCCCTTAACCCAGGTCAGTACAGAGCTTCCCTCAGAGCAATGATCACTTTGAACCGAGGGATCCCTGGAAATGTTCAAGGCCACGTTGGATGGGGCTTGGAGCAGCCTGGTCTAGTGGAAGGTGCCCCTACCCATGGCAGAGGGGTTGGAATGAGATGATCTCTGAGGTCCCTTCCAACCCAAACCTGTGGTTCTGGGATTCTCTGATCTGTGTGTTGCTGTTGCAGTGACTTCTGCTGGTGTGAGAAGTGAGTGACTCTTGTGAGTCAGAAGTGCTCAACTTCTGCAAGACTTGGAGCTTAGTTGGCAGCTTTGCTGTTAATGGAGGTGCTTCCCACACCTGATTTCCAAATGCACTGACATTAAGTTTGATATTAAAAGAGCTTGCTGAATCATTATGCTTGAACATACAGGTTGCTTCTTGGCAAGTGACTTAGCTGAGAGAAACAGCTTGCTGCTTGTCTGCAGCATCCTCACCTGCACACACTGAGCCACTGTTAGATCCAGTTAGGGCCACAGAAATTCGTTTTCATGGCATAGCATATCTATCAGAATGTATTTTACATTCTGATAGATATGCTGTGTATTTTGTATTGTGCATATTGTATATTTTTTCTAGATGTATCTGGGCCAAGGCTGTATTGTAGCCAGAAGACCTAAGAACCCAGATCCAGGCCCACATGTCTGTCTGTCTCCCCCTCTTTCTAAGGGGCACAGTCTAGTTGAGGGGGCTGGTGTTTCAGTGCAGGTCTTAAGTTTGGTTTGATGTGTTGTGGCCTTTGCAGTGGAGGTGTGTGCACAGTGGATGGTCTGCAGGCTCAAAATATTTACTGCCACAGTTGCTTGTGGTTGCTGGGGGCTGAAAAGTGAGGACATAAATGGTCCCTTACTGTGTGCCAGTATAATGTTGTTTCATAAGCTTTATTCTTCCACTAATTTTTGAGTTTTTAGGATCAAAGCCTTCAGGGAGAGGGCTATAAAAGCAGGCTTTTTCTCCCCAGCTGGTGTGTAAATAGGCCTCATAAACAACATGGGAAGCTGTCTGGCTAGATAGAGAAAACAGTCTAAGAGCTATTGGCAAAGCTGAAGCATTCAAAGAGTAATCAATCAGTCAAAAAGATGCAGTATGGTTTTTGCCAAGCTCTTTAAATGATAGAAATCTCACATTTCTCATTGTTTGGGTACTGCTCCTTTAAAATCAAACCATAATGAAAGAGGGCTGTACAAAACATCTAAGTGCACTCTTACTTAATCTTGAAGAAATTTTATTTATCCAGTACCATTAAAACCCACCAACATTCAGCTAGAACAGTTTTGCTCACCTTAGCCACTTGGTCAAAGGAATTGTTCTACTTTCTGTCTTTTCCTGGGACAGATTTCCCCTCTGGCAGAAGTGTGAGCACGGTGGAATGCAAAAGCATGAGCTCACCATCCCTGGAAGTGTTCAAAAGGTGTGGGGAGGGGAACCTGGGGTGTGGTTTAGTGGGGAACATGGCATGGTTGGGTGAGTGGTTGGACTCAGACTCAGAGGTCTCTTCCAGCTGTAATGGTGCTATGATTCTGTGAGATTTGGGGAGTTTCACACTGCAGCACCAGAGAATTCCACCGCTGTGTGAGGGAGAGAGAAAATGTTCTCAGTGGCATCTCAGGTCCCGAGTGAGACATGAATTACGTTGCTTTTCAGATCAGATCACTGCTGATCATTTCTTCTGATGGGATTCTGCTTCTTCCTTGGGTTTCACTGGTGGAACCTGTGCCCAGTCATTGCTCTTCCTGGCGAGGGAGTTCCCTGGGAGGCAGTGTGCGGTGCCCAGGGAACCTCCCCTCTCTGCAGCCTGCTGCTCACTGCTGCTCTGGGCTGTCAGCATAAAAATACTTCATCTTATCTGCCTCTGAGTCTCCCTCTCTCCACTCCAAAGACATTTCCATATCACTTCAGTCTGTGCCTGGTGAAGTGCCTAATCACTTAAAGGAACTTCACATCCTACAGTACATATCTCCTCATCCTCTGTAGTCCATAAAGACCTGGGCTAGAAAGGTACACAGATACCTGTTTGTAAAATAGGACATTTCCAAAGACTCATTCCACTGCCAGGCCTGGTCCTGCTCTGTGCAAGTTCTGCTGGATCCACGTGGGCACAGGTGTGTCTCACCTGATGCACTGAAACCCAGGTAGCTGAGGGCCATCAGATGAGGATTTGTGAAGTAAATCTCCCTATTATCCCTCCCCTGTCCCGTGATTAATATTGTGGGGTGGTCTTAGCGCTTAACCTGTTTTGCCTGTGAATTAAATTTAATCAGAAGACAGCCTGCCTAATGCTGTCCAGACCCTCACAAGCCACTTTCCAGGGTGGAACTGCTTGCAATGACCCCCCTGAACCTCAATTAGTGTCAACATTGGGACCTCAACAACAGTGCACTCTACAGAGCCACTCCTTTCTTTCAGGTATGGGTATAGCTGGTGCCTGGAGGGGCTGAGCCTGCACTGTGAATGCTGCTGAGCACTGAGAACAGAAGCTGAGGCAGAACATGTGCCTGTAGGGTTGCCTGGCTCCCATCTTGAAGGCAGCTCTTGTTGCTCCACATCTGGGAGTGGAATAGAACAGCAAAAACGATGTCTGTACACTCCCCACAGCGACATTGCTGCACTAGAGGTTTCTGCCAACTTTGGGCTGTCTGGTTCTCTGGCAAAGATCTTGCAACCTGAGCTTGCTTTTCTGGGAGCTTTTCTGGCTGGGATGGTGATTTTCTGTGTTGCAAGACGTGCAAAGTGATGTATCTTGTTTCTCTGAAGCCTGGCTGCTCTGAATTAGCATCTCATTGGACAGGGAGAGTTGGTGTTAGGGCTCCTGGTAGATAATTCCCTCTTCAGTTCTCAGTCCCAGATTATCCTCTCTGTTCACCAGAATCTGATCATCTGCTGCTTCCAGAATCTGTGTCTGGTCTTGTGAACAGAGAAAAATATTGTAGTTACCTAAAAGAAATAGAAACTGTGGCTTTTTGAAGGCTTTTTATTTATTTTGTGGATGTGCTTCTCAAGCACAGCTCCAAAATAAAATTAAAAAAAAAATAGTAATTAAAAAAAAAAAAAAAAAGCAAAGATGGAATATTGTTTGAAAGCAGGGAATAATGGCAGGATACAAGAGCAAAGATTAGTTGGTATTAGTTGGTATGAATAACATCACTCTGCCAGTAAAAAAAAATCTAGGTATGACAGGATAAAAAAGGTTTCTTGTTTTAATCTTTTCAGTTTCAATATTTAAGCAGTTATTTTTAAATCCAGGCTTATTTGTGTGAGTAGTGTCTGTAATGACCATATAGTTTAACAGGGAAGTCTGTCCTGATGTCTGCTTTTGCTTTTCTTTTTGCTCAAAGTTCCTTCAGTAGGGAGTTGTTTCTCATTTAATTTGCCTGTGGCACAGAAGCAGTAGTGGCAAAAGCAGCAGACACCAGCAATGTCCTGCCCATCCTAGCCAGGACACATGCACCACAATTTGGGAACCCAAATCCAAAATTAAATTTCAATCCAAATTCCTTGTCTGCAATGTGAGTGCTTGCAGTCAATTCAATTTATCAGAGTCTATCTCAGTGCCCCAGCTGTGGTGGTTTGGGGCTGTTAAATATGTGCTTCAGTCAAGTCTCACAGTGGGATGCTGTTATTTGTTAAACTCTGTTACAAAGAGTGCACGGAGCAAACAAGTGTGAATCGCTGCCTTCCCCGCCCAAGCAAGCGTGCCCTAAAGAGGAAGGAAGGCAGGAAGAATGGCAGGCACAGCCCTGACCCTTCAGCCCAAGCCAGCAGGACACAGGGAACAGCTCAAGCAGGGCTCTTCAAAGGCAGGCTGTGGAAGCAGTGAGTGTGTGCTGGGAGGGACTCTGGCCAAGGTGGACCAAGTCCCCCTGGGGTTTGGTGTTCCAAATATCTCTGCACGTTCAAATATCTCCTGTACAATAGTACCCTCTGTGGCTCGGCCAAAACCACACAGCAGCTCTGCAGCACAGATAAGAACAGAATCCAAGATTTCAAGCTGAGGCCAGGGAGAGCCTTTCATTTAAGGTCTGTCAGACCTGTGCTCGAGCACGTGTGCTGGTGGAAAAATCACAGACAGACCGACTCGAACAAAAGCCAGCCCCTCCTTAATGGTTTGAAATGCTAACATGACTTGGCTTCTACATGAATAGGTAGAGGAATGATTTCACAGGAAGACAATCCTTTTGCAAATGTGCTTCTAATTCTCTGTTTATATTGCTTCTTGTCTATGCTGCATTTTTAGGGGGCCCACTGGAAAAGCCGTGGGAGGACTGCAAGGAGAAGGGGTCCTCCCATGAGCAGAGATGGTGGCTCTGGGTCATTAACAGCTGGTGGGAGCTCTGCTTGTGATTTTCTTCGTCTCTCTTCAGGCTAATTGTGCCTGATGTGCCTAAGTTTGTCACCAGCAGGGATGTGCACATGGGTGGGGATGATCAGTGAGGTTCTGGATGAGAAATACGAGAGGCAGATGTGTCTTGCAGTTGCTTTCTCCAACAGAATTGTGGCTTTGTTTGATGAGTGGTTGTTTGATGCTGTGGTTCCTGTTTGCAGGTGAAGAAGAGGAGGATGGAATAGAAAGGACCTGTGACACCCTGCTCATGTGCATTGTAACCGTGTTAAACCAAGGCCTGAGGAATGGTGGTGGTGTGGGAGACGTGCTCAGAAAGCCTTCCAAAGATGTGAGTGTTCTGGCTCAGGAAATGCATTACTCCCTGTGCATCTCATGAATGCCAAAGTCAATTTTGGAGGTTATAGACAGTGTTTGTATCTAGTCTGATCTCATGTCACACAGTTGATTAATCCTTGTAATTTTTAGATCCCAGATGGGATATTTAATGGGAAGAGCTAGGCTTGGTGTGATGATGATACTTGAAGAAAGGATGTCTAGGTAGCTGTTTACCACTTCTGGAAAAATGCAGAATATCATAACCTTCAAAGCACTGCTAAGAAGTCAGCCCTGGGAGGCACATCTGGAATGCTGGGTCCAGTCCTGGGCTCCTCAGCACAGGAGGAGCCCCTGGAGAGTGGGGCCAGCAGAGGCTGCAGAGATGATTTAGGGCCTGGAGCATCCCTGGCAGGGAAAGGCTGAGGGAGCTGGGGCTGTGCAGCTGGAGAGGAGCCCCAGCTGAGAGGGGCCCTCAGCCCTGGGTGTCCCTGGCTGCAGGGAGGGCTCCGAGCAGGGCCCAGGCTCTGCTCTGGGGGCCCAGCAATGGCACCAGAGCCACGGGCAGGGACTGAGCCCAGGAGGTTCCACCTGGACATTTTACCTTATATTCAGCATGGCATCTTCCCTGGAATAGGTTCTGTTGTTTACTTGTACTCAACCAGCATGAAGATCAAACCAGAATTTCATCTATTGTGGCATATTTTCTCTTGCAGAAGTTTCCTCAAAAATGCAATTCATTTTAGGACCTCCCTTAATATTTGGGTGGTTTCATGCATTTTTATTTAGGTTCAAAAAGAACATCACAAATAAAGGCAGTCTAGCAGCACTTTGCTTGATGAGCCACACTTTACGTGTTATAAATAAATTCAGGATCAAGTAGGATCCTAGCAGGGCTTGCAGGAGTCCAGAGACAACTCAAATCTGGATGGAAGAGCTCCCTGTGCTGGTAGGAGGAGTCTATATCCTGTCTCACAGACTGGGAGGTTCTGCAGGAGCCAAAATTTATCCCCAGTGGAGTCTGTAAGTACTTACAGACTTTGAAAGTGACCCTTTGAAATTGAACCTTGCCACTTAGCAGCTCTTTAATGCTTAATTATATGGGCACAGTCCCTAAAGGGTAGTGCTATTATTCCCGTGAATGTGTGGGAAACTGAGCAATTTTGGGTGACTTCAGGTCTCTATCATGGGGAAGAAAAGGACTTGGGTAGTCCCTCCCTAGTCCTGTGAGTAAGGCTAGGAAAATTTGGCATATGAGAAGAGATCTGTAGCTTTGCTTGAGCTAATGTGAAAGTGTTGTTTAATATTTTAGATTTGTGCTATTTTTCTACCTTATTGCAACCTTGCTATTGCAGGAGCCTTTGTTTGCTGCACGAGTTGTTTATGATCTTCTGTTTTACTTCATTGTCATAATTATTGTTCTCAACCTGATCTTTGGAGTCATCATTGATACATTTGCCGATCTCAGGAGCGAAAAGCAGAAAAAGGAGGAGATACTAAAGACCACCTGTTTCATCTGTGGTAGGTGTTACTGATCTCTTGAGATATTTGAGGGTGAAAGGAGTGAAAATGAACTGTTCCTCAAGAAATAAAGCTTGGGCCCCAGGCATGGTTATCTTCTACAAGGAAGGCCTGTAAAAATTCTAGAGGCTGATTCCAAATTTATTCCCTCTCAGCAGGAGACAGATTTGGTTTATGAATCAAAAGCTAGTTTTGCTGAGAGGTGGCTTCACAGTCTCCACCCAGAATCCGAGGCAGGAGAGCTGTGTCTCACGCTTGCATCATCACCACTAATGGAGATGGGGCAGCTGCTGACTCTGTTTCACAGAGCTTGCTGCAGATCAAAGTGCAGCTTCTATTTCACAGCACAGGGCATTCCAGAGGGGGAGCATCAGCAAGAGCTGCCAATTTCAGAAGGTGATATGAAGCAGGGATCAAAGAAATTTAGTGGAAATCATCCCCACAAAGCCCACAAAAAATCACACTTATTTTCAAGTGCACTCACAAAGAGGGACAGACCTTCACTCCCTGTGGGACTTCATAGCTGCTTTTTTGTAGCCTTGGGTGCTGCTTCCATGGTTGTGCTGACAGGGATGAAGTCTGTGCAGAGCACAACATGTCTTTAGACAGTGTCTGTGGACAGGAAATCCACGGAGGCAAACATTGGTGATTCCTCTCCTTCCTCACTTCTGGTATTCTTCCTCAGAGATCTGGACCATTACAGGGAAAAATAAAAAAAAAAAATGTCTTATGACTCTGTAAAGACTGTGTTACAAATGAGCTGCAGGGACTCAGCCTCTCTGCCAGGTTTAAGCCCACAAACAATGCCACTGAAGTTTAAGTGGGACTCTTTATATGTTGATGCTAAAAGTGTGCATAAATCTTTGGAAGATCAGGGCCTGGACTGCACACTATGTGCTTCCCAATATACATCCAGAAAGAGCCAGAGCCAACACTTGTAAAACACTTTATGGCCCTCAGCATAGAAGGCTCTGTAAAACTGTAACATATTTATTATATTGTTATTGTTATTAAGAGGAAATATCACAAAAGAGAATAAATGCTGTGTTGAAAGACTTCTGTCAGGAATGCCTTCTGGCCTGGTATTTCTTGCCTGGCAGTTACGGCTTTTAAATTAAGATCTTTCAAATTTATGATTCTTTAAATTAAGTTAGGTTCCCTTCTCTAACATATTTAACAGATTTGTGTATTTCTATGTTGAAATTTATTTTTTGGCTTTATGTTCTTCTCTTTTTGCAGGACTGGAGAGAGACAAATTTGATAACAAGACCGTTTCGTTTGAGGAGCATATAAAGGCAGAGCACAACATGTGGCATTATTTGTACTTTATAGTTCTTGTCAAAGTTAAAGATCCAACTGAATACACTGGCCCAGAGAGCTATGTGGCACAAATGATTGTGGTAAGTCAATTTGGGCATGTGCTTTATGCAACTGAGAGATGCTCCTTGCAGCTAGGGCAGAGAATATCTTCCTTTCCCCCTCTCTCTGAACAATAGGAGGCATTGATCTGTATTTTTAAAGATCTTTTCACATGTCTTAGTCTGCAACAATAATGGAAAAGATGAAGGTACAGGCCTCAGTCTCCAGTTTGGTGTCAGTGCTCTGTGGATTCTGCTGCCTCATTAGGCAGAGCTGGGGCAGGAGAGCATGCATCATAACATCTGCTGCTGCTCCAGCTTTGTCCAGTGTCTCTGGGCTGCTGTCCAGAAAAATAACATCTCCTGCTGCACACTGAAACGTGGGGTCAGTGCTCAGGGCTGGTGCTTTTCTCCTATGGCTGCTCTGAACAAGCTAGTGAAAAGACCAAGCAGAGCAGCCACAGGGATTTGAAGAGCCACGAAAACTGCCTTGTGAAGCAGGGAGAGTACTTGGATTTAGAGAGAGAAATGTGATGATGCTGGGCCAGAGAGGTGTTCCATTACATTTTGTTTCCAGCCTGCTGCTGAGGAGGGTTCGTTCTGCTGAGTGACACGAGTGGATTATCGAAGCTGCTTGGCTTGGGGCTTCATTTTTGAGGAATTTTACCTGCCTGCTGGGATATTCTGGTGGAGCATTTTTTTCCCATGGACTTGCTGGCAGGTATTGCACTGCTCAGGGCCTATGCCAGGCTCTGTGGTTGCAGAGCTGGCATATGTCTGAATCCTGGAGGAGGCTGTAATCAAATGTGCATCAGGATTCGCTGTTTATGCACTTCTGGAGCCGCATTTTTTATCAAGACTATCTCTCTGTTATCACTCATCAAGCCTCTGACTGGACATACTACCCAGCCTCATTACTGAGGTGCTGGGTGGCCTTTTACCCCCCAGTTTAGCCAAGGGGAAGATTCTTCTCCTTTCACTTCAGCTGTCGGCAGCTCAGGCGCCAGGTTTCAATCGATCCCAGCTCCTTTCTGCCTTGACAGTGCAGAAAGCTGGGTCATTTATCCTGCCTTCAGATGGGTGTCCAGGATAGCTGGGCTGACTCACCTTTCTCACTCCATTGAGAGCCTAAATGGTTAGTTTAGACAAGATGCCTAATTGGGAGCAGGCTAAAATTAGAGCTGACTGCCACGCACTGTGCAGCCTTGTGCAGAGCTTACCTTGAAGAACTCGCATTAGTGGAAATGGTGGTGTTTAGACAGGAGTGTATGCTCGATTGCTGCAGTTAAATTGAGCTTTTGTAAGTGCTATTGCCACTAGAAGGGAAGGTGCTGTGGCAGGTGACGGGAATCCAGCGCTCAGGTGCAGAGGAACAGCCTGTTTCCTTCAATTTTGAACCATCAGTCTCATTGCCCAGCTCAGGGTGTTTATGCTGTAGGCAGTGATGGATTTACATTTCTGCAGTTTGGTGGGCGAGGTAGAAAACCTAAAGCAAATCCATGTAGATTCTGTTGCATTAGGAGAAATTATTCATAGTGGCAAGTTGTCCTGTTACACATGGAAATATTTTAGCTTATGTCAGAAATACATTTTAATTTGTGGAATCAGATTCTGGGGCCTGTCTCATGTGTTCATTCCTCCTCTTCCTCTCCCTGCAGTGTTTGTAGGATTTTAAAAGTTTGTGGTATGTATGTTAAGTATTAATGTTTAATTCCAAGAGATGCATTCATATTCATAGTAAGTATATTCATCCTGTGGCAGCAGTGGTTTGACTTTTCTGATGTGCAATTCACTAATGTATTTTACTTCTGCATTAAGGGCTGGAACTCCTTTTTGAATATCTAAACCAGAAAAGCATCAAAAACTCATGTGACCCCCAAACACTGAACTGATTTCTCAAAGCCCTTGTTCCTCTGAGGAAGAAGGCTGGTAGTTTAAGTGGTTAGCAGTAATCCGGTTTTTGGGATTATTAAATTCTCTTTTTCCAGTTAAAGGTTATTTTGGATGCTGGAGAGGTACCTATGGATCAGGAAATGTAAAGCTTACATGGAATGAAATTATAAATGGTAGAGTGGGAGAAAAAAAGATAAATAAGTGGTTAAACAAACTACAAGTGTCTGGTATGGGATTAGGACTTGTGTTTTTTGTAGTTTAAAATCCTAGTATGAAATCCAGGGAAGATATGCTGCATAGCAGAAGCAAATGGAACTTCTTAAGTAAACAAAAAAAAAGAACACTTTCTCTTGTAGCCAGAGAATTTACTGTATGCTACATGCTACAAGGAATACTAAGAAATTAAAGAAAATAATCTGGCTGCAGGAATGGAGTGTGATATCTGACTGGAAGAAGAGATTTAGAAGTACAGCTTTGCTAAGGACCGAAAGAGTCAAAAAGAAAACTCTCAGAGGCAATTTTGCAGCTGTCAGACGTATGAGCTGCTGTAGCAAATCTCTTTGGTGTGTCCCAAACACAGCCTGATAGTAATGAATTACACCACAGGCACGTGAGATGTGCTGCATTCCATGCACTAATTAAGCCTGAGCATGGCTTTTGTCTTGAAGACAGATGAGCTGATTCAGACTCTGTGACGGCCTGAAAGCTGTGTGGCCATCCTTGTGATGCTGGGACAGGTGAGCAAGTCCCAGGTAGGACAGCACATCCTGGTGAGGATTTGGCAGAAACTAGACTTGAAATTAACCTTTTACAAGGGACTTGCCAATGGAATTGACTCATTGCTGAAAAAGGCTTGTTGGGGGTGTGTGGGATCGGAGGAAATATTTATAGATATGGGTGGTTGGGATAGCAGGGCAGTCTCAGGACTTTTTTGAAAAGGACAAGGTGGAATGAGATTTTATATTTGTGTATTTGTGAAAAAACTCTGTGAATCATACTCTTGGAAGAACTCTCTTCATTCTAATTGTTTTTGTTATGATCAGGAATACCTTCTTATGGCTGCTTCTGTAGCTTTAATGGATTATCTGGAATTTAATGGAATTCTGTGTTTTCACAGCCATATTACTTAAGGAGAACTTCTACCCAAATCCAGTCTTCAAGTCCTTCAATACACATAGCTCAAAATTTTGGTGTATGCTGCAGTGACCTAATAGAAAGTAGAGTTTAGCTCTACTATCCTCATCCTCACTATCCCTACAACTGCAGTAAGGAACCAATTATTAATTGCATTTACCTAATCCTGACTTGCAAAGTATTGCAGAAAGTAACATTGGAATAATGATCAGTGTTAACAAAGCACCAGGGAAAGTATCTACAATTTCTAATAATCCTTTTCTTCATTGCCCAGCCTCCTCGGAGCCCAGAAATATGACTGTCTACTTTGTGACTCTCAGTGTTTTCTATGTATCATTTGTCCAGCAAACAGTGCAGCATCTGGTTTGAAGGCTTGCTGATAGCATAACAGATAAAAAAAAAAACCAGGAATACTGTGGTTTCCTTGTTTTGGAATGTTATTTGAAAGGCTGGATGCCAAAATGGATGGGAATTATTTACACATCATTGTCCATCTCTCCAGTTTTTCAGCTCAAGAAGGGGAAAGAAACATGTGGACGATGTTCTACACATCCCTCACTCAAATGCAAGATTCTTGCAGATTTCTAAGTTCACTTGTATTTCTGTTCCAGGGGTGATTTGCTTCAAGGCATTCCCATTATCCTGCATGTCTCTGGCCTCAGATGACCTTGGGGTAGAGCACTTCTTTTGCTTTCTTGCTCTGGACTGTGGACATTGTCTCTGCAAACTCCTGGTGTTCCCTGTGATTTTGATTTTCCCAGCAGCTCTGTGTTTGCTTCAATGCTTAGCATACTGCTCTGAGCAGTAATTGAAGTAGTCAGGAGTTATCCAGCTTACATAAAGAAAGGTATTAATTTTTCTGGTTTTTTTTTTCTTTTTTAGAAAAAAAAAAATCAAGCATAAAATGTATTCTAAAGCAACACACAGTTTATACACCTCAGGCTTTATGGAGATGTTGGTGGGAATAAAGCACTTCATCTCTTCCAGCGCTGCCCTTTCTTCTTGCACACTATCTTATATCAGTTATTGGGTGAAATATTAATGAATATTAAAGCAGGGCAGTAGGTTTTATTATTTGTTTGCTCTCCAGGCCTCTTTTATGAAGTCAGACAGGTATTATACAATATCCAAAGAGACAGAAACTTTGAAAAGCTGGCTGCATGCCTTGTGTTTGCACTGAGAACCTGCATGAATGATTCCCCTATTGAATTTTCATTCCTGTAGAAAAAAACCCTATTTATCTGACCCATTTGACCAGAAACACCATCCCTAGCAAACCCAGAGGTGCACATAACTTGTATTACATTGATACAGCAATCTTTGAATGTCCCTTGTTTTCATTTGTCAGCGGAGACAGTTTAATGTGATGACTAGAACAATGAAGGTTAATATCCAAAGTTTTATACTTCTCTTTTCAGAGGTGTAATTTGTCCACAAATATTTTACCCAAGCCTTGGTAGCTGTAAATAGATGTATTGAGGTTAAAAAAAAAAGGACATGATTAGTTACTGAATTTTTTGCAGCTCAACAGAGATATGAATTAGCCTATGATTTGTACCTCCATTCATTTGCAAAAGTAAAAGGCTATTGGCTTAGCAATTAAATTAATTATTTTACCCATTGGAAGAATGAAAGACTTCAGCAAACGAAGCCATGAAACTTTCATTCTCATGTGCTCTGTCCACAGTTCTTAGCAAGTTTTGTAATGGCTTTTATCAGCATTAGTGCTACCTGTCATAACTACATAATTACAGCACCTAATTATATTATTACTTATTTACCCTAGTCATGTAATTGGATGTAATTGTGCAATTATGTAACTCCTCAGTCAGCTGAAAAATGCTCTAAAACCAGCCTATGCTCCTAAGAGTAAAGGATACTGCAGTGAATTGAACATCTCTCTAAAGCAAGGCAATCTTTGCTGGGAAATTACAGGTTCTTTTCTCCATTATGGTCATTGGGACCATGAACCTTTTATTCCCATCAATGTGGCAGGGAGGAAGCAGTACAGATAGGTTGAGCAACACCAGCCTGAAATTCTGAACAATTGTCTTCTGATTCAGTTATTCTAAAAGCACTTATGTTGCACAGCAATGACCTGGCATTGGCCATGTGACAAAATATTTTAACTGTTTTATTTTAAATATTTTGAAAGTGTCAGCTTTTTTTCATTATTACTTTTCTTTTAAATTATTAAATAAAAGAAGTATTTAGCCATGTCACGAGGAAAATGCATTCCCGTTTTGAAACGTTCTGATTGTTTTGTTTGCTGTTTTTCAATACTGAAGTTTTGAAAATTCAGCTGAATTTCGTGCTCCTTTGAGCTGGTGTTGTTGTTTCTGTTCTTCCTATCTCCAGCTCATGGTTTTGCCTTCTTTTTCTATTAGATACCCAGAAGTGGGTGTTAGATTGAAAAGCAGCGCTGGGAATAATGCCAAATGAGCCATTGAGAAGCCTGACAATAGTTGTTATTCTGCCCATTCTGTGTGCTGGGCAGCGCCAGCCCTTTTCCCCGGCACCCTCCTCTCTGCCACCTCGCTGCTCTGCCTTCTGCCGTGTCCCACCTCGGCAGGGGAGGTGTGATGTGAGCCCTGGCAGCTCCTGGCTGCTCCCAGGGGTCAGCTCATGGCCAGAGTTGCTCCACGTGGCTGTGACTCCCCGGTACAGGAGCAGGGTGAGGGGACAAGCTCCCTCCTGGAGCCAGAGCTGCTTGCGTCCAACCCCTGGCACACATCGCAAAGGGGATTTTTTGCATCTTATCCAACCCCAGCAGACTTAGTCCAGTGTCAAAACAGCCAAGGTGTGAGCCAAGGGCACCTATGGAGCCCGACAGCTGTGGGTCAGGAGGCTGCCTGCCCGTCCCCTCACACCTTGGGGGAGGTTGCTCCAGGGTTACTCAGTGGGCAAAAGGCATTTCAGCAGTGCCAGACCCTGGTGTGCTCCCCTGATGTCTGACAGAGGCAGTGGCCATCCCTGTGCAGACCACGTGGAGCTTCTAGGGGAGGCAGCTCCAAGGGAAATTCAGGCTGGAGAGGTGGAGACAGTAAAAAAGTGCTGTACAGAAAGGGGAAGGGCATGCTGACAGCATGGGGGTTTGTGGAACAAGCTGTGCTTTACTGCTGTCAATTTTTGTCAAATAATGTAATAAAATTATATGTACTAAGAGGGCTGTTGACCTCTGCTCTTAAAATAAGGCTTCTTTGAAGAAGGAAGTAAAAAAGTTCTGACATCCAAAATTCTTCTATTGTGTTATCTGTCACCCTTTTGAATTTTGGAGGTAAAAGTTTTTTCTGCTGGTTCTGTAGATATTCTTATTACATCCAAGGATTACAAAACACCTTATGGATAGAGAGAATGACCTAAAGCAGAGAAATGTCAATCCAAGGCAGCATGAATAATGCAGAACGGGCACTTGGGATCTCGGGAAGACACTCCATGTGCTTTTCATATGCACTTTGTTGATTCATCCCAGACAATTCCAGGAGTTTCCTTCCCCAGATGTCCACCAGACCCTTCTGCCTCAGCGAGAGCAGAGGGGGGAGCGGCAGGGATGTGTTTGTTCACTCCTGAGCTGCTGCAGTTCACAGCCCAGAGTACTAATGTGAAAATTGATGGCCACTGAAGTCATGCCAGTCTGAACTGCACTGGTTGAGGAGAGGACCCGGCTCTGGTTCTGCTGCCTCTGGATAGGTGGGATAATATCAGCGGGGAGAAAGGGCACCAGCTGTTTGGAGTGACCCCTTCAGCTGCTGCAGCTGAATCTGCCAGGGACAGTGAGCTGCTGCTCCTGGCTCACTATAAATAAACTGTATTTTTGAGGCTACTTCATTATCATTAATTCTAGTTCAGCGTGAACTTTCTGATCTGGCAACTCACAGGCTTGAAAATCCTTACAGGACTCATGGACACACATTGTGTTGGAGTGGGGCATGGTGTTTATAGCTTTTGAGAAGTTAGTAATGCTTCCATTGTCAGGACTGGGGTATTTTACTTTTTAAGACTGGCTTTGCTCCAAAAGCTAGCAGATGCTATCAAAGCCAAACTTGCAAGGGTGAAATGTATGTACATATCATTAAGCAATGCAACTTTTTCTTAATTACTTTTAAAAGGCTGATACGATGCATGTCACGTTATGAGTAATTACTTACCATGGCAGTAACATCAAGAGCACAAAAGCTGGCTGCTAAATAAGATCTGAGGTCTCTGAGAAAGGCTCATTTCCTAGGAAATGCGGTGTTGGTTTTGTCTGCAGTTGGGTTTTCATAAATAAGCAATTAAAGAAATACACCTAAATAGATTATTTACAGCTCCCATTTTTCTGTTGTGCTCAAAATAGGAGAGCAAGTGAGAACGCAGCTCTCTATGTCCTTCCACGTGGGCATGGACCCTTTGGGGAGTCCAGGGCTTTGGATTAGGTGCACCAGGTCCCAGAGAAAGTCCTTTTTCTGCATCAAGGCCTGCCCCAAATCCACAGAGGAGCTCAGAGTTGATCACTATTGAGTGATACGGTCACTAAAATAGAGCCACTGTCAGATATCCGAGTGTTAGCCAGGTTTTACATGGACAGAATAAATTGAGGCACTGATCTTTCTGCTGCTAGGTGTTGAGTTATTTTTCTATTGTTGCTTTTCTTGTTCCTCAAAAATAATTTTCATTTCTGTGGGAAGACCACTGCTATTTTTGTTTCTCCATATAATTTTGCCTCTCCGCTATTATCTCATTAAAGTGCTGAACACCTCCCTCTCCACTTCATAAAATAAGCAATCACAGTAACATGCCTAATTAGCTACTTTCTTGCTCATTTGTGTTTCTCAAAGCATGAAAAGTTAACATCACGTGAGGATTTTGCATCTTTGCACAAAGCTCCCATTCTTCAAGAGAGCTGAGCATCTTCTTTTCTACTTGAAAGGTTCTGCATCTTCCAGCAATGGGCTCTTTGGCCTGCCATAAATAATTTAGTTGCTCTGCTTGGCTCAGTGATGCATGAGACATGGGTAAATAAAGGGAAAGGTGGACTTCATTTGGTACCTGCTTGCAAAAGCTTAAGGTTTCAGTCGGTTGATGTTTCTACACATCCTTTTCAGACAGGCAAAATTAATTGTCCTGCTGCTGCTTGAACAGGAAGGCATGGATCTGATCCTGCCTCCTTAGAAATGATGTCATTAGCTGGAGCAGGAGAGAGCTTGGTATCAGGGCAGGTGCTGCAGCACAGGCGGGTTTGCTGTGTGCAGTGAGGGGATGGTGATGACCTTCATCCCCCAGCTGTCTCGGAGAGGGAATGGCCATGGCACAGAGCCCTTGTCTCTGCTCAGCCCCTTTCCTTTAAAATCACTTCTGTGTACACAGCTGTGATGTAATTTCAAGTTACAGAGCAGAGACTAAAACTCCTCAAAAGTATATTCATTGATATTTGGAGGCTTTCCCCCCCGTGAGATCCAGAATCAGCAGTTTGATGATACCCAGACCTAGTCTTTTTAGCCCCTGTGATATTGTGGCTCACTTGTAAGCTTAACTTGATTTCCTCTGTATTTTCAAGATTTGGCCACCTGTCTGTTTAGCCTTCAAAGATTTTGCTACAAAGATGGGTTCTGCCTTGATAATACAGCATAGTCACGGCCTCCTTGTCCTCCTTCCAACTTCTACTCCTTCAATTTGCAAATTAAAATAAATGAGCTGAGTTGGATTCCTGTTTGTTTGCTTGCTGCTGGCCTTAAAAACTCGAGGAGGGGTCTGGACACGAGGCTGTGTTCCTTGAAACTTGCACATCCCCAGGAGCAGGGAGTGGAGGGGTTCCAGCTGGAGCGCCCCGAGCCGAGCGCGCTGCTGGCAGGACACGGGCTGCACTTCCCCGCTGGAATCCGCTCTCGCCTCCACCTGCCAGAGGCTGGAGCTGTTAACTTGCCAGGCAGCCTGCAAAAGCCATCTTTTATCCCTTTGTTAAAGAAGCCTGTGGCTTGAGATGGATCTGTGTGTGGGCAGGCCATTAGTCTGTGATTTCAAGTGAGGGAAAGGCTCTCCAAGGCACTGCATAGGCACCCACTGTTGCACTGAAAATGCTGGCAGTGACAGAGCCCTGATTCTCCTGGGACTGGCTGCACAGAGCTTTGCCAGTGAAAGCTGGACCTTAACTGGGATCACAGCTAGTGATAAGAAGTTGAAACCCAGAGGAACAATGTGATGAGCAGATCCTGAAACGTGTCAACTGAATTAATTTGATTTTTCTCGATGGGAGAAGCAACAGACACAAAACACTTCAGTGCTGTTTGAGAATATTGTTGCAACATTTGAAAACAATTATTCCTCTTTGTATTACAGTGATACTAAGCCTCTGGCTGCTTGAATGGGAAAGAGACTGAAAAATTGTCTACAGCCAAGACAGATAACTGCAGATGCTGAGGCAAGGGAAGGACAGCAAGGTTCCCCAAAGACATGAGGGCAGTCAGTGAAAGAACAGAGAGGTGAATTTATTGCCTTACCAGGAACTACATTTAAAAGTAAATAGGCTTGAAGTTGTTGGGACCCAAAATATAGCAGTGAGATTCTGCAAGATGCAAACCAGGGAAAGGCTACAAAAAATGTAGTTCTGCTGCTGACCTCTCACAGTGTAGAGGCAGCAAGATTTGGGGGGGATTTGGTGCAACATTGGCTTGAGCTTGATTTACAAGGTACTACAGATATGATGAAGTTACTTGTTTGCTGAATCTATCATGGAAAGAAAAATCCACTGGCCCATATTACTCTGCATGGATAAGTTTCTGAATTTGTGTAACTTTAGTCTCATTGTGCCATTTATCTTTTGGGATCAGCTTTATAAGATTTGTGTCAGGCTTTTCTATTTGGTTGCAAGGCTGCTTTGCAGAATCTTCTTTCTTGTTTGTGTGGTGGATGTGTGTATGATAAAAAGCTATGATTGCATCATCTTTAATAAAAGCAAAGATGTATAGCCTAAAGAAATCAGATTAGTTGTAGAGAAAGAAATCAATCAGGTTGGCAAATTGCATCTGTGGGACAAAGTGCAAAATGTTTGTTTCATACAGTATTTATTGAACAAATTTGTTGAGAAGATGGTTAAAAATGCTCTACGAGAAAAAAAATAGGAACCATTTTGTTCAATTTAAATGGCATTGATGTATTTTTTACAGCATGAATTCTTGCAATATTACCAACAACAATCCCTGATAAAGTAGTTTGCACAATTGCCTCACAGGGCATTTTGAGATAAAAGTATATATTGGAGATTGTAAAGTGGTTGCATCCAATTTATATGTAATGGAACCCACTACAGCCATCCTCCAAAATTCAATAGATCAGGAATCACATTACACTTCTGTGAGTTTGGGGTAGTAGGAGCTCTAAAGAGCATCCAAAACAAGCAGGCAGCTTTAAATCATGTTTAATGAACCCTGTGTATTTTATACACATGTGATTAAAATGTTTTGTTTCTGTTTTTCATTTTGTTGGGTGATGCTGAAGGAAAATCCTAAGTTCAGGCCTGTGAAACTGATCATCTGCTTGTTCTCAAGTGAAAATTCAGTTTAACTGAACACAGCAAACCATTTAAAATGATGGACTGAAAAAAAAAAAACCCAACAAAAACAAAAAAGCAGATCTGTACCGAGGATCCATAATATTTCCTAGCAAAAGCACTAAATGAAAATGCAGTATAGGCAGATAAATGGTCATGCAGTACCATGGTGGTTTTTTCTTTTATTCATGTATGCCTGCAGCCTTGAAAACAACCTACAGTAGACACAAACCTGAATGAGTAGAGGACTCAGTTTTGCTGTTTCCCACCTATTTCCTGAAGGGAATAAAAGTGCAAGTGGATAGGTGGCACCTTGTGTGCTGCAGCCAGACCTGCCACGGGGCCAGTCCTTGGCCATCGTGCCTGCATGGGCAAGGAGCTGTTCCTGCTGTGCAGAGGAAGGCACAAGCAAACATTTGAGCAGAGCAAGGGGGTAGAGAGCAGGCTGACAGTGTTCAAGCCCATAGGGTTGGAAGGTGGCCATTGCTTGGTGTTGTTTTCTCAAGAGATGCTTCGTAGAGGAATTTATATCTTAATCCTCTCTTCTGAGTGGTACTCGAGTATGTGCCTTTATGATCTTCCAGGTCTTTTCCAGCCTTAATGATTCCATGATTTTGTGCATGTGTAAGGTGTGTGCATGATTGTATCATTGCTTAAAAACCTGTTCTGTGTGGCGACGCTCAAAAATTCTTACTAATTTTCAAAGAAAGCGTTGTTCTTTCAGTTGTCCTTTCATACTGTCCCATGTGCAAAATACATCAGAGTGAAAATGGGCCTGAAGCAGGAACATTCAGATCAGGACTCAAAATGCCTCTGCTCTGGCAACATCCTAAACCAGAACAATTGCACTGCCATCAGCAGAGCTCTGCCTGTGTAAAACTGAGAACAAGGTCAAGTCCTGAGCCTCTGAAAAACGAGTCTCCAGCTGAGTCTTTGTATTTCCCAAAGATTCTGTTACACCAAATTGAAGCTAAAGCCAGGAAATGGACAGTACTTGCAAAATACAAGGTGACAGGACCAGACAATTAAAGCTAAATGTGAAAAAATCCCCAAAACATAAATTTCAACAAATATGTTCCTGAATATGTGTGCTTCAAAAGCTAAGAAGCAGAAGTCATGGCTTGGAGTTTAGCATGGAGTTAGACCCTGATCCATTGGATCAAACCAGCAGGCACGTTGACAAAAGCAGGTCCAAATTTGTGGTGTCCTCATCAGCTGGATGGTACATGTGTGTCTAAGGAGGAGACATCATCTGTGGCCTGATACTGCAGGGGACGTTTACTTTGCAGTGGGATTCGTGCCACTGGCTTTTGTCTGGAGTTTAGCGTCTGGAGTGTGCTGCTGGCGTGTTTTGTGAAGGAAAATCAATATTAAGAGAGGAATGGGAGAAGGGGGGGCTCAGCTTGCTGGTGCAAACGGTGTGGGAGTGGGAAAGGCAAGGGGCCCGGGAGGCATCGGAATTCTGGTCACTCTAAACAAAGCCAACGGGAAGCAGCGACGCCGCTGCCGGGCTCGGCGGGGTCCTGGCCCACAAAGCAAGCATGAACTCACTGAAATGCTGTGGGGAGCAGCAGGGGAAGCAGAGGAGGGAGGACCAGGTTAGAGTTGGAGGCATGTTGCTGGCAGAGCTGGGGCTGAATGGGCAGCTCGGCCCCTGTGCTGTGCCAGGGCTGCCCCGGTGGCGCTGGGAGAGCTGAGCCTGTGGGGTACCACAGCAGCACCCAGAGCACTCCCAGCTGGGAGGGCACAGACAGAGACCTGCCACGTTCCCCTGCACACAGGCTGCCCTGGCATTGTGCTGAGCTTCCCACTTCCAGCTGCCCAGCTGGAACTGAACCAGAGCCTCCCGGGCTGCCATTACAAGGTCCTTTCTTTAAGGACATGTGCGCTTAATGTCAGAATATTGAAACCATAGCCACGTGAACAAAGTTAGTAAGCCAGTGATTCATTGCTGTTTCAAACCTCTATCTAGCCACAGTAAATTTCTGCTCAGTAGTGACAGCCTGTGTCCACATGCAGGCTATGATTTACAGTTCTGTGTTTTGTATCAACAACATCTGTTTAACAAAAGAAGGGGGAAAAAAAAGCCAAGAACATTTATCTTCTAACCTCTGTACCAGATGTTTCGTTATGCACAAGATCCAGGGATTATATCAGAAATAATTTAATTATTTTAAATGAATGATCTGAAGTGTTTTTCCTAAAGTATGTCTCGTAACCACTAACAACATGAAAACATAGGAATGTGGAAAAATAAACTCATTTTTAACACAAATTTATAATTGTATCTATTTGAAGGGCGCAAATATTATGGACCAAATCCTAGCTTTTGATGGTAGTGTTGGGATTCTTGAAGATTTGCACAGGACAATATCAATTATCAGGGTTATGAGAGAGATAAGGTGGCAGAGAGTGACTGATACAGCAGAGGAAAGCAACAGCTCAGAAATGTGCCGTGGGGAAGGGATGACAGCAGAAGCAAACGTGTCTTCAAGGAGAGCAGCGCTGGGGTGGGACACAAGCTGAGGCTCTCCAAGCACACAGCAGCTGTGCCCTGGCTCTCTCATGAGTCCCCTAGGGTCCCTGCACACCTACAGATCCCTGGGTTCCACCTGGACAGTGGCTGGAATGTGCATCTCAGAAACAAAGCTGCTTAGTTTGGTTTCTGCTTGCCACCTTCCAGGGCAGAGTTGCTGAAGTGGGATCCCTCCCCTTGTGGCTGCTCTCTGGCTGCTGCAGCCGGGGTCAGGGTGGCATTTTCCTCTCTAGGGACACGCTGTGACTCACAGACCTGCATGTGGCATGCCCACAACAGCAGTTGCGTGCACAGAACACATTCAAACTTATGGAAAAAATTACTTTCGTGATCGTTTCCATCTTTTGGAGGTAAATGCAAAGTCCCTTAGGTGTGTTTGATAAGCAGAAATATTGTGGTGCTTGTCCTTTACAGAGCTTCAATTTGAGTGTCTAAACTGCCCCATAGAGCATCAGAGAAAATTCTTTGCAATTTGGGGTTTATTATCATTCCTCACCATAATTTTTGCAGGGGTATCGTAAGTGGGAATGCTGATACAGAAACACTGAGACATTTATAACTGCCTGGCCTGGATATCAGTCTTGAAGAACTCACAATTACTCAGAATTACGGTGATAGATTCTGTTGCAGCCCTCAAAAATATTCAGGCAAGTTAAAATGAAAGTAAATGCATCAATGACACTGGTAAAGCAGAGAGTGGATCTGTATTGTGGTTTCAACCTTCTTTCAGGGGGTAACAGGTTTTTCTGTTTTTCTGTGAGTTGTGGGAGCTGTAGCATGTATCAATCCAGTGCAGACCAAGCCAAACCTATTCGTTTTCTTGTTGCATAAAGATTTATCTGTAATTGCCAAGGTTTATTTTTATTTTCTTTGAATTACTGTTCTGGATGCATATAGATGCATAACAATTCCTAATTTCCCTCCCTATATTCTTGTTCAGCACAGATTGCTTATCAAGTACAGTCTTAACATTAAAGTGTCAAACAGGATTTGCAGCAAGCTATTTAGGTTTGTAGTTTAGGATGAACGTTTATCAAATTGTGGATTAGCTGAATCATGCACTGAACCAAATTATTATTGTCTGTGATTAAATCACAAAGTGGTTATTGCCCTGTGTCATCTAAAGCACATGATAGCTTAAATCTTGAAAATCCCTTTTTAAGGAGAATCTAGGAGCTATATAATGCTGGACTTTTAGGACCAGACTCTGTCCCTAGACATAAAAATAATAGCTTTCAAAAGGTCATTTGGACTTATCCCTCTCTGCTTATATGGGCAGCACATTGGGAAGGGAATGGATGGGTTTATTTGCATTTCAGACATACAGAATAGTTCTCAGCAAATAGATCTCTTTGTACCCAGCACTGAAGTATTTATTCAAGGTGCTGGCCCATAAAAGGGGAGTGAACTGTTCCTTCTTGTGCCTGAAAGGTCAGGGGCTGCCTGCTGGAGAGCAGTGGTGCCCAGTTTGCTTGCACAGAGGACTGGCAGTGCCACTCTTCAGCCCTGGAGGCCACGGGATGACCAGCGGGGTCTCTCCTCAGCACCAGTGCAGCAGAATTTTACCACCCCAAAGGGGCACTTGAGGGGCTACAGTCTCTCTAAAGAGGCTCAGTCATCCTAAAGCCGTAGGAGCCTTTTTTGGGGGCTGGAGCACAAAGATGTGCTCCAGGACAGCCCAGCACAGCAGACGAAGGTGCCGGTAGCAAATCTTCCTGGTGATTGATGCCCATATTCTTCTTGTGCACTCTTCAGCGACCACCTAGCTGAAGAGCAAGAGGGCTTCCAGCACCCCTGTTTTCTCAGCCTTGCTGTCAGGGCACAGCCCTCCTGCTGACAGCCTCTCCGAGTCACTGAGGAGAGAATGATCCTTGCAGAACCCTGGGCTGGGAGACACAGAGGCCTCTCCCCTGCCCTGGTGCATGCAGCAGGGCAGGTCACGGCCCAGGAGGAGTCATGAGCAGTAGTCACCACTTTTCCTGGTGAACAGATAGGAGGGAAGTCCTGAAAGGGCTTGTCTTCATGTTGCAACAAGGGGTCACGGGGTGGAAAGGGCTGAGAGTCACTGCATTAGAGCGTGCTGGAGAAATGAGTCTGCACAGCTGCCCGCAGCGTGGCCCTCGCAGCCCGTGGCACCAGCACCGGCTGAAAGTCTGCATTAGGCTGCCTTTGCTCCTCTACTTCATCCCCCTTGTCCTACTCTTTGACCTATTTTCTCTCACTGTTATCTAGTAATCTATTTTTTAAAGGCTCAGCCCAGTCTTTCCCGCTGGTTGCAGCTGATCCATTTCGCTGCTAGCCTATGAAACCAGCACCTCCTAAAGAAACATCCCTCTGCCAATTACTCCGAAGGCATGGATTCAGCTCAGCGTGAGAGCTTCATTGAAGCCAGTTGGCTGTGCCAACAGGACAGGGATGGCTCAAGAGAGGCTTCGTACAAAGTATAGAAACTCTCAGCAGATTTCTTCAGTCTTTCCTTCATCCATGCTACGCTGGAGCCAGGAGAGTCAGAAAAACGGTAATATTTTCCCGAAGGGAGGACTTATCCCACAGCTCTGCCATCCCCCTGGAAAGCCCACAGAAGGGAAGGAGAGAGTTGCACACAAAACTGCAGGAGGCAGACACAGACTTCTGCTCTGAGCCTGCCTCTCCCAGACAGAGGGTTTGAGGTTTTCCAGCGAGCTCAAGGAGCAAATCCTCTAAGCCCTGTGATTTCTCAGGCATGTGCCCTCACCGTGGGCACCTCGAGTACATGCACCCAGGGCACTTGCACAGAGGTCTGGCTCTGGGGGAGCTGTGCCTGCGGCTGGAGCCCCGCCAGCCAGGGGGAGGACGGAGGGAGCGAGCGTGCTGGATCACCTCACCAAATGTCTGCTCTGCTCGTGTACAGTCTCTCTGGCCCACAGCCTTTTGGCTTGCCCCACCTGCCTTTTTTCCCTTTTTTCCCTTTTTTTTTCCCTTTCCCCCAGCTGAATTGGTGGAGAGGAGGTTGCAGCTCCTTTTTGTCCCTGCAGCTTTCCTGTCTGGCTGACGCTGTGCCCTGGACACAGATGTCTGCTTAAATATGGATCCTGCGAGGCACAAGTTACGTTTGCAGGAAGAGTGTGGAGCAGGAAGATGCTGTGATCTGTAGGTAGGCTGTGAATTGCTGCTGTCCAGTGCAAGAATGAAATAACAATATGAAATAACAATAACAACAAACTGCCTTGAACAGTGGTTGTTTAGAAAGAAGATTTCGGTACATTTTCACGATTAATTATTTATCCAAGCAGCTACTGCCTTTAAAAGCATCCCGTCCACATAGCTCACCCTCTGTGAGCTC